>NC_086355.1:6765077-7087547 GCF_036324505.1 Eleginops maclovinus
CATCACCATGGAGCAGTCCACCTTTTCTCAGCCCAGCTACACACACACACACACACATCCACAGGAGGCAGGAAAGGGTGTTTTTTTTTTTTTAATGATTCACATTCTTTACAATCTGTGAATGCTAGTGACAAGCAATAATCTCCATTTTTTTGCCATGACTAATTTGGTACAAAGATCCTCTCACTCACATCTTTCATGCGAGTCTCAGTGCAGCAGAGGCACTCCCACACAGAAACACGCCTGGGCTTTATTGAGCACAGTTGGCACAGTCTGAGCCAATGATGTCATCCTGGTGAATGGGCCGGCAATACGGGGATCAGCAACTTTCTGAAATGAGAAACGGTGGGGATAGACATCATGTGTAGTAGTAGATATTGGAGTGGAAAGATAAAGTTGCAGCATTTTGGTGTGTTTTTTCTTCTTCTCCCTTTCTCGCTGCACACAGGGGAAATTGGTGAGCTTTGGAGACTGTGTGCCCACAAAAGCTGGTCTCAAATTACATGTTGCAAGTCTCAAAATATTGAGGCATGGCTGGAGGTTTTTATGTGGCGATGCTGAGGAGTTTTGATAAGTGGTTTTAGAGTCTGCCAGTGAAATCTGTTGTTTTCAGCCTGGGATTGTAACATAGTATGACGCAGATTATAACCATGAGTTTGAGGCAATGACAGACTCATTTTTTAGAGGTGTGTGTGTGTGCGTGCTGAGGTTGGGATATCATTATCAGTCCTATAACTAGACTTTGAGATCTGGGGCTGTGTGGTCTTGGGCTTTGGTCATGGTGTTTACCCGTCTGTCTCATGAGGATAGGCCAGAGCCCCCGTCACCTCAACCTGCTTCATCCTCCAGAGGGGACCAGGGATAAATTTAGCCCAACGAGGAAGCTCATCTGTGGGCACGAAGCGGGATGGAGATTCTCCAGATTGTTGGAAAACTGGAACCCTCATTTTTGTGCCAAGCTTAGAGGGAGGGTATTCACTGAATATAATCTACGCCCTTTAGGTGTAAAAAAATCTTTATAGTATCGTGTATTTGATTTCTAGCAATGCTAAACTCTGCGGTTGGTTCACTAAAAATGCTTCTCAGTCCAAAATTGAAATATCTCAACAGTGATTTGCTTGATTGCCATGAAATTCCCCAGGCAACATCCCAGTGATTTTGATCTATGACGTTTGCTCTAGTTCCTAAAGCAATATTTCCATAATTGTGTTAAATATCTACAACAGCTATGACTCACCATCTTATGGATGGACTGCCACAGAATTGGATTTACACCTTCACGTCGCTCAGGATAAAAAGCTAATACTTAATTCTTAAGTGAGAACGCTTCTGTAACAAACAAACTCCTATTAGGTGTTTCATGTGTAAAAGACACCTTCGGACAATGTGCAAACCTCCAGACTTTATATAATGAAATGTCTCTTGTCTTTTTATAACATGGTCTAATTCCCATAGAGAAATCGGGATAAGAAAATGAAAAACTATATATTTTTAACAACACTAAGACTCAGAGTACCAGGACTTTACTTCTCACTTGAAGACCAGGTGAGGTTGGACATTTTTTGCAGCGTTGTGTGGGCTGGACAAGGATTTCACCCAGAGTGAGACGTGGACCCCAGCCAAACGCGCACACTCTGTGTTTCTCTGCACCTATCAAAATGAAGACCTGTGATGTGGAAACATGCATGCACACACACTCATGTAAAAGCGCATGTGCTCTCCTGCTTGCGTGCACCTGTTATCCTACAGGGAACATGCAGCTCTCCCTTGAGCAGGAGGTAGAGCACTAAGAATTTCCACCTGTGCGTGGGATGTGTGTGTGTGTGTTTACAGATAAAGCCTTAGGTATTAAAAGAAGGAGCGAGCGACAGTGGTGTTTTATATTGGATGACATAAACGAAACCCCCCCTTTTAAACACACCCTCTTTAACGCATTCCTCTGCCCTTCAGCCGCTATGTGTGCACCCTTCGAACCCCCCTCCTTTCCCTCCTTCCCTCCACCCTGTGGGCCCAAATGTCGCCCTAACATTGACATGTTTTGGGTCATTTCATCTGATGGGATCTCCTGGGAGGAATTAGCATGTGCAAAAGAAAAGTCTGTAGTTTTAAAAGCTCAATGTTTCCAATTTGCCGCCACATGCTTCAAATTAGCCACGTATTTACTAAGGTCAGGCACTGGGCACAGGGCCCGTGGGGGAGTCTTTGTAAGGGTTTGAGAGGGAGAGGGGAGAAAGAGAGATGCAAGTTAAATTGCGATCCACTGCTGCCGTCATAATACCACAACACGTTAGTTCAGTCTATCTATATATCAAGACAATATAATCATTTAATACAAGACATAAAATAGCTCAGAAAAGGCATCACGCTGTGTTGAAAACCTGCTACTAAACACACATTCAGAGTAAAGGTTTTACTGCCAGTTGTTTCATTTTTGCTCACAGAGGAACGCTCTATAGGCATTAAATGAATGCAGTGATTTATTGTGATTACTATTTTTGGGCTCAATGTACAATGAGAGTCTGATTAGGTCAGGTTTTTTGACATTAAAGAATATAAAAAGCTGTGGTCTGGCTTCTGTCAGACACCTGAAGGATTGAAAAGCATATCATTTTGATTTTTTAGACCAAGCGACTTGCTTTATTTGTTCTGAAGCCAAACGATCTCCTTATCGCATCTGTTGTGCGCTTGCCTTGTTTATATCACGACTCTTGGGTGAGGCTCCTGGAGTGGGTTTTATGTGTGTGCAATGTGTGTCGGTGTGTAAACACGCACGCGCTTTGGTGTGTGTGTGTGTGTGCAGCCAAGCCTAAAAGCATTTAAGCGGGAATGGGAGAGGGTCTGGGATCCTGGGATGACATCATTATCCATGATGTCATTCCTGCAGGGTGACTTTGGCACATGTGATCGTTTGGGTGAGGTCACACTTTCATTTCTAACTCACTGTAATTGACAATGAAACAGCAGGTCACCGCTGCAGATTGAGTCATGTCAAATTTAGCAGCCAATTAGGTAGTCAAAACTAACAGTTTTATATTCAATTCAATCATTTCATTTGTCTTAACAAAACACAGGATTCATTTCTGTCAAACTCATTGTCTCAGTCCTTGAAATAATCAAACCCACTCTGGATTTGATTTCTGTGTGTCATTATTGATTATATAATAAAGGTTGTATTGATGTGAGAATATATGATAATGATGCTCTGTGTGTGCTTTTGTGCTCCAAACGGCACAGTTTTTATGCACTGTTATTGTATGTAAGTCAAATGTTTTCTCCATATGTTCAGTCATTAAAAAAAAGAGTTGAGAAACACTAGCTTGTCTATGTTAGTGTGAACTTTATATAATGGCGATACATTTCACGTTAAATCGCTCAGAACTAATTTGTCACATATATATTATATCGACAAACCACCTCAGGCACCAAGAGAGCGCTGGTGTGCAGCAAACAAAGAGTTCGAACACCCGAATCAATTACTAGGTGCCCTTTTTCCGTTTTCAATGTGAAAATTTAGCAGAGGGAAACAGTGAAGGACAATGCGTCTACCCCCTCCACTGTGTGCTGAAGTCCTTTCCTTACTTCATGTTTAAGTCCTTTTAATTTCTCATAACAATAGATGTCCCCTTTATTTGGCAAAGAAACTGGAAATACATTTTCTTACTTGTTCAGTTTTTTTTTAGGTAAAATAAGTTGACCATTACGTCACCTTAGGACATTTCTTATTGTTAAAAAAACATGTTATGAATGCTTTTTAAATGTAAAATGTGAATCCTTTGAGTCCTTACGTGAACCCTGCAGACCCCTCAATAAACCTCCCAAAGTGGTGGAGTCATGGACCAACTTCTCGTAGGAACCCATTAACTGGTTGTCTATTTATGATGAATATATGGGATAAACATATCTATATTAGGCTTTTGTTATTGAGTTGCCAAGCCACTCAGAGAATCAAGTTTATTTTATTTATATTGCTCACAATCAGAAATGTGTCCTAAAGAGCTTTTGACTAAAGGCAGTATATTTGACACCCTCCATCCTCCACCTGTTAAGTCTGCAATAAGAACCAGGTGTAGCTCCTTCATGTTCCCCTTTAAATATATAACAATAATATCCTCGGGCTTTGCACTCATCCCTTGGGCATTTGGCAGGAGTTCATTTGAGGCAATATTTATTTGAAGGCTTTTAAGATTCCCCATGGTATACTATTTCAAAAACAAAATAAGAGTTTTTGTTTTAGCGTGGAAACCCGGTCTGTGACATTCTTACCGTGTTTCACGTGTCAAACACAACATTTAAGAAGAGTAACTGAAGATACATTGCTAAGTTTATAACACAACTAACTCAGTCAGGTTTTAAATGTGTATTCTGCAATTCTAATGCAATCAACTTTTGGCCACATTTTGCAAATATCTCCTCATGGTTCTGAAGCTTTCCGTTCTACTGGTCATACACAGACCTCGGAAACTGAACGATGGCTCATACTAAGCAACACAACACTATTCCAGATAAACAGTAACAGGGGAATTTCTTGCTTGGGTCCATGACAGGGGCAAGGCCATATCTGGAGAAAGGCGGTGGGAGCCGGAGGGACCGTAAAATATTGGGTATTTGGGGTATTGAGTTGAAATATAAACAATCCTTTACAGAATCGCTGCTTCACCCTTAACTTGAAAGCCCTCTTAAGAGTAAATTTGAAACTGGACTCAACCTTTGGTCATTCTGACGGACCGGGTTCACAGGGATGCTCATCTGATGAGTGGCTGTCTGCATCTTTTGCTTCATGAGACATTGTCTAAACAACGACATGTGTCAGTGGCAAAAATGAATCAGGTTCATGGGAAACTTGTTGACTTGAAAATGTGCATGCTTTCCTCATGTGTCCTCCTGCGGCGAGTATCTGTAGGTCATTTGCTTCAACCCCTTCCTGAATACATCATACTGCCAATAACCATCAATTTATCAAAGCTTGAACATGTGCTCTCTCTCTCTCTCTGAGACACACACACACACACACACACACACACACACACACACACACACACACACACACACACACACACACACACACACACACACACACACACACACACACACACACACACACACACACACACACACACACACACACACACACACACGGATAGCTTGAGGCAGGCTATCCATTCTCATTAGTACCCTGTTGCAGTCGGCTGACGGTAAACTGAGCGTGTGCCAAAGTCATAAACTCACACACCCCTCCCGCCATTACCTCATAATTATGATATCACACTAGTGTCTCATAGTGATGACATCACGCCACCAGATTCACGGTCTTGCCTGTTCTGATTACATTACAGCTGGCCAGTACATGCCAAGACCCTTATCCCTGAGAAGCCAAGGACGAAATGCAGACTGTGAGACAGGGTCCAGTCTGGAGAGTAATTACCAATTTTACTATTGAGATGAAAGCGTCTGGTTTGTCGTCCGGCTAGAAGAGCATATAGGAAGTTCTTGTTCACATTCTGAGATAATAGGGTTGGCAAGTAAAGTTGTCATTACCTATAGCATGGAAATTTGCCAAAATCCTTACAGTACTTCACATTAATAACGTAATGGTCTTTCTGGTCACGAATAATGAAGTCAGTGGTCTTACACACGGTCCATCCATTCATGTCCCAATATAAATATTCGCTGACATACACCCTTTCATCCATCACTTAAAAATGATTGTGTTTAAAAATGCCAATGTGTTTATTGAGCATCGGGTCAGCTCTGATGTGAAGCCCCTCAAAGCACATGGAGTCGTTTTAGTTTAGTGGAAAAATGACAGTTCTGACATTAAAGCATAGATCCATCATGTGAACAATTTCACTAAAAGTCTGACTAGTTATTTTATGAAGCAGCCGGGTCAATCCATCTTCTGAGGTAAGTTAAAGGCCGGGCTCTCAGCCATCCGGTACCTGTCACTGGTGTGAAGTCACTCTGCCTCCCTCGAGAACACCTTCACGTGTTCGCCTCTAAGTCCATCCTCCGCTCTCATCCAGCATCTGCTTTTATGTTCCGAGTAGTAATTCTCAAACTAAGGAGTGTAAGAGGCCTGGAAAATAAAATACAATTATTAAAGAGGACATATTATGCTGTTTTTCAGGTTCATATTTGTATTTAGTGTCTCTACTGGGACATGTTTACATGCTTTGACGTTCAGAAAGGTCTTTATTTCTCTCTTACTGCCTGTGCTGCAGCATCTCTTTTCACCCTCTGTGAGAAACCAGAGTCCAGCTCTTATTAGGTTGCTGTCCGGCTCTGCTTAGAGATGTCCCGCCACTTAGCCTATCACGTACAAGTGATGTCATTATGTTACGGAATTGCACAAAAAGTCAAATCAAGGTTTTCGGCAAGAGGGGAACTGTGTTGGTGAGAAAAGCCGCTGTGAATTTGGGCATTTATGCTCTTGCCGACCATTTAAATGGGCGAAAACCCATATAACACACTACAGGAAAGGAAACCCCCCCAAAAATGCAACACCATTGCGGTTAAATCATTCAGAATCCTTGATACAATGATACAAGACACAATGTGCAAAAGAGGATGACAGCAGTTTGGTATCAAAATAAAAAATGTCCTTCAAAGCTGCGAATTTATCTAAAAAACTGGAAGATTTATTTGTCTTAAGGGGAATATAAAACAGGCACAGATGTGTCACAGCACATGCAATGTAACAAAGACATTGTGTTATAGACTGTTCTCGTGTGTCACTCTCTACCTTGTAGATTTATATGGTATGAACATAATGACTTTGCTCCCAAATTATCCCAGTATGCCTGTGAAAGATCCAGATAATCTTTTAATGGTCTGAGTTGTCGACTGTCTCATTGCACAGCTCATAAATCTGGAAGTGGAGAAAGCGCCCCTCGGCAGCTCTGGGTCCCCTCGACTGCTTTGTGTCTGAAACTGGATCCCTGCAAAATAAAATGGGAGATAGAAGTGCTGCTATCTGTGAAGAAGAGAAAAAGTGAGACGTTGGTGAGATTCAAAGATGTTTGCCCCAGCTGTGGACTTCTCTGTTAGAGGAGCAGTTGTTAAATAGGTACCAAGACTCCAGTTGGCAGATATTTTTTGAAAAGAAATTACCACATTTGGTAGTAAAGTAAGATATTTTGAGCTGCATGTTCGTGCCCAGCCACATCCTCTTATATAAAATAACAACATCCAAACGCACTACTTTTCTTATAGTGAATTTAAATCAGCTTCATTGTATGTAGCCCAAAACCACACACTTTACAATCTGTTCAACATGCAACACCTTCCGTCCTAAGAGAGCTACTTAAATGCAGAAAAACAGCCCAAAACACAAGCCTGTTTATACTTGAACATGCTTATTTTTACATACATGTATATTTTCAGTAATCTTTGGCCACACATGCTTTAAATAGGATTAAAGAATAGTAATACATTTTGAGAAATGTGCTTATATTCACTTTCTTCTAGAGTTATGATTAATAGGCTACCACTCTCTGAGCTGTAACATAAACATGAAGAGCCGCTGGTTGCCTGGCTTCCTCACAATACCAACAAGAAACCAAGTCTGCTACATTACCTCTCGTAAATCCTCAACCTGTAATTGTACATTTGTTCACTTTCTGTACAGACAAAACAAACAAGATATAATGTGGTGATTAGTAAACTTTAGAGGTGCTGCAAGGCAGAATGCGTTTCCCTTAGAAAGAGCTATGCTAGCTGTTTCACTCTGTTTACAGTCAATGTGCTAATCTAGGCTAACTGGCTAGGTTAGGTATACAAACAAGGGAGTAGATTGAATCAATTGAACTAACTTGTGTCTTCAACTAGTCCTTAAAACATAGAAGCCATAATATTAGCATTAGTGGAAAAGTTTCAGTTAGTCAGAACAGACTCACATTAGCTTACATTAGCCACTATAAGCTAAGTAATACCAGACCACAACTAAGAAACTCCCTCAGAGCGTATTGAATTGAACAAGGGTGTTTCTTTAAAATGTTTTTTATCTATGAGCTTCTCCGTTTAATCACAATACCTTGGTGCTTTAAGGTAAGAGATGCTAGAGCTGCATACTCGCATTATTCCCTATTTCAGCGGGAAACATCTGACATGACAAAAACCTTAGAAAGTAGAAGCAAAGGGAAGTATTCTTGAATTCTGGGGTCTCATAAATAAACAAATAAACACACTTCATACACAGAGTACTTATTGTAATTACAGCCCTGGACATGTGCTGAGCAGTCTCTAATTTCTCTCCGAGCAGAGAGACTTGCGGAGCCGTCTGCGGTGGACCAGCAGTCGGCAGATGTAATTACCACATCATCTCTGGTCCCTGGTACAGTGAGAGCGAGAGAGGGAGAGATTGATCCTAGTAAACAATAATTAGGGTTGGGGATGATGGTGTATTGTGGGACATCTACTCGGCAGGAAAACGTAAAGAAAGGGCGAGAGCAGACAGGCAGGGATCATGGGCAGATGAAAGCCTATGGGACAGACAGACCTCCCCCCCTTTTTTTGGCATTTTTATCAGGACCCACACATCAGTGTTAGGGTTACAATTTAAATTAGTTTCTCAATATTTTTTGTTGAATTAACTACTTATTTAGTCTCTATGTTTTAGAATAGTTACCCAAAATCAATTTAATATTAACAAAGAGATCATCATCACATTTGACAAAGTAGAACTCTTTCTGCAAATGGTTTTATCTTACACATCTTTTGCAACTCATCTCAGCGTACCAATTCATTTTAAATCACTTATTATTCAAAGCTTATATGTGCAGTGTTCTTAATAACCCATTTATTATTAACATTGAGGGTTTCTCACCAAAAAGCATTGTGCATATTATGGAGGTCTAAAAGAAATGACTAGGATGCATTTATTGTCTCACAAAGAAACTGTTGTTTTGGAAAAACCTGAAAGCTGTTTTTTTTACATCTGTGTTTGCCAGCTTCTACTCTTCTTCCCTACACTTTTCAAACCATGCAACTTTTTAGGCACATAATTATCACCTGCAATTGGAGGAATAGTGTGAAACCATCGGCAGGAATGTGTATCGTGTGATTCTCGACCTTGTGCAAAATGAGAACCCTCTCATCTAACCATAGTGTATAGTACTCTTTTTCTTTCAGCACATCTGACTCAGACATCAGAGTCACGCAACAATGAATATAAAGAACAGAGTCGCTCTTAGTTTGTTGTCTTCTCAGATGGAAAAACCTCTTTTTCAAACACTGCTGTCGTTTTTTAAATCTGTCCTTGGAATAATTTACCCGATATTAATGTTTCTTCAAATTGGGTAAAGGGGATTTTAAGTATGTGGTTTGAGGTTGATAATTTTTATTCTATAATGTGAAAAATAAGTTCCAAGAATTTTTGACTTGTGGTCAAAACTCAACAGGGTAGTTTTTAATTGCCCGGTCGTCGGACCCTCATGTCCCCTGATTTACTGTGTGGTAACGGTTTGTAGTAATTTGATTGGTTGCTTAGTTTGGTTTTTATTATTGATTATATTTATTAGGCCGTGTTATAGAGGGGCCAATGGGTTTAGATTAATTCTTTAACAATATTATTTTCAGAGAGCACAGCTGGAAAAAAGACTATAAAGTAAAATAAAACTAATACACGAGCATTTTGGTTAATAATATGTAAAATGTACAAAAGTGTATTTAATAAAATGGATGTGCACAGCAAGGTACTTTACATAAGACACGCGAGTTCTTATAATGAAAAAAATACAGTACAGGGATCCAGATCTTATCTAACACACCTCCTCCCTCTTCATCAGTCTCTCCAGATGTGTTTGCCATTTCTCTCAACCACAAATCATGCGTGGGCACGGACGCCATTTTTTCTACACTTGCAAGATAAACTTTTAGGCAAACACCAGTCCAAAGAAAACTGCCATGTTTCATAGTTATTGGCACGAGATAATGAGTGTGTAGCTATGAGTGGATCAGGTTTCCAATTCCTCCCCGAAGCCTCAGATCAGTTTGGTGGTCTGTCGGTCAGCAGAGTTATGGAGGATTTTTATGAAAGGGTGTACCATGGTCCAAGGAGGGACTCTTTGTATTTTTGGGTGGATACGAATCACATGCAGGCCCTATGTTTTTCTTCATGTGATGTTGGAAACGTTGGTACCCCACTGGAAGTAGTTTAAAGGAGTACTCGTTGGTTAATGACGGCACCTGATCGTTTCTTAACACACAACAGGTGTGGGGTAGGGGCCCACTGCTCATTTAGGCCCTTAGGCCACGGAGCAGGTTAATCCGCCCATTGTTTGTTAGTTTTAATTATGAGCTTAGTCTTTCAGTTTAAAATAGTTAGTTTTGGACAGAAATGTGCAAAGCTTCACAGAAAAGAGTGCGAGGAAGAGTTTGTAGTGTAGAGACATAGTCACAAAGATGTGTGTCGATGTATATTTTATGTTTTGCATATATTCAAGAAACTTATTACATCCTTAATGTTAATGTAGTGGAGTCAAAATGTACCTTAAAAGTGTGCAAATGTACTTAAGCAAATAAATAGTGTACATCTACAGAAATGTAGGAAGAAAATCCATTTACTTACACATTTGTACACCAAACACAGAGTTAATGTCCAGCCATGACACCATTAGGGAGAGGGGACGTACCACATTCATCCAGAGGCCTCACAAAAAGCAAGTGATGCTGGGAATGAGGAGTCACCATCCTGTGGGGTGAAAAGGAAAAATGCTTTACGGGAAAGAATATCTCAATGAGAGCACTGGCGAGGAACCTTACGTGTGTGTGTGTGTGTGTGTGTGTGTGTGTGTGTGTGTGTGTGTGTGTGTGTGTGTGGGTGTGTGGGTGTGTGTGTGTGTCAGTGGGAGTGGGAGTGAACATGAGGCATGTGTGCTAAAACTCAGACTTTACAAACATGCATACGGGAATTGTATTTGGGTGATTTTTGCATTCCCGACATTCCTTCCTGTGAATTTCCAGTCAGAGCTCTGACATCATGAGGGGGTTCCACATTCTGCCTCCTGCTCTCTCACAATCCCACCCATATTTGGAAGTGAGAGGAAGGGAATCCCAGATGATGACTCAAAGGCTTCGGCTGCCAAGGGGAATTCTCTCCACATCTGTTTTTGAGTGTGTGTGTGTGTGTGTGTACGTGTGTGCATGTCTAGTATTAATGTGTACATTATGTCCTTGATCTGGGGGATTTCAAGATGTGGCTTGAACAGCTGCGTGAAATAACAGCCCCTATCTGAATCTATACAGAAAAAGTGGCACTCTGATGCTGTCTGTCTATTTATAACCTGCTTCTCTTGGCAGCCATGCCAGTTCAAATGTGTGATTATGAATGCTTATGAAATCAGCTTTTTCCACTTTAGAAATTCTGAAAATAAAAGATGAAGCAGTAGCAAACTCTAAGAGGAGATACCTCTCCATTGTCTGTGGTTAGACACACACACACACACACACACACACACACACACACACACACACACACACACACACACACACACACACACACACACACACACACACACACACACACACACACACACACACACACACACACACACACACACACACACACACACACACACACACACACACACACACACACACACACACACACACACACACACACTTTCTCGTAACTTCTACAAGGTGGTGGAAAGTACTACCTCCCTCCCCTCCCCTCGGTGGGACCAATAAATGGATTCTGATTCTGATTCTAGAAGGCACAGCTACTGATGGAAAGAGTACCTTGTACCATATTTTCAATATTCTGTAATTAAATGTCTTACTTACTTAAGTATCTCCAACCCCCTAAATGTCTCACTGGTAGAGCTTAAGTTTGCATTTGTTTCAGGGCAACACAAATCTTTAATGGCCTTCTATGCATAGCAAAACACTGTACCTCTGCATTGCTTGAAAAAAATGCCTCAAAATAAACTTAAAGTACCAAAAGTAAAAGTATTTATTATGGAAAATGGCCCATCAACGTGTATCATATACATTAAATGACTGCATTATGATTATCGATGCATTCATTTGTTCACCAAAGCGGGTAAAGGCTAAATTGACTTACTTTGTATACAGCTGCTGGGTATCATAACCAATAATGATATGACCATGTTTACTTATAACTGGGTTTTATCATTTGTTTTAGCCAACCATCTGTATGTGTAAAGTAACTAAGGCTGCCAAATGAATGTAGAGGAGTGAAAGTACAAAATTGGCTTCTAAAATGTAGTATAAAGTACTCAGTTAAAGTACAAGTACCTCAAAATTGCAGTTAAATACAATTCCACCACTATGCAGAGTGCATAGTATGTTGGCGTCATGACAGTTTGAGGCTGAGTCGATATGTAAAGCTTTAACCAGTCACCCTGCATTGGACCACCACCACAAATGAGGCCACAGAGATGGATAGGACCATGGGGCTGTTCAATATGCTCAGCAGAGTGTGACCAACCGTCCACCGCCTGCTGGCTGCAATAAACTCTATACCTCCACAGAGAAGTTTATTGGAATCATCTTATTTCTAGCAAGAATGAATTACATGGGGAAGAAGGAAGTAGAGCTTGAAGGGGAGATAGACAGAACAGACTTTGGTTATGTTGAATTGCAGTGTTTTGGATTGGCTTTATCTTGACTCTTTCTTTGTTAGATGTATGATGGATAAAGATTTTTGAGTGGGAAAGGGGTCTGAGACTTTACGGTCTAAGAAGCCATATCGGTGCCTAAATTTAGAGCCACTTTGTTCTCCTCTGCATGCTGGTGACAGAGGACTCGGCTCTCTGGGGCTCTCTGTGGTCCAGCGTACCAGAAAGGCCACTGTTGTTCTCCCTGGCAGTCAGAAACGCAGACGTTCCCTCAAGCAACCCAAAAAGAAAGAAAGCTTTCATGGAATATTCTGTTTAGCCGCACAGACTGTTGTGTATGATACTCCCGGGACCCATAAAACAAGTAATTCACAGACAATATCTCACCCACGCTCTCTTTGCCACAGACTACAGCAACATAAATCTATCTGATTTCAAGAAGGAGACAGTGTTCAAAGAGTTGAGAGCGTATGTTGATCGAATCTGACCCAACAAAAAGTGATACAAGGCACGATAAAATGAAAACTCAGAAAAAGATCACAGGAAGATGAGCAAGTCAGGGAAACATGAAACCATAAGTCACCCTGCGTAGGATCTATAGTTTTCCTCTATGTCATGCTGCTTCCCCACAGGGACACTGTATAGGCAATGTTTAAAATTCAGACACCATTAAACAAATCCCTCCCATCCTCATTACCAAACAAGCTAATTAAAAACCTGTTAATCAGATGTGCTGTGGGTGTCTTTAGGGGAGAGGGAATCAACAACTCAAAAAAGGTCATACAAACATATCAAAGGGACCCCCAAACACTTTAACAAACTGATGACCCAGCTATAGTCATCTAATTGGGATGAAACACACCCAAGCACAGTGGTATAATACATAGTCCTTTGAGCATGCACATGAACAGTAAGAGAAGGAGTAAAAAAACAAGTGACTCACTGAAAACCAACTGGGACGCACACAGTGTCATATCCTGAGAGAGAGTGTGAGAGATGCCCTCCTCTTACTGAAGGACAGATGGATCCCCCAATCTGCTGTGTGCAAGTGTGCCAAAGGACAGTAGCGGAAGAAGTAGCCTATTTTGATCTTGACTTATTAAGTAAAAGCACTAATACTATTGTACAGACATACCTTGTTACATGTCTGCGATCTAAGTGTTTCCTACATTACATAATTACACATAGTTTTGTGTATGTTATGACAATAAATCTTTACATTTTGAATGTTCAAAATATTTCTATAGTAGAAGTAGAGCATCAAAAATCATTTAATGAAACACAGTGATTATGCAGATTGGCCTATTTCAGAATAATTGTAATTACATTATTGAATTATGTGCATTCATGTGTTCATGATTTATATTGCAGTGAGTAAAGGTGGAAAACATTGTACATTTTTCTGTGATGTTTAGCGTACTATCATATATCATAATGTATTAGTTGATTAATATAAGTTTTGATCATTTCAATCTTTAAAGTAGTGACTCTGGTTGTCAAATACATGTAGTGGAGTAAAATTACAAATGTTGCCTTTGTTGAATTACTACAATAAAAACGGCACTAGATTAACTCATATAACGAAGTAATAAAGTACAGGAAGTGACAGGAAGGACAACTACGTACCAACGAGCAGCACCTGAGAGAAAAGCACCTTTTAGATCTGTGAACACCAAAGCATAATTTACATTAGTTAAGTGACTGGTGTAAACTTTGTAGAAGTACGTTAACGTTTATCTATATCGAAGTTCTTGAGCGACATCTCGCGGATGGATGTAGGAACTACATGTTGAACGACGTCACCCCGGAATGTTCCACTGTATTAAAAAGGGGGTAACAAAGTGAATTAAAAGTCTACAGTCTGTGTTTTTCGCTTCTTGGTTTACCTTGTTTGGACACTGCAGTATCTACTTGACTCTAAAACGCGTGTATAATTGGTTGTTTTGAAAAGAAACAGAAAAATCTGCCATTAATGAAAAAACTCAAGTATTGTTTTGACCTGTGTTAGTAACGCAGAACGTGCTCAGGGAGACAGGCGCCTTTTCTTTGCTCATGTTGTAGGCCGACTGTTTTTAGCCACATGTAGCATCCAGTCAACAGAAATCCATCAATTCAAGCTCAATAATACAACATGGCTACAAAGAAGAAGCGAATTCCTAATATGCAAAATGACAGCTGGGTAGTCATTGCTGCAGGTAAGTGAAGCAGCCATTCAATTTATGCTCCCTAAATAAAGCTAACTTGCTATGTACCGTTACGTAGATAGAAAAGTTATTGATAACTGTCATCGCGTAAATGACTCTACAATTATAAGTAATAATGCTTTGCTTTAACCAAGTATCACAGGCAATAATGCATGACTAATTTGAAGTCTAATAGAGGTTATCATGGATTTTACATTTGTTTTGGTGTCCACAGACTCTGCCATCGAAACACAGAAGCAAGACAGTGACCCAGCTTTTGTGAGACTGAGGAACCCTGTTACAGGTCTGTCTTTTTTTAATGCCTTACATCTATTTATGGCTGCAACTAACAATGTCATAAGGTACTGAATTATGTTTATGTCAAGTGCACGTTTTCAAAGCCAAAGCGTTCAAAGTTTTGTCCAACCAATTTGAAAAGCTCAGAACATTTCGTTTACTATCATAGATAGTCATGCCTTAAATCCCTTATTATTCACATTGAAAAGACAGAGATAATAGCATTTTCAACGCTTTTTACACATGATTGAATGTGCCTTTAATATGACTATGGAGTCCTTTTTAATGCACATATTTAATTAGGGAGAAAATGTCATTTATATTTCTCAGATGACATGGATCTTGTAATGCTTTGTGGTAAATTTCATTTGACATAAACATCACTTTAGTTTGTTTACAAGCAAACCTCCACAAAATGAGTGTTTGATGCCACCTTAACCAATAACTGTTGTAACATAAAGTCCACATATGAGAATTGATAACATAAGGATCTGTAAAAAATGAAGGAGAGTTTTTTTCCAGCAGTCTAATTTAGTTTTTGGTGCATTTGCAGATGTGGTAGTGAAAGTAACCGTTCCTCTTTTGTTTTATTTTGCAGATGCAGCTTCTCTGTACATGTTGAGGAGTGGTGATGTGCAGCTGTTTGAGGTCAAAGCGTTTGAAGAAGATTTCCATTCCTGGTTTGTTGGCCAGACTGTACAGAGAGGTTCGTTTCATCAGTCATCACAGTGTCAGCTCAATCTACATGCTGCTTCATTACTTTAAGTCCCCTATTTGCAGTATCTCTAAGCTCTGAAACAGTTTTGCACTAAGCACTTTTGAGCAGCTTGTGTCCACTTACAGAGCTCTTAGCAAAGCCAATCATCACTGCAGGAACCTCGGCTGCATTATTCATAAAAACTTAACCAAATATCAGACATGTCTAGAGGAACAGTGTCTGTATATTATGACGACGTGATCCAAGCACAGACATCAAGAAAGAGGAACGTCTGACACACAATAAGTATAACCAACAGGTCTGTGATTGACAACAGGTTCCTATGGTCATAATTTAACCGTGTGTCTGTTGTTTCAACAGATGGTAGATTACTCTTTGTAACACCAATGGATCCTCTCTATCTAATGTTGCCCTATTTGGTCAAAGCAGGCAAAGAGGTAAGAAACAGAAATCGGAGTAAAGGTATGTTTACGACTCATTTTGAAATCGTCAGAAGGTCTTAACTGTGTCGGTTTGATATCAAATGAGTGTACTTAATGTACCAGATTCCAGGATATGCTCCAAAATTGAATGGTCTCTGCATTGGCCGAAGCTACACCCTTATCAGAATAGGGCTGTAGTGTTTCTGTACTTCAGACTGACAACGAACAGAAAACATAACCACCTTAATAGAGGTAATAATTACAGGGGTGGCCATATTAATTGACAGTAGAGGAGGAATTTAGTGCCCATAATAAAACTTTAGCATTGTAAATAAGACTTCTATTCTCTTACTCACTCGTCACATTTGAAGGAAGTTCTATTCTCCTTTCCGTTTGCTCAGGGGAAGTTCCAGCCTGTGGATCAGGTCGTTATGGACGAAGACTTCCCGGCTTGTTCGAGGCTGCTGAGCTGCACACGTTCCCTGTCCTCCCTTCACCACATTGCAGAGGAAAAGGGTGAGGTTTGTCTTTTAGATATAATGTCACTCAACTATGATGCTGATTGCATTGTTTAAATATTGTGTTTCACACTTCCAGAGGTGGGAGGACTTAAGTTTCATCGATACAGTCAAGAGAAGACGATGAATTGGTTGAAGAAAAAGGTAATTAACTCGCCACTATTTCAGAGAAAACATTTTTGTGCACAGTCAAAAGAGAGCAAGTTATTTTACTGCAATTCTACACAGCAATATCAGAAAAGCTGCGACGTAAAACACATGGTTAGTTTTACAAAGCAGAATTGCATACCATTTTTGTAGGTGGAGAGGATGGACACTGTGCTCAAAGCGAGAAATATCTCTGTGGGAGAAGGAGTCAAATCCACAACCTACATCAGAGTGAAGTCAGAGTCAGACTACCATCCAGGTGAGTCCCTTTCACTTTACACCACTTCCCTTTTTGGGTCCCATTTTAACATGGTGGGAAATTCCCGTCTCACTTTCCTATGAAAATAGAAGCAGCACATGGTGTTGACCAATAGATGGCGGTAATATTGCACCGTTTACATCGATCGTCTATAATCCTCAATCAACATTTTCCTCACCACTTGCCAAAGCTGAAGTACTGCTGATTTCTGTGTTTGATACAGAGGACTACCTACGCTACGCTCATGGCATGATATCAGAGTACCTCAGTGAAGACCTGAGCAAAGCCCTGCTCAAACACCTGCAGTAAGTGAAGACATCTATATCACTTATAATGGTAGTTATTGATCGATATAGGGGTGATCAAGCATGCATCTTGTTATTCTACACCCCAGGTTACCAGAACTCACAAGCCCAAAGGAGCCAGAACCTCCTTCAAAGGTATGTAAGCAGCTCTCTTAGAAGTGTAAAGTTGATATGTACTCTTTCTTCATGCTGTTAAACTCCCCGTTCATGTTTCCCATTGTGTTCCACCACACTAACATTGTTGCATTGTGCTAACCTAGGCTGTACGGGGCTTAGTGTGTGTGTGTGTTCTGCTGTGTTTCTTTGTCATGAAAAGCTTGTCTTACTTCCTCGTTCTTCAGAAGCGGAAACTTTCCGAATTACCTGTGGAGGCTGAAGAGGACTACACTAAATTCAACAGTGCAGACTTTGCACGGAAAGTGAGTTCATACAGAGCTGCCTGAATAGACCAAACAATCTTTGGAGGAATCTGAAGCATTGATCACTTGCTTTGACTATATCATAATAACTTATGGGCTTATCTTTGCTTTTATCTCTGCAGTGTCAAGTAAAAAACCTTGAGTGATTGTTAGCGCAGCTCGTTTATTGAATGCTTTGTGTGTGTGTGTATAGTACAAATGGGTTGAACTGGCTTACCTTGTGGCGACATGTTTTTCTTAGCGTCTACAGAAGTGAGTGATGTGTGATTATTTCCCTACCGTCTCTGCAAAGGTGTCGAGTTGTATTGTATTGATCTTATTCGCCCTTCATTCCAGCCGCCTAAGAAGATGACATCAGCTCAGAAGTCTCTGGCGAAGGTGGACAAAACTGGCATGAAGTCGATGTCATCCTTCTTCAGCCCCAAAGTCAAAGCAGAGAAGAAGTGAATGTTGTATAGTAACTGGTTTTGTATATGAAACATTTGTAATTAAGGAAATAAAATGTAATTGACACATGCTCTTCATTTCGAATCATGGTGTGAACGAGAATTAAAAAGGAATAATCGTAAGTAAATTAGCATTTATGCTTTAAGCACATTGTTTGTATTGACAGTATATACGACTGTACACATTTGAGCCACTCTTTATACTTTTACCTCTTCAGATATAAACTTTTGTACCCTGCATGTCTCCAAAGCTCTCACATGCTGGGCAAATAACTCCAGAAACACCATCATTGCACATTACCAAAAGTTAATTTATTTTGTTATATTGGGTGAATTGACCCTTTACCTTTTTAACTTCAGGAAATGAACAGAATAACCTTTGCTGGTATTTCACTTTTTTCAGTCAGTGCAGCCTTGGGACTCGCCTTACAAATCCAAAACGTCTCAAATGAAACAGACTTTCATGCAGTACAGAAACATGTTTACCTTTCAGTCAGGCTTGAAGGACATTGTTGCAATTTACCTCTGGCTTTGATTCCTCGATTCAATGGAGTCTCTGCAGGGCCAAACCATGAACTCTACTCAACCTAAACTCCATACCATCACGCTATTATATTTACTTCTCCTATTTAATTCAGTTTAAAGGACATTTGAACAATGCAACTGACGCATGGGTTGAAAGCAAGCGACTCGTGAGATGTCTTAAAGTAATCTCATTTAACGTGGCATATAATTGATACATATAAATCACATTTAAACTAATCTGCAAAGATTTAAAGGCCTGAAACAAATGCTTCTTGATTGGTTTTTCACAGGAGATGTATTGACATGTCAGAACAGGAGGGAAACTAGAGGAGGTCATTTCTGAAGGCCCTGCAGCGTGAATAGTGGATGTTGAAAAGCAGACACTAGACTGGATTGCTGGCTTTTATAATAGCAAAATACCAATACTGTGTGAAAGATGTTAAACATTGTAAGCTATAAATGGAGTTTCTTGCTGTAAGTATGAATATGTAGACGAGACTTCAAGATTGTGAACATTTTTCTAAATCCTGTATGATTTCAGCCCTTTAAAATTAACTGCATAGAAATTAAGCTGAAGCGCACGTTTGAACGGCTTCTTATTCTAAATTCTATTCCTATTACGAGAGAGGAAAGACTTTGCAGAATGCATTGATGTCGATGTTATGCTTTTGGTGCCAAAATGTGAGGATGGGAGCAGTTTAGAAAAACACCGTCTACGTTCCTCCAGAAACATCCAGTCAATTGTTATTGGGGTCTGTTCTGCAGTTCAATGTTTCTCTCACTTTCAGGCTCAGTACGAGATGTAGAATTCTGTCTGCTTCCATTTGGTACATTGTATTAAAGAAACCACATTTTCCAATTTCTTTCACTATGTAAAAAATCTGAGGAGGTCATTTGAATAACTCTTAATGTATGGAAGGTGTTGAAAAATGTGAGGTTTGAAAAGGGTTTCTAGCTTAAAGAATGAACGAGTGGAATGCATGAAAAATGTTACAATGTCTCAATTGTGAATATTCTGTCCATTCATTAGAATGCGGAACTTTTCCCGGAAAATGTGGAATACTTTGTAAATTATAAACGGTAGTAATTGTTGAAGAAACAGCGCAAATCTCCAAATTAAGCTGAACCTTTTGACGATTGAAGGAAATTGCTAAGTTGAATATTTGGAACATGTTTATAAAGATGACATGAGAATAATAATTAAGAGTTAAAGGAACACAGACGGTGAATAGAGAGTGCTTCCTGTAGCTTATGATGGCCTTTTGCTGATAATGGCTGAGTTCATGCTCCTAGTTTTTGGTCAGGGTATTGTGCATGCTGGCTCTCCGTAACAGTATCAAGGCTGACTGGGAAATTGTTCATATAATTGGTGCAAACGATTGTTTTTTACAAAGTCAAAATGTCTGCGGTTAAAAAAGAGGAATGATGTTGGCTTAAAATATATATATTTTTGAAATGTTCTTTATTAAAATTCATTTGAAATAGGAAAAAGTATTAAACAGGACATATTAAGCTACCTTTCTGGTTCATATATGTATTTTGTACCTCGAGTGTGACATAGTGATGTCACAATGGAGGCATTTCAGAATGTGTGCGAGAGGAACTCTGAGATTTAACCTTTGCAGACCATTTACATGCACACAAATCTATACAACTACAGGAGAGGAAACCCCCAAAAAGCATAATAGGGCTTCTTTAATTGACCCGATGGAGTTTTAGCAGAGCACAGTGTAGGTCCATACAAACTGGGTTGAGCTCTTCATCAGCAGTGTGGCAGTGCTGGTGGTTTCGAATGTCCATCAAGCTTCGCTGCTTTTTTTAATTTGGGCTTGAAGCGCAGAGTCTGGAATGCACTCTCCACCACTTTGGGCAGATGGATCGGGTTCCTCTGCAGCCGCAGTCTGCTGCTGGTGGACCCGCTCTTGTTTTTCTTCTTTCGGGCGCTTTCCTTGGCACACACATGAACTTCCTCCTGCTCGGAGTCATCTGCCACCCGAGGAACCCGTAAGACCCAGTTAGAGTGAAGGTCGTGTTCGGCCGAGCTGGAGGCCACTGTGGGAGAGAGGAGAGCCGAGAACATAACCTGAGTCGAAATGTTGCCTTTACAATGCAGTTATGATTCCTTTGGCATTAGATGTTCAGAAGATTTTAAATAGGTACAGGATGAGGTACTGATGCCTCCCCATCTCCAAAACAAACCTGGCTAGTAAAACCGGTAAAGATTCTGAACAAAATAGCTTATATTTTTATTTGAAATCTAATGGTGTATATAGTCGTTGAGGAAACCTACTTCATTTTCAACATCACCTCTATATTTAGTAGTGTAAGGCTTGCAGGCCCTGAACCCCAGCGTCATTACAGTTATAGAGATCATTTCAAACTCACCTATGAAGTCCACATCTGCGTTTCCATCATCCATATACGGTTTCCGCAAAGGTTCGCGGTCACAGTCGGCGATGACTGCATCAAAGAACTGCAGCGTGTCCTCCACGTTGGGGACGGGAGGAGCGGAGGGTTTGGCTCTTGATATCTGCGATAAAAAAAACAAAAAACAGGAGAACATTTGTCTTTGATATTGCCTGCCATGTGCCCTGCGATGGATGATTTAAGCTTACTGCTCGTTCCTTTGTAGGCGGAGGAGGTGCTGGCTTCTTCTTGGAGGGCAGCGTGGCCTTGGAGTCATTACTTTTGAAGTCACTCACACTCTTTGTGTACTGCCGTCTCAAAGCCACAAGTGCTTCCAGGTACTCCAGGCAGTTCTGATTCTGAGAGTAGAGCCAAATCCTGTCCTCTTGTCTCTGATAATAGTACAAGGTCGACTCGATGCTCACTGTGCTTTTGCTGCGTTTCAAAGTGGAGCTCACCACTTGAGTTTTCTCTCCCACCACCAGCATGGAGGTGCTGCGGACAAGCCTGACGGTGCAGGCGCTGTGGTAGTCCTGCTCCGAGCGAAACCCACCGCCACCCCCATCCCGCCCTCTGGGTCCTTGCTGGTTGGGACGAAACACATTGTTAATCTTCCTGAACATCCCTCTAAACAAAGTCTTTCAGGGTTGCAGACATGTCCTTAGGTTCCTCAGTCTTTGTGAAGCATCTATCCATATGCATCCCCTTAAAGCCAGACAATATGTCTGAGAGCAAACAAAAATAAACAGTAAACTGGAGCTCTTCACTGTTGCTGTCCAGGGTGCTGAAAATGCCAAATGGTTGCTCTCTGGTGACACAGAAGCAGGTCAGAGTTTCTGCAAGTGTTTAATGTTTTCGGGTGTTGCTCAGCGACATCGCTTTGACAACAGGTTGGTAACCCTACACTTTGTGCAGCCATTACTACTGCGCGGCCGGCCTGTTGCAGATATCCTGAATCATACGGGACTTAGTGGGCAAAATAACAACAACTGTAGTTGCACCTCTTGAGGCCGGGAATGCATCTCTTAATAAACCCTGTTTCAAACAAAAGAGCATAAAAGAAGATTCAGGTGTGCTAAACTATTCAAATTCCTGGGTTTGAAATAAAAAGTGAGAAAGAAAATAGGAGATGCTGAGAGGTGAAGCTGCTAAAGTGCTTGTGTCTAAAAGAAAGATGAAATAAGCATTAAATAAAAATCCCAAAATAATACATTTAGTTATATGAACCGCCTGGATATTGTTACAAACACCAGAAGTTATATGATGTTGACTTATGTCTAGGTTTCCTCACCTGATTAATAATAAAGCATGCTCTCTCGTGTTTCATGTGCCTCTATTGATGTCTTCCCTGCTGCGAGCAGAGGACGCCTGAATAGAACTGAAGCGAGTCGTACATGCAGACACTTTGGAAAAATCCCGGCACATAAATACATAAAGCTGAAAAGTTTCCATTACTTCACCAGATAACTGATTTAGACCTCAGCTGTGAAGGAGATACGATTCAAACAAAAAAGGAGGAGCTCAAGTCAAGGAGGGAAAAAACACTGGTAAAATGCCACAGCATTTGCTTAGCTGAAGAGTAGGAACGGTTTCAAGGAGGAAATGACGAGTTGTGGTTACGTAACAAAGCGTGAAGTCCTATTTCTGCTTTTGTCTGCTGACACAGTTAACAGGAGGAGTAAAGCTAGGAGCTCCAAACTGTCATTATTCAACATAAAAGCTAAACGGAGATAACTCAGAATTTGTGGTGGGACTTATCAGAAAACGAAAACAGGAAGCAGCAACTGTCGACCCTTTCAGTTTCCTGATCATTTTGATCATATTAAATATAACATTCTCTTATGGTTTACCTCAATCGCACACCTGTTTCTTTTTTATGCAGAAACAAAACTTCTGTGGTTTCCATTTACAGCGTAGAATAAAACATCTGCCATTTCATTGCATTTAGCAACAGGACGAACTAATGCAAATGTTGATTCATATTTAATGTTAGAAGTTAAATAGATATCATTTAAAAGAGTATGCACTACAGCCGGATATGATCAGCCTGATATCAGGTAGCAAAAGGATGAGAGAGAGTATATTTATGATTTAGCCAGCTGCAACAATAAATGTGCAGAAATGGGAAGAAAGAAAATCATCTAGCATTCCCACTTCCTCTTAGGGTGGTTTCAAACCAACCCTCGCACATGAACACACCCGTATTCATAGATACCCCCTACACATTTGGTAAGGTGTACGGTATAAAAATGCAATGTTTCTAAGAAGCTCTTTGTGACTGAGGAACAACACTTGGCTGACCCAGAGACTGTGATTCTGCTCCAAGGTAGGAAGACGTTTTATTTTATTTGAGAGGAATATGATTTATCTTTATGATTATTAGCCGACCATAAAATCCTCTTTTGGACGGTCATCTTTTTCTATTTGGGAAATCAATATGTTACCTAACGTCCGCCACAGAACTGAAATGGAATATGTCAGACTCAGACAAAATACATTTTTCATTTCATTTCATAAAGTCATCAATTGTCTGGTTTTTGACTGAGCTTTACTGTAAACGTAATCAGTTTTATGTGAGTTTTATGTATTTGTATAGCATACTGTACAAGCTGAGTCTGTTTATTCTTTGACAGATGACATTAGTCCACATGTTTCCGTATGGGCTGGGCAATGATATATGATTTAACACAATACAATATTGAAAGAGGCTAAAGGATCATAGTATATTGATACACACTGACAATTACAAGGTAATACTGTCTGAAATATTTTAAGGGAATATCATTTCCTGGAGATTGCAGTTTATTTGATTTTACAAGTTAATAATTGAGATAGGATTAAGTCTGCACTATTTGGAATAAAACAAATTGGGATCATGTTGACTAATGTTGCCCTTACAATATAGAAGGGATACTTTTTTGGCATCACCGTTGCAAACAAATATTTAAATGATTATTTTGTTTTAAAAACGATCCGTGCCAAACAGATCGGTATCTGGATGTAGGACAGGATATCTCTGCAGCTACACAAGACTTCTTTTAGAAATGTATTTTAAAACATACAAAAATGATTGCTTCATGCATTGTGAATATTATTCTAGTCCATTTTGTGTCTTGAATAAAGTTTGGATTCATTCGACAGCCTTTCAAATGAGTTAGCAAGAGTAGGATTTACCATTTGTTATTCTAATGCACTGGTTTGTAAGATATCTTAAATCGGAGTTATTCCTAATTATTCATGCACTATCCATATAAACTACCAGAACACTTGTTATATTGATGTACGTCATTAGCAAAAGATAAATAGCATATATTAGGAAGAAGATTTTAGCCATATTACTTAGCCCCAATATAAATATAAATAACAGTACATTATTCTACAGTATCCTGGAAGATGCATCTCATCAAACATTACACACGGCACACTGACATGCAGTGTGTAATGTTATCAAACTATGACATCTAGCGTGATATTAACTCTCATTCTGACCATGTGATTTTTTGCAGCCATGCTTTGTGAGGGCAGATTGCTGAGGATGACCTATGGCGAGCTGGAGGAGTTGGATCCTCTCCCTCCTCAGAAAGCTCCCAAGAGTGTTTACGGGCAGCCGAGAGCAGCTGCGACCCTGGTGCCAGGCTCCATCACACACACTCCACTCCTTCGTCACAATTCCCCCGAGCTGACGGGTTGTTTGGACAACACGAGTGATCCGATGGCGTTGTACATTTCCCCGCTGCAGTCCTTTGACGTCCTCAGAGCCCGGCCATGCAGACAGATCTCGCCGGAGATAGAGATCCCGGCTCAGGCTCGCTCACTGGGTGACGCTCCTTTCTTGGTCCCTTCCTTCTGTCAGAGCATTTGCCAAAATTACAGTGACCTCCATATTGGAGGTGACCAGGTGCTGCCTCTCTCCACCAATGATGGTGAGATCCGAGTCTGTCCTAAAGCGAAGGCTGTGGGCCCTTTCCTCCACTCCTGTGATGTCCCCTCAGCTGTGGAGGACTCTCCTCCAGGACATGCATCTCAGGGTGGGCTCCTGCATCCACTGAGAGGGGGCTCAAATCGCTGGAGACTGGGCAGTGCCCGAGATCGGAGCTTTTTGTTCCAGGACCATGAAGGTCCGTTCTCCAACTCTCTGCTAAATCACTACCTGGAGCAGAAGCTGTTGGATTTGTACCAGCAATACATGATGGAGAACATGGCCAGGGAAGGGGCTCCTGGTTCGGATTCAGACCCGGGCCCTATACCTCTGCTGGGCTCAGAGCTCGTCCTGACCAGCCTCGACCAGATCACTCTGCAGCTGAGCCGGGAAGGGAACCTGGAGGCCGGCCTGGCCAAAGACATGGTCCTCAGCTGCCTGCTGCGGGTGGCCGGAGACATGCAGTCCAGTGAGATCAGCACCCCCTTCCTGCAGATTTCCAATGAAGCATCCAGGGAGCAGCTAGGACAAAGAGGAGAAACCCCAGTGTGAATTATCCCTTTCAATATAGTTTGATCCCCAAAATAAAGACGAAACTTATAATTGACGTGTCAATGTTCTGAAAATATTATGTGTCATATTTCTAGTTGTTTATTGGGTGGGTACAGTTTTCCCTTTCTAAAGGACAATAAAGACAGGAACTCAAAACTGAAACTGATCCCTTTTATATTTAACTAACAGCAGCATGTTCATATTCCTGGTGTTGCTTGCTCGGTCTTTGCATAGCGATTAACACCTTGTATGTCAGATTATCATTTTATTAATTTGACATAAACGCCTCCTTATGTTTAGGGACATGTGAAGAAGAACATGGTCTCCAGTCCTTTAGGAAACTTGATTTATACGTTTGAAAATCAACAGGTTTTTCTCCATTCTCTTTTATTTAAATCAAATAAACTCATGCTGGAAGGTAAAGATGCACTCCACTTAAAAAGGTATTTAGCTTTTTGTCACTTCACCTGGATGTTTGACCTTCTCTGTGAGTAATAATGTATGCGCAGAGACTGACACTAGAAGGCTGCACAGAATATGAACAAATGTGACATGGAAACTTGAAAACCTCCCGAGCAGATACCCACAAATGTAGCTCTTCAGATAAGCAGCAGGCTGAACCTAAGGTAAAAATGGATCTGGACTTTCAACGTGGTTGAAGTCTTTATATACCACCTTGAACATATTTTGGGTGGCTCTTCACTGCCTACCAGAGGACTGACATCTCTGTTGATCAGAAGCTGGGAAGTACAAATAAAAATCTCAGAGCAATCCACTTTTACTGTGCACAATCATATAGTATAAAATGCTACCATTTTGCTCATGACTACATATATAGTTGTGCCTAAAGATGTACACACATGTCGGTCATTTATGGTTATTCCCATGCTCTGCTGCCAATGATGAAATGTCATTAATGAGTCTGCAGTTTATTAAACGGGCACAAGGGGGAAGCATTATCACTTTACTTATTAACCCCAATGACTTTGACACACACCTTCTCCTCCTATTATATTCCTTCATTGTCTCTCGCCCTCCCTCACCCACCCACCGACATCCATCCATCTAGATAATGCTTCCTATCATCTGCTAATCCATGATGTCATCAGGTTGCTTGTAAATCTGAAGCACGCAGGCGAATTTAACACTTTGTCTGATATTGGTTGAGATAAGGTTATCTTCCCCACATGATTTATGTTGGAGGAAAATATTGCCACGACACAAATGAGGAGCTCGGCAGGGCTGCAAAGCGATGCAGTGACAATGTTATTTTTCATGTTTCCACGTATTCAAAAGTGCTTTGAAAGACCTGCAACTCTATTCCAGCTCTGTGCAACCATGGCCTTCTGAGGCAGCGTTTGATCAGCTTCCTTGTTTCCTGTCCAAACAGAGAGCCACAGGAGGAAACTGTGTTTACCGAGCCGCAGTCAGAGCCCTGTGAAGTCTCAAGGCCGCGGAGACACATGTTTGGTATTTCTGCTTCTATCCGGATTGAACATTCCAGGTACATGTTAGAGGAACCGAATCCTTACAGACCTAAACAAAAACACGCTCGCTTATAAATATGATTCACCTGATGCCAAGCTCGGCATTGTGACCGTATTCAAACAAACTGATTTCCACAGACCCTGGAAAAATGAAAAACAGACTTCTTATTCCAGCAGAGGTTATGAATTGTTTACAGGGATGAAGGTAAAGTTACACACTGCCGTTTCCTACACACACAAGCTGCAAATATTTATTCACAAACCCTGAGATTCACCAAATTACACAAATAATTTACCTTTCCTTGTCAAAAGCTTAACAAATCTCCCACTGGGTTTTTCTTATTTAGGTGCAATACACATAAATAGAAGGGCAAAGACATTTTTTATTTGTTGTTTTTAAATGTTTTTCCTCTTTGAGAAAAAGTGAAACTAAGGTCAAAGGATAAAGGTGAAAGCCATGAAATGCGAGCAGAGTCGGAAACGGATAAAAAGAACTGCAGCAATTTAAAAAAAAATGGAAAAAGAAAAAACACCCCAGACTTCTCTCATGGTCTAGCAATGAAACTAAAAGGGGAGGTTGAAGTGTTGGAGCGTCTTTCAGAGGTTCATAAAGTAATTTCCTTGTCACAAAGAGCTTTTAACATGGAGGGCGGTAAAGGCAAGGTCGCTAGATTTCATATCAAAACCAAGGTCCCAGATACACTCTCACCATTGTGGCTTTAATGCTCTGTAGCACTCTGTGGCTTACCTTCATTTAAAAAGCTTTTAGTATGTAGCCTTGTTAATTGGAACAGTGGTATACTGTTTACTTATATTTTCCTCCTTTGTGATTTAAAAAGTTCTATCACTGTTTTTTCGAGGCTTATAGATAGTGGAAATGCTTTGAGCTCTGTTCTAGTCCGGGACATGTACACATACATTTCCACAAAGGACATTTAAACAAATACATAAGTTAGCCCATTGCAAGTAAAGCTGCTGTAAGTCACTCATTCAAACACATGCTAATGCCACACATGTGGAAACATTTCAGACTACAGTTTGTGTGTGGAGACGGTTAATTCAATTAAGTCCAGAAGCTGTGCTCTTTCTCCTAATTTCTTCCACGGCCTTGAGCGAATGTGGGGTTTTTTTCTTCTTTTAACATTACATCCAGCGGAGTGACCTAATGTCTAAGTGGCAGCTTGCGGGAACATTTAATGACAGCCCCTGCTCTGTATCTGGCTGATTGACACCGGGACACGTAGGTGGTGGAACGGGAGAACACACATTTCCCGGTCAGTTAGCCGCTCAAGGTTGCAGCGAGCCTGCAGCGGCGAACGCGACCTTGGCAGAGCGCGAGCAGACAGAGGAAGACCTTGAGAGACAGCAGGGCAGCAGGATCTGGCTCTCTAAAAGCTGGGGAACATAATGTGGTAATGCATGACTAAATATCACAGTACACAGTGCCTGTATGTGACTGGCAACTGGATGGAAAAACACATTTTTATGCACCCATATGTTTATTCTTCTGTACTACGGACAGGGTCATGTGGCCACATATGCTGGGTTTTACATTTTCCCCCCAAACTATGCTAATACTTTCTCATGGTCTTTTATCTAATGACACATAGATTGTGGTTATTATCAGCCTGACCCCATTTTCTGGCGTGACATACTCGTTCTTTTATCTATTATTATTGTCTTTTGTTTTTATCTGTCTCAGTCCCGATTGCATAAATCATTATGCAACAAATGCCTTCGTTACAAGCCCTTTATGAATGAATGCAAATCTTCACACCCACATTTGGACTTTTTGTGGAGCATTATGGATTAAATGTCTAACAGACTTATTTTAGATCCAGTTCGGAATCATCTTGGCAACATTTTCATTGACGTCAGTAAAGTTAGTTGTAAGCAACAGCATCCTTGTCAGACGATTTTGGATGGAAAGTCATAAGAAAGCTAAATCCATCATTGCAAAATGGACCGTCCTTCCCACAGCAAGACATTCAGTGTTCTGAATATTAAAAGCAACGGGTCCAAGCTGTCCTTTCCCCGGCCACATCAACCAGCTCCACCTGAGGGATTCCAAGGCACTCCCAGGCCAGCGTGGAGATAGAATCCCTCCGCCTGGTCCTGGGTCTGTCCCTCAGTCTCCTCCCAACCAAGTGGTATCCTAACCAGGTGCCCAAACCACCCCAACCGGCTCCTTTCTACACGAAGAGCAGCGGCTCTACTCCGAGTCCCTCCTGGATGACTGAACCTCTCCTCTTTTCCCTAAGGGATATCCCAGCCACCAGAAACTAATTTTGGCCGCTTGTATTCGGGATCTCGTTATTTTCTGTCATGCCTTCCTTTATCCAACCTCCACCAAAGGATACCAATTCCAATTATATGTCTTCTTATCACATGAAGCTTTTATTGCATTTACCAATACTTTAACTTTTGAATTGGGGTTTATTTTGTTGTGCTGTAAAAAAAAGAATCTTGTGCAACGACAAAGATCTGAACTGAACATCCAAAGGCCTCGAAGTTCAGATGCTTCAAGCTCCAGCGCACAATATTTAAAATGATCAAAAGCCTGCACTTCACTACCTCATGTAGGAGCTAGGAAAACTTAAAACTATTGTTTTTCTCTATACCTCCATGAAGAGCCCAAGGTCAATGGAACTTCAATAAAATGTGAAAATGTGCAGTATGTAATCATTGAATGCTGGGCCTTTTCAATCCCATGTTCAGTGTACATGTGCACTACAATGCAAGTTGGAAAATACTCCCTTATACACAAGGGAAGATCAGCAAGCTGTATAACATAATGTATGAAAAAATGCCACACAATCTCATTTTGAGTACACAGATACTCTTGGCAAGACAACTCAAAGTGAACTATAAGCTTTTCCTATCCTCTATGCATTATATAAGTGTAAGTTAGTTTGAGTTAGTTCACATTTATGCAGAAATATTGAACCTGCAGGCGCAACATAAAGTGATACAAAACATAAGGCTTTTTTAAAAAAAACGTCTCACCCAAGGCCTGTATCAAGTTATTTATCACACCTAACTGGTACCAAATGAACTCAGGTTTGATAAGTTTCAAACTCCTAACTTGTTTCTGTAGAGACATTTTTTGCGACCACTTCAATGTTCCTTGCAATGTATGATGTTTCTTTCGGGACCAGACTCATTCAATTGATCAGAATAAAATAAGTGGTAAAGACGCATATTATAAGACCTTTGAACATAATTGCTGCAGAGGTCGCTCAGCCACAAAGTGTCTCTCGTAAACTGGAAATACAGCAAGTTCATCTGGCATTTAGCGCTGGCGTTAGCCTTGGCGAAAGCAAACATGTATAGAAAGCAACACCCTGAAAAGAGAAGAATTACACAGGTACAAACTAATTGTGAAGAGGAGGCAGAATGATGTACCAAACCAATGTATCTAGTTCAGCAAGGTCAAAAGATGAACTTGAAAGTGAAGAAAGAAGGATGCGTAATTGCAAGAAAAACCTTCTTGTAATAAAAGAACCAAGGATTGGATTTAAACGGGAGAAGTATGAAATGTTGTCATAGGTGCAAACTTGTTATTGTTGCACAGAAGTACACCGATGCTCATTATGAAAAGCAAGAGAATAAAATAAATCTGTATGCGCATTGAAAATGCAGCTGAGGTTGAACAGCAAGGCTAGAAATGTCAGATACATCCCCTGGTTGTGGATTTTCCGCCAATTATGATGGCAGGCTGGCAAGGTTACTACTGAATCAGCTCAACGAGGCACTGCGCTGGATAATAAAAGGTTGCTAATTGTGGAGAATTCTTGTTGGACAAAAAGAGAGAAGCTCTGCTGGTGTTGTACTGTAAGTGTGTCACACCAAATCCTGTGTGAAGAACTAAACCAGAAAGGAAATATTGCAACTAACAGGTGTTTGGAAAAACAGCCACATCTAGGTATTCCTTCATTATGACGCACATAATAATAATAAATGAAACTTATATAGCGCTTTTACAGAAACTCAAAGACGATTTGAAAGAGTAACAAAAAAACAAAACGAACGAGGTGTCGAAGAAGTAGGTTTTGAAGGATTTTTTGAATGCGGTGAGGGAGGAAGAGTCCCTGAGGGGTTGGGGTAGTGAATTCCATAGGGTGGGAGCATCAACAGAGAAGGCTCCGTCGCACCAGAACCTGAGGTTGGTCCGGATTGGGGTGGGGTGGTTGGCAGCAGCAGAGCAGAGGGAGCGAGCTGGATTGTTGTCTGTGGAGGAGGTCAGTCAGGTAGGATGGGGCCAGGTTATTGTACGACTTAACTTTTGAGACAATATCCACCTCTATAAGTGGCCCAGCTCTCCGTATATTTTTCTGTATGTGGCCCTCAGTGAAAAAAGTTTGGACACCCCTGATAGATAGATATATATATAATGTTTTTAGCTCAAACTGCGTTTTGTTGTGAAACCCTGTGTCGCAGAATGACAATAAATGATCCTTGAATCCTAAACGATTATTTTCGTTGAATTTATTGACATTATTAAAAAAACATATATTACAAGCCTTAACTTTTGACCTCAACCATGCAGAGTTGGAGTACGTACTGTTCTTCAGTGTTATTATTCACAAACATGTCAAATCAAAGTGTTGTGGGTAGTTTTTCAAAGAAGTATTCAGATCATTTATTTAAAGGTCACAACACTGGAACAACAATACGTGCAAGTTCTGCCTTAAAACGTAAAGGACATTGTCTTAAATCATTGATGCATCAACGTATGAAGGGGGGGTCAACCTCAAATACTATCATCGCTTTTGGACTGATTTCATCTTTAGCAATGCATCAGGTTTCATGTACAATCTTCATCTGCAAGAAACTGTAAGCTATAGACATTAGAACAGAAGAGGCGGAGCACTAAGAGAAAAGACGTGATAGCCCTCTGACATGGACCGCTGTATAAAGTTGCAATGGAAGAGACATTTTTCACCATGGTTTGTAGAGTTCACAGCTTCAACTTCAAAAAGGAAAAAATTCAATGCTTTCAGGTTGACATGTTGAAATATAAAAAGCACTGCATTTTCAAGGCCTTACGGGTCTTTAATCACAAGTATTACAAAAGCAAAGTAAAGTCAGACAGCATGACTCACTGCCTGTCTACGAATCACTTACAGAAGTCTGAAATGTGTTTGTTGTTCCTCAAGCTGCGCAAGTCTCAAACGAAGGACACCTCACTGACAAATTTAATGAGAATTTTTCGAGATGGTAATGAAAATGACATTAATGAAAATGTCACCTCACTGCATTTCATCCCTGAGAGGCAAAAGACCATTCAAACTTCTTTATTTCCTCTTTTTCCTATTCCAAGTATTTCACCCGCCAGTGTCTTTTCTCTCACCTTGGTCTTCCCCTTATGAGAGCCCTTCCCTTGTTTTCCACTCACCCCCACTTCCTCACCTCCTCCCACGGCTCTCGCTGGCACGCCAACATTGTTATTAGTGTCATAATTTACCCCCTTATGCAAACATGACCCTAACCTCGATATGCTGTAAGGGAAAAATATTCAAACTGTAGTCACTGTGAGACGACTAAAGAATGAGACAGGAGGGACATAAATTATTGCTCCGAGTTCATATTTCACTCCATAGCCTTTCCACTCACACACACTGATGCACACGTATCTCACATGTGGGGGCTCAGTAATGGCTATACATATGAAAAAGCAACATTATTTCATAGTGGGACATATATTTAGATAAGATGAATAGATTGGCAAGGACAAGCAGGGGGAGAGAGAAAGGACGATGGCAGGTAGATGGGGTATGTATAGTCAGGTGGGAAATCTGCATTTTAATTGCAGCTGTCTCTAAATGCATTTTTATGAAGCTACCGGTAAATCCTTTGTGACGGGCCGAGCGGGATAATGGGAATGAAGGTATGTTAGGCCAAGTTGAAGCTGGTTTTAAGTATGGGAGAGCGTATGAGTGCCACTGTTGTGTCGTATGGATTCAGTAGCATGTGTACACTCATGTGTTTGACCTTGGCAGCCTCTCGCTCTCCTCCTCCCTCCCTCCCTCCCTACATGTTAACCCCCCTCCCCTCCTTCAACCCCCAGGGTCCCACTCAACCTTGGCTAATTAGCTCACGTCCCGGTGGCATATGTTCAACACACAATTTATCCACAACAAGGACATTACAACTGCAGTGTCCCGCCTCTGCCTCCCGCACACTCCCTCCGTTTGTTGTGGTGGGATTCTCTGTATTTGTGTGTATGGGTTTCAGACAGTAAGGCTTTTAATCTCAACTTTTTTGCACGTATCTTGGTTTTTATGAGAGCTTAACAATCAAAAAACGAACTAGTGGCAATTATTTTGAGACAATTCATGATATTTGGAAGAACTATATTTTTTCTAAATCATTCTTATTTTCAATCAATAAAATCAGAGTGTCTTTTTTGGCAGATTTCTTTACCATATCGAAGATGTTAAGATTATGTTTTTAAATCAGTACACAATGAAGCTTTTCTAGTGGTAAACTGCTGGATTGTTGTACAAAATATATATAAAAAGAAGGTTGACTAAAATACAAAAGAAGAAGTGTGTCATTATGTCCAACGTAACACAAAACAATCCAAGAAAGTAACATTTTTAAAATACAGTTTGTTTTCGTATTAAAATGTTTAGATCAACAACTCAAAATGTTTAAATCCAACAAAAAAAATGTCTCCTGCTTATCCACTGTCTTTAGGTCACATTACATTGAATTTATTAAGAGAAATTAGATTTTTTCAACAGAAATCTGCCATATTTTCATTCCAAATATTCATAAAAAATAGAAAAATACATTGAAATCTTATTTTTCCAGTGCAGTTATAATATTTGGTATGGATTTGGAGTCACATGACATAGGAGCTATTGAAAGTCAATTTAGGACACATCAGTAATCAAATGATGTGCCCCTTAAGGCAACATCGTTTTCAATCATTTGGGTCAGTTAGCAGGGAGGTATTGAAAAACAGTAATTCATTGATCGTATACCCAGGTGAAGAGGAAGGAGTCTGATGTGAGCTCACTTTCTTCAGACTGCTGGATATGAATGTCTGTCAAACATCGGACCTTAAACTAACTTCAGCTCAGTAACTGGACCAGCATTCAGACAACCAGCTACAGAGTAAGACAAGCAATCCAGAGAGCAGCTACTTGATCTCAGTCATCTGTGGTACTACAAACAATACATTTCCCCGTTGAGGTTTCATGAATACATTCGATTCGCTGGATTACTTTCTCTAATAGGTGTTAATGTAACACGTCTAAAGTCTTGCACTATCAAGCTGGATATGACACCGCAATAAATACACCAACATGCAGGTGGTTCTTATTGGCAGCTGGTTGCCAAGCGGTCTGGCTGAACTCAACACTCCCATGCTGAGGAGGGGGGGACCTGAGGCTGCAGTTGGAGGGGCATCATGCCCCAGATCCATGTCACTGTGCCTCATCACTCCTTTAAACCACTCATAACTAGGGTCTTAGTTGAACACTACCTTGATACACTTTAAATTACCAATGCAGCCTATTTGGATGTTTTTCCTATTTGATATTATTTGCTTTACTTTTTTTAAAATGTCGGTTATTGGCGTCACAAACAACCAAATTGTACATTTAGCAAAATTCATTGTCATCTGAGACTTAGGTGCAGAAATGGTTTTATTTGTAATCACAAGCAAAGAATTTAGCCCTTCCTCTTCCCTTAAGATTACTCTGCATAAGTTACGTAAAAAGGTCCTTTTTATCTTGGATGCTGGGTATTCTTATGCTATTTTATATTAAATAATGATATACAACGAATGCATGACCCTGGATTGAATGCATAACACTAACCCCACTTAAAATGCCATAACAAATGAATATTTTAAGATAAATTCAAGATATTTTTATCAAACCCTCTTGCAGGGTTGAAACACAAATGGATATCACCACCATGCATCATAACGCTAAACAAAACCATGCAACATGACTCAATGCAACCTGCTTTATCACATGATGGAGCACAAAGCAGCAGTAGGCAATAGTTTATGCCTGGTCTATCTGGTCAAAGATAGCATATCTGCAGTTGAGTTTGTTGTAAGCTGTGTGACCTTGTGTTTATAAAACAACCTTGAACACTTTTGCAAGAGGAGAGGCAAATAGATGTGGACCGTTGTTTCCTAAGTGTGCGTTAGCTGCGTATGTGTGTGTGTGTGGTTTAGACACATACAATGAGAGGTTTACAGCTGAGGTAAACAATGAGCCTAGCTGTGTTTGTTCAAAGAGAGTTTCCATACGTCCATGAGCCGTTTTTACTAATTGACGGGGTTACTATACAATACTGAAATATATAATACTGTCTATCGGAAACCACCATCCTTGATAAGTGTCTGGGGTTTGATCAAGTTCCATAATTAGATCATGTCAAGACCATTGAGTTGAATGTGATGCTAACTGGATACACCTTCTTTATATTCCTATTCAATGTTTCTGACAAGTAACCGAACGCATCACCGTGTTAAGTAGGCCTAAATGCAAAAAACGTACCAGTGTTTGATTTAGATCTATCATGCTTTGGAGACAAGTAAAGGAAAAGTTCATGTAACATAACTTTAGAATAATAAAAAAGTAAATCATTCCAGCTGTTTATGAAACTATGAAGTCAGGAGATGCAGTCCTCTGTATTTTATCAGACTCCATCACATTGACTTCCCTTTCCCAAGTCTTCTTAATACAGCTGAGAGATACTCTTTCCTCAGAAATGTAACTCATGAATGTGTTGATAAGGTTCCTACTGGAACTGGATGTAAAGTGGATATGTTTTCCCTCACAAAATGCCTAACTGGCATAATTAATGAGAAACAGTAGCTAAAGGCAAAAATGTGTGAGTATGGGGTTTTCCCTTTACTGTAGTGTGCATGTAAATAGTCCACCAAGACTTAAATCCAAAAGTTTAGAGTTTCTTTCCAAGACACCCTGCGCCTGAAACGCCCCCTTTGGATTCCTTTGTTTACTTCCTTAACATAATGACATCACTATGTAGCACTTCCGCTTATTGGCTAGCACTCGTACATGATATGCTGAGGGGTGGGACATTTCTAAGTGGTTGACTAATCACAACAGAGCCAGCCAGCTAACCAGTCAGAGCAGAGTGGACTCTGGTTTCAGACAGAGGCTGAAAAGAGGTGCTGCAACACAGGCAGTGAGAGAAAAACTAAGAGCTTTTGTCACAGGAGAGGCACAAATTACAAACATGAACCTAAAAAACGAGCATAATAAGTGCTTTTTCCTGACAAAAAAAAAACTCATATCTCATATCTCTCTATCATCTACAGATGTACGAGTTGTTTAAAGTAGGGAGGACGGTGCGACATAGGAACGTAACCCAGCTGAATAAAAGATACTTACTGAGCCATCTTTATAGAGAAGTCTGAAAGTGTTTACTTGTTGTGGTCTCACATGGGATTTGTTTGTTGATATGAAAAGAAACACGATGCTATTCAACGAAATGATGAAACTGTGCAGTATGGGGCAGCGGTCAATGGCTCGTGGAGGAAATGGTTTCTATTATGACCACAATTCCTTACGCTATCCTTTCCTCCAATCGTTCTAACAGCTGTGACTCAATGTTTCCAGTTTAAATGAGTGGGGGTGATTCAGTGGTGATATGTAATCAAGCGATGACTAATCATAGTGCAAAAGTAAAATGATGATCCACCTTAATGGATATTTTCCTACATCTTTTCACATTTAAGTCAGTTATCAATTGCAATATGTCTTTTAGTTTGTCTGACACACACACACACACACACACACACACACACACACACACACACACACACACACACACACACACACACACACACACACACACACACACACACACACACACACACACACACACACACACACACACACACACACACACACACACACACACACACACACACACACACACACACACACACACACACACACACACACACACACACAAAGTTGGTGACATGAGTCCTTGGAAAGTGCAGTATTCAATTTGTAACTATTATGGAGACAAGGACACGGCCCTTTATGCGAGCAGCCACAGAGAGAAAATGGAGGCAGTCACTATAGCAACCGCCAGAAGAGCGCCCAACAAATCAACAAACAATGCAGACCAAGACTTTTCCAGGGGAGCCATTTAATGCAAAGCCTTGAATCATTCAAAGTTGTCCTCTTAAGTTTCTGAGACCTGTATTGGAGTATCTGTGGGTGTCTAAGCCCCAAATGTTTGGTAAAAAAAACCCATTAAAAACAAACCTTGTGTGTTTTTCTCCACACTTGTGTTTCAAGGCCGGCTCCACTAAATGCGCCAAAGAGCTGTCTTCTTGGGTCACGGCAACCTCAGACTTTAATTTGTGTGATCAGCCTTCAGGAAATGCTTACTGCTACTAAATCACTCTACATAACAATGCTCACTTATTGAAAAGATGTTGTGTATTTATTTTACTATCTGCTTATATTGACCATGTTTGTTTGTTGTGCATAAACCTGAGTTACAGATGTTTCCGGTCATTCCTGAGAGGTTGTGAGAAGGCCTTGTGGCTGTTCTGCTGTAAACAAAGACAATGTACTTTCCTCTTGAACCATGTTTCTACTAACATAACCTGAATCAAACCTAAAGCCCTGTGTGCTGTGTACATATACTTCTAATGGCCCTTTCCTCAGTTTGTTCTGCTCTGCTCTCACTTTCCCATGCCCTTTGTCTCAGAGCAGATAGCTTCTTTGGTTGTGACCTTGCTCCAGATTTCAGCAGTATAGACACAAAGCTGCAGCGTCACTGATGCTGCCCGATCTGGGCTGTCGGTGTGTCGCAGCAATTAGTTTTAGAAGTGCAGATGACAAGGAAACTCTTTTTGTCATTGTGTGTGTGTCATTGTGGGATCGGTAGGACGAAGTAGGGCTAGGGAATTGAGCATTGTGTTTTTAATGAGGATAGATTATGCTCATTTTCAGACTCATATTTGTACTTCTGTGTCATGTCTCCACGCTCCTATGTTCAAAAAGGTCTTTATTTTTCTCATACTGCCTGTGCTGCAGCGCCTCTTTCCAACCTCTGTCTGAAACCAGAGCCCAGTCTGCTCTGATTGGTTAGCTGGCCAGCTGCTTAAAGAAGTCCCGCCCCTATGCCTATCATGTACAGTGTGTTGTAGTGCTTTCCAAAAGAAGCACAAGTGTTACATAGTGATGAAATGAACAAAGGAGTCCAATGGAGGTGTTTCAGAAGGGGGGGGGGGGGGGTTGAATAAATTGACAATCTAAAATGACTAACTCTCTTCAGTGACTTTTTATTGAAAAATGACACATCTGCAGTTCCACAAGCTGGATGTTGATTCCATATCTACAATGAAGTGATTGACAGACATTGATGGATGTGCACATGTAATCCAGCACAATTTGTACTCCCCGTCTTAATATCATGTTGTATTTCTGTCAAGGTGAGTGTTTGCTTTATAATCTGCAATTGTTGTTGCCCCTTTATCCATGGGAGGCGCCAAATCCAACCACACTGAAATCTTAATGATGACCAGATAAAGTAGATTTCAATGACAAATGACGCTCCTTTGAGGGTGGGAACTCATGCAGATTTTTTATCATCAGTTTTCTTTCTTTGTACGTTTGATTTGAAAGCTGGTACATTAAAACAATAAAGCAATAAAAAAAGGTTGCCATCCATCAAATGTAAATATTCTTCATGTTGTGTGCATTATTCCCAAAATATAGCCGTGCATATATGACATCTTTGGACGATTTTGGATCCACACATAATGTAAAATACTGTCTGAACCACATGGTTGCACCTATGAGGGTCAGTGGCGGTTAAATAAAATAATGCAATATTTCATGATATAATTAAATCGTTTTGTCTGAGGGAAGATGGTGGAGTGGAGAACTACTTGTTACAAGCACATCTTGCACAGATTTGATGAATAAATAAATAAAACAGGAAAGAAAGAAAAAGGAGCTGAGGGCAAGGCAAAGCGCTACAGAGCACTGTGGCTGTCTATTCAACTTTGTGCTTTTGCTACAAAACATAATGTAATCTCTCCTTGAGACAGAAAGATTTTTTATAACCTGCGCTGGCTGGGCCTTGAGCGGGAGAAAAGACAGGCTGGGTGAAGGCTGTTTATCCCGCGGTGCCCTTGATATAAACATGTGAAAAATCTGTTTTCTCTCTCAGCTAAATCAATACAAAGGCATTCGGCCTCTGAACAATGTTGTAGCACTACTGCAAAAGTTTTTCTTCCCGTCTCCATTCAAAGCCGTGTCCTTCAATGCAAGGGGACACTGAGGTTCCTACTTAATGTAATGCCGTGAATGTGGCCATACACTCAATGTCGTCCTTTCTCTACACCAAAGATAACCTTCTATGAAGACTCTTCTGTGACATATGCGGTATCATTTTAAACCAGAAGTGCAAGCAACCCGAAGGCCTGCTTTAGAATAAATGCTCAGAACTTTTGCATTATTCTCAGACAGTTTTTCCTCATTTTGACAACTTGTTTTTCTCTGGATTTACTCCTGCCTAATCACTTCTGATTTCCCCAGAGCCCATTTTCTCCCTCTGCCTCTCTCAGGTGGCAGCCAACCCTAACCTGTGATCCCTCTAAGGAGCAATTAAGATAAACCTCTAATTCATCTGCCTTATCCCGACCTGTCTTTCTCAGTCTCTCATTCACTTGACCTCCACTCCTCCCTTCCTTCAAACTACCCCTCCCAACCCTCCTCTCTCGCCCCCCCCCTCCCCATCCTCCTTCAGTGACAGAGGCAAGGAGAGCATTGAGTCATGACATCATAATTCACCAGCTCCTGTTTTCACGGTTAAATCAATATCAGTGTGTCCGAGTCAAGGTTGGAGGCTGGCCTTCACAGCTCAGCTCTTCCTACTTCTTTCTCATAGAAAATCATATAAATTGTCCCTAAAATAATTAAGCCTTCAGATCCGTCGCTGTCCTATATTTTTTACCGGCTCCAGCCTGATAAACAGCACTGCCAGAGAGTCAAGGTAATGCTGAGAATAGAACTGGGCTCTGATTCCTTCTCTGTCTCCTTATTCCCTCCTCTCTCATATTAACAATATTGATTTAATTACCCAGGCTTTTTGAAAACTGCTTTTTATTCCTTTTTTTTTTTTAACTCTTGATGCTGTGTGGCACATTGTGCAATCAGCCACATATTTTCTGTATTATTTGAACTTTTCTTAGCTTTTCCAATGTGAGCGAGGAAGTGGCTTAAGATTATTGTTTGAAGAGGTTTCTGCAATTTCTTGTGATGCATCCTGAATATGTGAGAGCCCTAAAAAGTACGCGTGTGTTTTAAGGTGTGCGTGAGAGAGAGTTAGAGAGGAAGAGGAGGAGGTGGAGTGAAAGGAGGTGCCTGAGCCTGGGGAGGCGGAATATGCAGAGTCTGAAGCAGCTCTCACAACGCGGGGACAGACAGGAGCTAATATAAACGTGCTGCCCTTCACTCGGGGCTATCAGGGGCTACGAAAACAGGCTACTTCTGTCACTGACCTCCGGAGCTTCAAAGAGAGGACGCGAGGAGCTCCGGCCAATGCAGAGCTCTCATGGCCGCGCTGGAGGGCTGCCGCTGTAGGGGAGCCAGCGGTCGGAACAACAACAGCATCCTCTACAGCATTTTGAAGAGTGACAGTCTTGCTACCGCCGAGGAGCGACAGCATCAACACCAACCCCAACAACAAACATTGCAACACTTGCTCCAGAAGAGCTCCTCAACCGCTGGCCCTGCCTCGCTGCAGGAGCTCCGGCAACAGGCGTGCTCCTGCGGATCCACCCGGCGCCGAGGCGTCCTCCGCTCCCCGCAGGTCACCTGCAAAGCCGCCTCGGCTGTTCTCGTGAAGACGCTGCGTTTCGTGAAAAACGTCCCCTGCTTTCGTGAGCTGCCGGAGGACGACCAGCTGATGCTGATCCGGAGCGGCTGGGCGCCTCTGCTGGTGCTGGGGCTGGCGCAGGACCGGGTGGACTTTGAGACGTCCGAGACAGTAGAGCCCAGCATGCTGCAGCGCATCCTCACCGGGGTGCCGGACCGGCAGAGCGAGGTGCTGGCCGGACAGAACAGGGGGGCGGTCGGGGTATCTGTGGTTGATATCGAAGCCATTAAAGCCTTCCTGAAGAAGTGCTGGAGTGTAGACATCAGTACCAAGGAGTACGCGTATCTGAAAGGAGCTGTGTTGTTCAACCCAGGTAGGCTCACACCTGTGTGTCAAAGTTATTTTACTCAGGTAGTATGAGATGAGTTACACTTTAGACCTCACCCAAGACTGCGTTTATCATACGAATATTGATAAGCCTCTACTGCTTTTATTTGTCAATTTAATTTGTCTTTTAAAAAAAAATAAAGAATGCGATATTTAGCTGCAACATCTGGATCATTAATATGAGATATAATCATTTATTTCAATAATCTAGACAAGTTGTTACTAGTTTGGGAGATTTGGGGAAAACAGGGGTTAGTAGGCCTATAGCATCATCTTGCTGATTTACGCATGTTTGGAAAACATACAGAACTTTATCTCATTCTCACTTTCATCTCGTGTCTTCCTCCCCCCCCCAAGATGTGGAAGGTCTGCGCTGCCTGCACTACATTCAGTCTCTGCGTCGCGAGGCACACCAGGCTCTGAACGAGCACGTGAGGCTGATTCACCGCGAGGACACGACGCGGTTCGCCAAGCTGCTCATAGCTCTGTCCATGCTGAGGGCCATCAGCCCGGCGGTGGTGGCGCAACTCTTCTTCAGACCCGTCATTGGCAGCGTCAGCATCGAGGAGGTGCTGATGGAGATGTTCTACGGGAAGTAGGTGGACTGATTTCAGCTGATTCTGCTGTCAGATGGACTGAATGACTTCAAAGCTCTTTCTTTGGAGGTGAAGGAAGCAGATGAAGAGGATAAAAGAGACTGAATTTCCGTGTGTGTGTGTGTGTGTGTGTGTGTGTGTGTGTGTGTGTGTGTGTGTGTGTGTGTGTGTGTGTGTGTGTGCATGAGAGAAAGAAAGAAAGTGTGGCAAGATGTGTTAATGAGGAAAATACAAAGCAGCTGCTGGAATTCATAACTTATTTGTTTTTATATAAACTATTTTTCTATTATAATAAAAAAATACTCTCTGAACTTTCTTTAACTCTTCTTTTATCGGATATCAGCGTTATCATTTCTGACACACTTTTCACTGGGACAAGAGCTGAAATCATTCTCATACAGAATGTTATGAGATAATATATTGCAGCATGTAGGCAATGATTGTACCAGTCATAAATCTGAGTAACACCTGATTCATGTCGGCTCCTCTTCAAAGCAGATAATGATAATGTGAAGTCCACAGTTGTTTCAGACGTAGCTACAATTTGGTTACTCACACTTCTTCCATTGCCTCAGACAATAGGTAAGTGCAATTTGACAGTGGCAAAGCAAATTCTTAATTCAGGTGAAATGCCATGTTAGACCACAAGAGTGCAACAGAATACCACCTGGAGAAGCTCTGCTGTGAACATGCATCATCTCTGCCCATCCGAAAACACACATCGAGTATAGGTGGAGAAATGGTGTAGTGAAAGTGCCTCAGGTAATGTTCTAACTGTTTCTCCAACTCCGGCCATTACAGTGAGGAATTATGTGGACACAGACTAAAATGCCCTTGGCAGAAAGTAGAGAAAGGATAGACTCGCTAAGATCGTATTTGGCCAAGAAAAATAATCTAGAGACTGCACATAGAGGCAAAGATGGATAATGTAGGCCTATAGCATCATCGTACAGTATGCTGTTCCATTAACCCTACAGGGATTAACGGGACGATGAAGTGACGTACAACAATTGTGCAAAGACTTTCTGCTGTAACAGTATAGTACGGAGCAATATGACCTAATTATTTATTGAGTCCCTGGACACCTGAATACCACTTCCAGGTCCCATACTTAGTCACTGTTCAAAGGCCAGATGGCCTGTACCTGTGCTCAGTCCCTGCAGTTTAGTTTTGGCCAACTCTTATGAAACATTTTTTTTCCCCCAAAAAGGTTACTTAAAAAAAACAACCAGGCTAACAATTATTCTCATTTCCAATTCATATGTTGATAATTGGCAATATATTGGTCTATGACAAATAATAGAGAAAAAAGTCTAAAGTGACGTCTATTATTGCTTCATCAATTCAAAACCCATATTATTTAGTTTGATTAGAAAAAAGCAGAAAATGTCAACAAGATTATCAAAATTATAATTATTCTTTATTTCAATTAACTAGTTGTTCCATCTCTGAGTCACATTAAGACATTTTGAATCATACCATTATCAAAACAAAGATGGGAACAAGTAGGCATGGATAGTCTTGCTTCCAAAGGAGAAACAGATTTCTATTTTAATTAAATAGATCATCAAATGACCTTCTGTTCCTGGGTAGACCTTGAAGCAGGGAGCATTGCCTTCAGGAGCTACAGTATATGAAACCTGACAGTTTGTGTGAGTGGAGGAGTCAGAGAGTGAAGGGCGCAGGGTGGCACATTGTTCAAAAGTCACAAAGCAGAAGAGTTTCAGCAAAGCAAGAACCTTATTAAATCTCTCTTTGATATCTAGTGAAACGGACTGATGGGATCAAGGGTATCATGCGCCACATTCCTGCGTTTAATGGAGGGGTGTGACATGTCTTATTGAGTAAAACTTGTCAAGGATCTTTTCATTCATCCCTGCTTCACATTTTTATGAACTCACAAGTTTGGCAACCTCAATAGATAATGCTGTTCTGTAGTCTTTACATTCAAAAAATATAATTAAAAAAGAAGGCAAATGGATCTTCAAGTATTTTTTTCACAAAACAAATTGGAGTCTCATCGAAAACTCAATGAAACGATGTTGACAAGAGCAGTATGGGTTTTCAAGTGTGCCTTAAAGGGGGAAGACTTTGCTTCTGTGCTGATTATTAATAAAACACTGCAGATATGCATAGCAGAGCTTTTTTTTTTTGCCTTCTCCGGGGTGCCAACTAGTGAGATTTTATATTTGGCTCTAAAAAGCTAAATGCAATCAAAATTAAATGACACAGGGGAGGAAGTCGTTCCAGACAATAAGCAAAAAAACATGAGATATCACCTCGATATTCATGTGAGACCATCACTGATAACTGATACTCAAACACCTCCCGGTGGTATGACAAGGTATTGCAGGGACAACAATAACACAGAAGCACAAACCAACCCTGACACACATACTGTACTGCAGCTGATATGCTTTACTCAGGGATGGAAAGAGCAGGGTACTTTATTTTAGTCAAGTAAAGTATGCTTCATTTAAAGGAGTTTGACTGAATAGCTACAAGTAGTATAGACAGGAGGTCAGTTACAGTGGCGGCTGGTGGTTAAAATAAAGTAAGTTGCGGACAGGGGAAATGACCCACAGTAGGACATTTTTGAAAATTAAACCCTTAAATGGTGACTTCTGGTGAATTTTGGAGAAACAAATTGAGACTTAAAAATTACGAGATTAACTTTCAACAGATTGAAGGTATCACAAACTGCATTCAAGCATTACATGACCATGCTCCTACTGATGATTGTCAAATGGCTGTGGAAAATACTGGAATTTTCCCTTAGGCTATGTCCCTGTCTGGGGTTTGGGGAACATAAACAGTAGCCAATTAAATTCTCCTGCCTCAGCAGTACCCAAACAAAATAAGATTTAATAAAATGAATTAAATGTATTGCCAACTGGGGTTATTGAATAAAAAAAACCAAAAACTAAAGGACCGGGAGAGGCCAAAGTAGCAATAAGTGACAACAGGAGAATACCTATTTTGAGTGGAATAAACTTGACCTACCACAAAGCAAAAGTCAAACACCAGAAATAAATCTCATACTACAAAACGTAGAAGAAATGTCCCCCTTCAATTCAGATATTTACAAACTATTTACAATTAAACAAGTAATATTTAGGTATATTAATGCTGTGAGGTGAAACATCCTAACACTTTTAGCTGCAAACACCCAACAGTTTCAAAGTGCAGAAACACATACTGCCTGCATCACTTTTCTTCCCTTAGCAACCGTTACCACTAGTAAACAAAACACAACTAAGCAAGTCACGTTTGAAAAGAAATCGGTTGATTGGAACATTATCTTATAACTTTGCCTACTTTATGGTAGTTTAAAGCGCTGCTCCAGCCAAAAAACACGATTTGGCTCTCATTTTGCAGCAGTTTTAAGTTAATAACCTCAGCCGCACGTTTTCTTTCTGTTTTAGATTAGTCAGACGCCAGCTAGCTACCTAGCTAGCTTGCTACTGAACCCAATGACGGATGTCTAGCATCCAAGGATTTTAAAGCATTTTGAAAGAAAATAATAAACGTAGATCTGATCTATAACGTTACAGATGCAAGTGTGTATCTTGTTTCTAACAGTGACGTTACCCTTACAAGCTCTACTTAAAAAGAATGAAACTAAGCCTACAATGAAACTCCCTGTTTTGTCTGTCAACTCCCTCCAACTTTCTCCGTATTAATTTCAGTCTTACTCATTAGAGCCAATCCTGTCGACCACGTCGTTGAAGTTTGCTGAAAGCAAGGCCTTTTCCGAAATCTGACGTTTATGTTGTACTGTCTTTAAACGTTAGCACAGCAAAGCACTAACACAGAAAACACAGAATATTGAGGCAGAGTTGGTGGTGATGAACATTGTTATCGGTCAGACCTCCTGTCAATCATCTTTACATGAACGCGCACAACTGATTCAAAGCGGTGAAGCGGTGCTTAACGACAACGCCTCAAAAGGTGGATTGAGCGATCAAAAAAATGAGATATCGTCCCAATGCCAAATTTGGCCTGTGAGAGCCACTGTTTGTACAGTTTACTTCACAAGCAAGTAATGAATCGTTCAATATAACAGAAACACGTCCATGTGACGTTTTTAGCTTTTATGAAAATGTGTTATCTTCATCTGCTTAAATGGACGGGCCGCCACTGGTCAGTTAAGATGAAGCAGTAGGATGGTAAAGGGAAAACCAATAATACGATGATGAGGAATATACTTATTTAATGAAAACATATATACTACAAAACAGAGCCTTTATTTTCAAACCAACATTACGTTCCTAAAGGCACTAGCTCGGAGGGGATCTCGCCCGGGCTACTCGATGTAGAACCGCAACTGAGTGTATTGCTTACTAGAATTACCCAGAAGTTGTCAAATTACACATAAACGAAAGAAGAAAAAACACACACACAAATATGTTTTAAAAAGTGAACACCACGGCGGGTGCAACAACCAAACTACACACTTCTTAAACAACAGTAGACACAAATCTTAACGAAGGCAGACAACACAGACATGTAGGACAGCAAGCAACTGAAGCCGAAACATAACAAAGCAAAGAGATACTGCACCATTTTCACCCAAGCACACAAACAAATAAACCCGTTACATTGCGTGCTAACGCGGAATTCATTGCCAGAGTTAACCCACTAATAGTTTTTGTTGGCCCACTCACCTGTTTGAAAGCATTCAGGTAGTTTTGCTCAGTGAAATCCCCCTCAATCTGCTCCAGGTTAAACTTCTCTGGTCGTTTATCCTCATTCAACCATACCAATCCGTTCCACTGTGCTCCTCGAAGTTTTCAAACATTTTTAATTGAAAAAAGCACTTGCAGCCACATCTGAATATAAAATGTTCCTCAGTGAACCAAGAACTCATCACAGGAAGATCCGCCATTTGCATTTAGTAAGACCTAGCAGTGAACCAGGGGTCATACAGAAGGGGTGCGTTTGATTTGTGACATTTAGCGTGCTCAGTGGGTGGTGCAATAAACCAGTGGATAATTAAGGTACAGTCCACCTTTCTAACCTTAGCCCACAACCACCTAACTTATTATAGACAGACTCCATTATTATAGCTACTGTCCATTATCTGATCAATCTGGCCCAGGTGGGACCAACCACCCTTTTTACATATCTGCAATCATGCAGCTTCGTCTGTGCTGCAGATGCTGATTTTACTCCTGTCCTTTCTTTATTCCAAATAGTACAATTATTTGAGTTAAAAATACTTACATTTAGGTACATTTTTAAATGAATACCAAAAAACCCACAAAAACCCCACAGAGATTCTGTTACAGCAACAAGGTTGTCATTTGTTACATCCACTCCTTCATATCTCTGTCTATCTCGTCTAGATGTTTACTTTTTTTTGTCTCCAATTAAGGCTTTAATTGCTCTGGGTAATAAAGAGACTATTAATCGAGTGTCTGGTGATACAACTCCAGCTGTCTGGAAGAGGCTGCCAACATGCAACAGTCACCAGCTCTGTTGTGCTACACAAAATGTGTGTGTGCATGAATGTGTGCATGCCTCCAACTGCTGGCATCATAATGAGGCCAAAGCTAATTCCAGCAGTTTTGGTTCATTTGATTTTTAATTGATAGTCATACATGGTGCTTCTTTGTGTTTGCAGTCTGAAACCATTAGGGCTTTACAGTTCATTTTAAACGCTCTTGCACCAACACAAAAATAGCCCATAGCCTTGAGTTCTGACAAACACTTCTACTCACTTTCTCCCCTCCTCTTCTTTTAACTCTGTCCCGTCTTTTTCCTCTGCCCCAGTTTCTCTTTTTCTGTATTCTCTCCTGGGATTGACAGAGAATCAGTGAATCTGTTTTCTGTGTCTGTTTGCCAGCGTTCAGTCACAAACACCCCTTGTAGGTAGAGTGAATCCCCAGGAGAGGGCACTGTTTGGCAGCACTGAACCACCACTGTGTTTAAATCAAGCATCAAATGAGACTCCTTGGCTTTAAGCCAAAAATGTTTATTTTATCAGCACTCTTTTAGAGGTTTATCTTTAACATTTCTCCCTCTATCTGACAAGAGAGATAGACAGGAAACACAGGGAGTGAGCAATGGGGATACGATGCAGCAAAGCTCCCCTCGCAAGTGTTGAACCAGAGAAATGGTGATTACGATGGTGAGTGTTTGAGACTATAAGGCCTCAGAGACCTCCAAATCAGCCCACACTTAACTGTGTCCCAGCAGACATCTGAATACGGTGCTCTGAACTGTAAACACTATGCACTACACATCACACAAGCGATTCTTCATATTCAATACTGTTATGTCTCTTTTATAACTGCATATCGGTCACCTAATTCTGATCGACTGCAAATCTTGTTAATATCAGATTAAATCATTTTCCAATTGTACTTAACTTTTTGTAAATGTTTTCTAAAATAGCTCCATAGTTTCTCTTTTTGTACAACTTAATTCCCCCTGTTGTGCTTATGTATGCTCCATATACACCAAAGCTAATTCCTTGAACCTACTTGACAATAAACAGGATGCAGATTCTGACATTAAATGCTATGTAACTGTATAATTCTCTCATTCACACTGTGCATTGACTTTCTGCTGTAAATGATCATGTCTGTTGTCGGTGAGTGTTTATTATGTACCATGAGAATCATTGAAAGACAGGAACACAGTCCAAACAGACTTCTCGAGAGCATCTCCTCTCCTTTTTGGTTAAAGGGGATCTATTAAGAGGTTTTCCCTTTCCTGTCCTGTAGTGTGTTATTTTTGTGCATGTAAAAGGTCCTTTGTTTACTTCTGTAACCCAGTGACATCACTTTGTAACACTTGCACTTCTATTTGCTAGCTCTCCAACACATTGTACGTGATAGGCTAAGGGGCGGGACATCTCAAAGTCGTAGACCGATCACAACAGAGCCGGCCAGCTAACCAATCAGAGCAGACTTGGCTCTGGTTTCAGACCGAGGGTGAAAAGAAGTGCTGCAGCTCAGGCAGTATGAGGAAAATAAAACCTTTTTAAACATTAAAGCATGGAGACATGTCACAGTAAAGGCACAGAATACACATATTAACCTGAACATGTGCACATTATGTCCTCTTCTTGTTTACAAAATCTCTCATTAATTATTGTTTGCAAAGCACATTTTACTATCTCCCTGTAGGGGTAATTGAAGTTAACTCATTGTTTAAGTCTGCCTTAAAACAGTAATCAATTAATGTGTTAGCTTGCAGTAATTATTCTTCCTGTTAATACAAGCAATTACAATATCCTTCCTGAAGTGCTTCTAACTGTAAGTGATTTAACTAAAGTGATGCTTCAGTTATATTAAGACAAATCAAATGAGTATCTACTATCTGTTCACAGCAGCTCAGCATGGAAACACTGTGGGGAAACGCGTAGAGATACTAAAAAATGCGGCTCTTGATTTGATTAATTCCGACTGTCAGAAAATAAGTAACGAAGAGTGATGAATAGGCCATTTATCTGACTATTATTGTTGATTTTTAGAGAGTAAGTGCGTGACGCAGACGTTAGGAATGACTGCAAAGAAATGGTCAGAGTTGGACACAAAAAGAAAACATCAAAAAGGAAATCAATGTTTTTAATGTGCAGTGAGAAAGTAAGGGCAACTGATAATGATTGTGTTTCTATAAAGATAGACATTTCTTTCCAAGTGAAAATCGTGTTTATATATTTATATAAATATCTATATTATATATAGAATACATATCTATTTGCTATGCATACTCAAAAATCACACCTTCAAATATATTTAAAAAGTCTTTCAAAACACAAATGTATTCTTTTCTTTCCTTAAACATGAACTATCCATAGGAACCAAAGTAATTATCAGGATGGGAATAATATTATGTTTTACAAACCAAAACATTGAAAATGCTTTACTTTTGAATCTAGAACAGTAGAGGACATTTTTTTTCATGTGGGACTCAAAAGCCACCTCCACCTCTTTACAAACCAGGAACCACATTGCAAGTGTACAAAACCAGCATAACACTTATACACAAATCCCCTTCCTGTGGTAGATGAAATGCAAATAAGTATGACTTCTCAAGCAAACTCTTTTCTGTTATAAAAATAGATTTCTTTTTTAAAATAATCTACAGATTTCCTTTTAAGGTGAGGCATTTCACTATCACTCTAAAACAGCAAGGCTGTTTGTTTCAATAGAAAATATGAAGCTTTAGAGAGAGAGATCTGCCAGTCTGTCGTTCTGTCTGATTGGAGAGGACAAGCACCGCCCCCCAATCGCTCGTCCGTTTCGGTCCCACAGGACGGTTTATTTTTGCCAGCTCCTCCTTCTTTTTGCATATTCTATGATTTTTTAAAAGAGAGTTTCCTTTCAAACTAGATACACCTTTTACAGGTAAACAAAAAGAAGTTTCAGCTCAGTGAAGCTCCTGAAATGTCCAGGCAATTTCCAAAAGTGTTAAAAATGTTCTCTTAACCTACACAAAGATTTAAAAACAAACATAACAGCGCAGGTACATGACATACTGGCTTTCCAAACAAGCGTGTTGAGATAAGAATAAAAAAACAAACTAAAAAGAGGAAAGAATAGAAAATATACAAATCTGTATAAGAAGTTAAAGCAAAGTCCTACAGTAGAGAAGGCAACAGACATGATTGAATTAAACCAACGAAAGAAAATAAAAAACAGGAAAACACTGATGCTACAAAGAAATCGAAATATATGTACAAGACCCTGTTTTCCTTTTGTTGTGTGTATGCACATTTGTGTGTGTATGTGTGTGTGAATGCGAGTGTGTGCACAATTGCCATAGAGTGTAAGTTCTTTAATGTGAAGTTCTTGCAAGTCCGTATCTTGCAAGTAGATGAAACAGTGTTTTCATTATATCTCCTGTAGTTCCACATAGAAAACATCCTTTGTCACAGAGGCGCTGTCCACTTGCAAAAGAACAAGGGGAAACTGTCCAAAAACATCATGTATCTCCGCTGCTGGCTGCCAACGCTTGGAACCAGATGGATCCAAAACACCTTGCACCGTTATCACGACCATAAACTCTGTTTCTACCAGAGCCTCGCCACATCCGGCTCTTCCTGCAGCTGACGCCGAGCCCGTTCATCATTACCAGATGACGCTTGAGATGCTTGTTTCTCTCGGCAGCAGGGGGAGCATGGCGTTGTTGGCGTGCGCCTCCTCCAGGCTGTGCTCTCGGCTCTTCCCGGGGGGCCTCTGTCCGTTCAGCAGTGTCAGTGGGATGTTGCAGTAGGTGTGCTGGTTCCCCAGGGAGGAGAGAGGTGGCAGGGTCCCTCCTGGGGGTAAGTCATACTCGTAGCTGCGGTAGTAGTGTTTCTGCCTCATCGTGGTGTGGTAGGTGTTGTGGAAAGTGGATCGCAGCTCGGGGTGGGCGGTCGCCATGGCCGTAGAGGTGGCCGCCGCCATGGAGATGGCAGAGACGGTCTGCAGCTCTCCAAAGGGGCCTTGCTCGCTGACGTCCAGCGCCGGCTCGTGGGTGAGCATGGGCTCTGTGCGCCTGAACGGCATCTCGTACTGCAGCTGCTTCCAGAACTTGGAGTTGAGCTTGTTGCTCTTGGGGCCGCGCCACTTGATGACGGTGAGGGTTTTAATGGTATGCTTGAGGGCCTCAACCTCCTGGTAGTTCATGATGCCGCGCAGCTCGGCGCACTCGATCAGGATGACTTTGATCTCGCCGGTCACCAGCATGTTGCGCAGTCGCGTCTCCAGCTCAAAGATACTCCAGCCTCGCCGCACCACGTAGTTGGGCGTCATCACGATAATGAGGCGCTTGCTTTGGTCCACGCAGCGTGCCACGTCCTCTATGTAGGCTGCAGGAAAGAGATGAGGAAGAAAAAAAGGAACATGCATAAGAGATAAGAGCAGATCAATATTTGAATAATGTACATTCAGTATGTCTTTTAGCTTAGATAAGATTTAAAGAGGACAAGACCACAACACTTAACAATGATGGATGAACATACAGTGTCAGACACAAAACACAAGACATTGACAATCTACTGTCCAGTATTTGATCAAATAACACTCTGAAGTTCATAGAGGAAGATGTAAGGACTATATACGAGTGTATACAAACATAAATAAAAGCATGGTGTAGTTTGTTTTGGTGCAATGTAAAGTCTTACTCTATGAATTGTAATCAATACTGAAGGGCAGACCGACAGATAAAGCTAAGCTTTGCACTAAATGGTTCTAGATGGAGGGGGAAATGATTGATAAAGTAATCAGTCTGTAGGGTTATGCTGATTTTATTCTACTGAACTGGGCCTGATGTTTCAGATCACACAACAGCGCCACTCTCTTTGAAACTTCCTAGGGGCAGGTCAATGACAGCGGCTGATACAAGAGGAAAAGACTGAAGGCGAGTACCTCCAAAGAGTCGTGTTTCATCCTGGTAATGCTCATTGGTGAGACCTAAACATAAACATTTTAACATTTAGGTCACAGGCAGAACACAGTACAGACACAAAAACATGCTCAACAAATTTGTAAAAGTAGCTGCCTCTCTTCACGCTCGTCCTTCTTTATTTCACATATGATTAATCACATATTATGTTTCACTGATTGGACATTCATCTACAATGAGTTTGCGTGGCACTGATGCTAGCGGCAATTTTCTTTTTGATTAAAAGGAAAGAGGCGGCGGGGCACGGAGCCTTCGCACATTTCCCACTGATGTTTAATTCTATCTGGACCAAGTGAGATGTGTTTGTGTTTTATCTGGTCCACATGTAGCCTACAGTACAAACACACAGCATTAAGCAGAGCACACTGTGTACCACTGGCACAGACGGACTACTAATCAGAGTGAGCACGCAAGAGGATATGTTCAGACAGAATTTTCATGGATTTATTAATGCATAGATGAAAACTGGTACACTGGTAAATGTTTTCAATCTCTCAGCTCCTGGTACACACTATATAAAATATTCCTAAGTTTGGCGGACAAAATATAAGAATAGCCAATGTGATAGACTTTGATTTGCTACTTTAACCCAGAGAGCATACAACATAGGTTCTTGTCCATAGTATTTGACTACATATTGACTTTTTCTTCTTCTCTTTTTTGAAAATGTGGAATAATATGCCACTCATTACTTGTAAGTGAATCAGCACGAACGGCACAAAACATTAAAACACAAGACAGAGACAGTGAAGAACACAACAGAAGACACACAACAAACATATATTGTAAACTAATGAAGTTAACTTATCCATTATCATGCCTTCTTATACTCTACTTCCCGCTTAATCACTCACTCGCATCAATCAACAAAAAAAAGTTGTAAAAGTTGTACTAAAGCTACACCAAAGATATGGCTCAGCGTGGGTCCTGAACTGAAGATCAATCCCTCCGTTCAGGCATTGATCTGTTTGACAGTGATTCAATTTAACACAACCCAATCCTAGAATCGTTTCCAGGCATTTCATAACACACACCAGCTGCCATTTCCCTCTCTAGATGTCAAGTCTATCTGCAATTTTATCACCTATGCTTATCCATCCAGAGCCAGTTTAGAAGGTCTCAGCTTTTTTATATCAAACTCGTTACAGGCAGCCATTATTCTGCTACCTCCACCACATTTATTTCACACAGCATAATCTTGCTACTAATTTCTGACCTTCTCAGCCTCTGCATACATTCCCAATGTTTACGCTATTTATTCCCCAAGGTCGACTTAACTCAAGAATCCGTTTTCTAGCTGGATTTGGTTTTAGCTTCCTGCAGGGATCCAGACCTACCTACAATCTCTCTCTTTATGCCAGTCTATCTGAAATGTATACTCATATTCACACTCTGGAGTAAAAGTAAAACCTGCCTCTTTCTAAATCTACATTTGCCATCAAGACTCTCTTTTTCACCGAAACATAGAAAATGGCTTCTAGATTTTAGTTTCTTAATAATTTTCACCAAGTACTCCACATATCTGGCATATCTTCGGGACACTATTATAGCCATGTGTTGTTTCCTGCATGCTCGTCATCTCAGGCAAATCACTACCACATTTGCAACAATCTTAACCAACTTAATTCAGTTCCTGCTCACCTTTGCCTCGTTTAAATTAGATGACTCGTACATTACATGACACCATTTCTGCCTTTGACCCACCTTAACTGAGAACTTCCTCTTAAATGTTCATCGTCCTTCCCTCTTCAACCTCCAATACTTCCTAATTTCATTAAATCTCATATTGTTGTGCACCATACCATCATGTACCAAAATGTGCCACACAGTCCCTCTCCATCCTATACAGTACGACACAAATACACATGTAAACACAGAGGGCCTCAGCTCTTACTTCCTGTTGGAATGAGGTCTCGGTCTGGGATGAAGAGTTTGTAGCCGTAATGTTTCTCCAGGACATCGGGGAGGATCTCCAGGGCGAAGCGTTCCTCCTCTCTGGTCTCCTGACTCCACTGGTCAGGGTCCACTTTGGTGTAGGACAGGTACGCATCGTAGTCTTTGTTTTCTGAAAAACAAAAAGGGAGTGACTCATGAAAAAGGTGCTCTAAATACAGTGACATCCAGCTCAAAAGGCCTAATATCCCAGGAACCCTCATGGCAGAAGCGAACATGTGTTAACACACACACTAGAGGGAGATGCGTATTAGAAAACCTGAACACTACACCCTTATTTGATTGAAACTATCTCCTTCATAATCCATACAGGTCTTAAAGGAATTTAGTTTTGCTTTGGCTCAAATTTCAAAGCAATTCTACTTAGAAAAAAAAACGCTTAACCCAATCATCTGCACAAATTAAGTTAGGGCTTGAAATCTCATCTCAATTAGAAGCCTGTATCAAATTAAATAATTCATCACTCATTTAGTTTATTAAAGCCAGCGTTTGTTTTAATTACATTTGTTCAATTATAAACTATCAAGTAATCATTATGAGATAATGCTGCCAGAAATAAAACTAACTAAAGTATGAGAGTATTTGATGGTCATTTCCTCAAAGATTATACTTAATGGAAGTACAATTGTTCTATTTTAAAACAAGTAAAAAAAGATGGAGAAGAAATTCATTGTTTTTATGAGTATGTTATAGTTCAGTAAATGTAATATATTCTACAGACTGACTTCACACTACAGTAAAAATGACTTTCTCACAGGACAAAATAATGATTGTTTCCTAACTTCACTGCATTGGATCCAGTTGTGGAATGAAACTAAGTACATTTACTGAAGTATTTTTTGACAAAATGTTACTTTACTTAAGTATTTACATTTTATACTTCTACTTCACTACATTCCACTACAGGGAATATTGCAGTTTTTACTCCATTACATATATTGAACACTCTTGAAACGTACTAGTTACATTTATATATAAAACCACATGATATACTTATTCATATGATGCAGTACTGTACTACTATTAAACCCAGTATTCTACAAAGTCTCTAAGATTTGCTCCACGGTGACAAAATACAGGGTTAAAATACTCTTAATTGTGAAAAAGCAGGATAATATAATATTCTACAAGAATAACATTATGTGAAAGAGCTGTTTTCATGCTGAGTACTTTGACTTTTGACACTTTGAGATACATTTCACTTTCACAGTAAAGTAAAGACTGGAATTTAGTATTGTTTTACCTGTAACGGAGTACTTTACGAACATATTAGCGCTACTTTTACTTAAAGAACCGACTACTTCTCCCACCTTTGATTGGTTCACATTGTCTGTTCTGCAACGACCACAAAGTTTGTTTTCATGCAAACCATTAATATTTTACTTTTCCGTAAACTGCTGCTATAACAATTTTCTACTCTTCCGAGAGGGCTTTCTTCAGAACATAGACTCAGGAATTTGCTCCCCTTCAGGCACAGGGGTATTAGTGAAGTCGGCCACTGATGTGAGGATGGTTGCAGTTCATTAGTTCAAGTTCCAGTTCACCATTTCTCTCTGGGTCTGACGTTCCTCATGTTGAAACAGAAAAAAGTACTTCTCCCAAATGCAGTTGCATCCTTATTTTGAATCACAGTGGCCTACATGACAAAAATAAAGCCGCATACTGACGGTACACAAGGCATTTGTTCATGGGTTGTCCATTTATCTTTGGCTATATGGCGAATATAAGAAACAAATTGGGGTAGATACAAGAATACCCAAATCAAGACGCAGGCAATACCATTTTCCCCACCTCAAAATGATTTCCCAGAAGACAGTGGCAAAGAACTGAAAAGGCAGAAAATAGAATATGGGGTGGGGGGTGCGGGGGGGGGGGAACCCACTACTGGTGACATGCTCAGTGAGTCCTAGTCATTACGCTCTGCAGAAACAGGATTGTGGGCCAGCCAAAAAGGGAAGAGGGTTTTTTACAGGAACCCTTTGAGGAGCTCGCACAGCTTTGAAACTCACTGGAAAGGCCAGGACTGCGCTCGATAGGATCCAAACATCAAACAACGCTTTCAAATTAGCAACCAGCCTCAAATTAACCACCTAGCAAACTTGGAAAATCAAAAACAGCTTGTATCTGCGCTTCCCTGATGGTATGACTTAATCATGTGGAAGTTTGAATCAACAAAACAGCGTGTAATAGATAATTCATGCTACTGTAGAAGCAATACAATGACACAAAATGGGGTTCAGTCTTTCAAGAATTTTTTCGAAAAATAAGCGAAAGGAAAGTCAAAAGGGAAGAATTCTGGGGCACAAAAAGCGGAATCGTTAACTGAAGCAAAAGTTAACTATGTTCTGGAGAGAAAACTAAAAGTTGCCCCGCAATTTCAGATTGTTTACGGCCCCATTTGTCTCTCAGGAAAGCTTCGAGCCTGCCCGGTCCCCATGTCCCGCTATCTGGCCTTCGACAGCAGAGGGTGGGCATCATCCCATGACATATTGAGACTGATCTCTTTTTAAATGGGCAACAAATTGAAAATCTGTCTCCTCTCTTCCCTATGCAGCCATTGCGGCAACACACACACACACACACACACACACACACACACACACACACACACACACACACACACACACACACACACACACACACACACACACACACACACACACACACACACACACACACACACACACACACACACACACACACACACACACACACACACACACACACACACACACACTTCCACGTGTACCTCTACACCAACGGTTGAGGAAGAGGAAATGGGCTGCTGTCACTGAGATAGGAGACGACATTTGTATATACCGGAGAGTCTGTTATGGAGAGAGGCTCTGACAGAACACACACACAAACACACATTTAATCTCATGCACATGGATAAACAAACAGGACATATTCACATCCATGGAAACATACGCAAACAGGCACATACACAATCATCTCTGCACGCTTGACATCGAATTTGGGATAAGAGAGAGGCCTGGTGAAAAGGAAACGTGAGAACAAGTTGCAGGTGTTCACACAGAAACAGAGTTGATGTTGCTTTGTACTTTCGTTACCTCCGTCAACATCCTCGCTGCCAAACTGCCTCCGATAGAAAAGCATCAGCTCGATCTTGTAGCATTTGTAGAGGGAGATGAGGAAGATGAGGAGCAGCAGGATCGCTCCCAGCCCTCCTGCCAGCTCCACCGTGTACATGAGCTCTGCTGAAGACACACAGACCAAAACAATTTTTAAAAACTGCTGAGACAGTCGTGGCACGGTGTGGAGAACACAGCTACGTCTTATGAATACACAAAAACTCTGACTCGTATCCGCGGCAGGTTAAACCCACATATTCTGTATTCTTTATTTCCCTGTAAAAGATGCAACATTAGGCACTTATAGGACACATTTACATTTGATGAAAGGTTTGGCAATCATCAGTTTTTTCAGAGCGAAGCAGCTTCATTCTTCAAAAGGGGGTTGGGGGGAGGGGAGAGAGACACACACAAGGCTCAAGATGACTCTGGGAAAAAATGAGAGTACACAGTGCAGGGATAGAGGATGATGAGAGATTGGGTTCACAGCTCTGCACTTTGTCCGTCATCCATACTGTGACAATTGTGGACATGGATAAAGGCATTTTCAAAATAAGAGGCTCCACTTTTCTCTCCATCATACACCCCCTCCCCCTCTCCCATTATCTCCACATTCATTTATCTTCTCGATTATCTCCTCTCTATCTCCTCAGAGACCAGGCTGGGGGGAAAGATGAGTTATGTTGTTTATGAAAGCAGCATTTACCTACTTGGCCCAGCGCGAGCAGGTTCACCTTATATCTGTCACTGTGGGCTGGAGCAATGCACGGCTGCCATGGCAACCGCTATGCAGCCTCTACATTACCACAGATTACGTACACTGCAAATATACACAGGCCTTCACATCTCTCTCATTGACACGAGATATCTGCGCTAGTTTTCAATGCAAGCCAGCGATACCTAGTTATTTCAATATGATATCACTCATTTAAAGAACATGATACATATTTGAGGCTACTATAAGGCATGTCATATAAAGAAATGAAATATATCCACATTTTGGACCAAATTCTTCACCATCAACATTTTCACACTATTGCAGGGTTTAGCGTTGAAGCTTTGCAATACATTTTTTATGTTAATTCGTCATTGAAATGCAGATTAATTGGCTATAAGTGGGTAAAGGGACATAAAAGAAGAGCTAGAACAATTTGGAATTTGTAGAAAATGACATCCCTTTACTTTAATGCAGCTTTTAAAATCTTAGTCGATACTACAATATCGAAAATGCAAAACAATATTTAGTCCCATATGACAACATCATTATATTCTCCAATATTGCCCGGCCCTAGTTGTCTCCCCCTTAGCCTAAGCCTCAATCAACATTCAAATATTGATGGTTTATTATTCAATTCTAACTAATTCTAAGTTTAATTTAAGGGGCAACATTGCATTCATAATACCACTATCTTCTCTGTGCAATAAATATGAAACTACAGCCAGACATGTAGCTTAGCTAGCTTAGCTTCAAGACTGGAAATGTGATAAGGCAACAATTCTGCCCCCCAGCACATTTAAAGTTCACAAGTTTTAACGTTTTTATTTATTTTATTCTGCACAAACCAAGGAGTAAACATGACACAATATGGTTTTATGTGGAGTAACATGCCTGACTATGACCTCCTGGATTCTTAGCTAGGAGTCGAGTCCTCTGAGAAGTTGCATTTTCCTGGCTTTATGCAGAGCAATGGCAACTGGTTGCTATAGATATAGATTTCCTTAGAAGATATTAGAGTAGTATCCATGTTCTTATCCAGCTCTCACTCAGTAAGCAAATAAGAGCATCCCTGAAATGTCATACTAGTCCTAATATTGTACAATATATCAGACAGCATGATAACTTGGCTCTGTAAATTGTAATTTTTGACCTTCCCTCATATTTTAAACGTTTTTAACTAGTTTTTTCACTAATTATTGTACGTTCCTCTGCGTCCTAGTCTTCAGATATGAAAGGAAAGGCAGCCCTGCATCACAGGGCGTATGACTGATGCATTCTGGGAGGGGAAACATAAAATAAACATCAGAATAATGTGTGAGACAGAGAGAGAGAGAGAGAGAGAGAGCTTGACGTTAAGTCTTTCTTAGCATTCCTCTCCTTGCTGCGTTGAAAGAGAGTTAAATGAAGCTGTCTGGAGTCTACAAAGACACTCAAAAGGAATTGGGCTACGTACAAAAGACGGTCAGAGAGACGGAGATTAAAGCGGGGAGACAGACAGATAAAGACTTAAAATGTAATTGTATGCTGAACTTATTGGCCTGTTGGGAAAAGCTGAGGACCAATTTGCTGTTTAAACAGCCATCAAATTACCTCTCTTTGCAGGGTGACAACCAGTGCATGAAAAGAGCTTTAGACAAGTCATGCTAGAGAGCCAAAATAGCTACGCAGCTGCTGGAGCACATGGAGGAAGGAACAGCGCGACCAAATGGAGCTCAAGCAAGGAGTATTAACACACACATGGAGGGAAAAGGATATAAATAATGAACGACAAACGAAAGAAGACGAAGAAGTTTGACGATGGCAGTGAGGTGGACATTTTTATCACACCCCCTTGGACTTGGAGTGACTGGGATGGACTTTTTTCACTATATTCTGACTTTCCATTGAATAAAAACATGTATCACTTCATAGCAATAATAGTTGGCAACAAATGCAATAGTTCACTCATTTACTCTGTCTGTAAACAACACTGATAAGAGTCATTTGAGTGATTTGGAAACTGTAAAGTTGTTTAACAATGAGCTGAAAGCTGCTAAAGTGTTTTGTAGGTTTTGTCAGGTGATAATTGTCTGTGGTTGTGTTGCTGCAGGTGACAGCTTTCACATCACACACAGTCATTATTACTAAAAAGTGTTGATATAAGCAGCTTTATGCTCAATTAAGCAACAACTGCTAATCAGCCAACATTTATTCACTGTCTTTTGTAAGACTAGTTGCAGTATCTCAGTCTGTAGGGACTTGGCTTGGGATCTGAAGAGTCGCCGGTTCAAGTCCTGAGCAGACCAGAAACATACTACTGGTGGCTGGAGAGGCGCCAATTCACCCCCTTAGCATTGCTGAAGTGTCCTTGAGCAAGGCACTCAACCCCAAACTGCTCCCTGGCACTGGAAAATCTGGCAGACTTTTCACTTTCATCTCTCTGTAAAAGCGCCTGGTTTGTGCAGATCTGTATTCCTGTCCATGTGTGTATTTTTTGTGTGTGTATTCAACAAACAGAGTGAAAGCTGAATTTCCCCTCAGGGATTAATAAAGGTTCATCTGCTTCTTAGTGGGGATCCTAGAGTTACCAAATATGTGAGGCTGATATTTGGGTATATGTGAAAAACATATTCATAAGACATCTAGAATATTTCCATTTGATGAAACGTTGCTGGCAGGCTTTGGATATTTCACTCATCATAAAGCTTTAATGAAGAGTAGAAGGAGCTGATACAGAATATGTATGATAGTGTCAGACAGTGAAGGAACAAGATGAGTTTTCCAACCTTCAAGCCACTTACGGGGAAATGAATGTCTGTATGATGTTAGGGGGTTAAAACTCCTCAATGTCCTTACCTCGTCTGAAGAGCTGGATGGTAGCCTGGCGACGGCCGTTACCATTTTCCACAAAACAGGAATAGTTTCCCAGGTCCTCCTCCTCCAAGGAGTCAATAGTCAAGGATATGGCCACCTCCTGCTCTCCAAGATGCTCCTTGACAACCCTGCAAGATAAACAGTCAACACTTGCATCAAAGCAAGGCTTCCCTGCAGGAATATTTTGGGAAACATTAGACAAGAAGTGCCTGTTAGGGCAATGTTCTCTGAATATACAAGAACATATAATCAGTGCGAGTGTGAAAATGTGAAGGCCGGCAGCAAGTGTGTGGCGGGGCTACAAGAGTAGAGAACCGGAGCGCAGCAATCACTGAACATATTCAGCCCTAATGGCTGAGCCATAAAACGCCTATAAGCAGCACATTTCTTCATTTCCATGAAACCCCCCCCCTTCCGTGTTACAGTAAGTACTTCAAGGTATGTTCATTCCTCTCCTCTGCACTCATAACATATGAGAAATGAAAATCAATAAGGGCTCTTCCAACGGAGTGTGCGGGGGGTGAAATCAAATAATGGCGATCAGAAGAAAATCTTTTTATAGCGGCTGCCATGGAAACGGCGAGAAGGAGAGAAAGTAATATTCCATAAAGTAAATGAGCGTCCCCCGCTGGGCTGGTTGAGCCTGATGGAGGAGAGAATTGGGAGATAATGCTCCCTCATACCTTAGACACACTACTTAGCCCACATCTGCAGCACCCTCAGCACAAATCACACTTTGGAGGAAACAAAAGATCTCCTCTGTGTGTGTGTGTGTGTGTGCAGGTATCATCTATTGTATTTTAATAACGGCTGTGATTAGAAGCAGGAGTGGGATGAGGAAAGTGTGTGTTTGAGTGTGTAGGGGTTTAATGACTCTCGAGCTTCTCTCGCCTTCGAGTCGATAAACCGCACGTACGGACAGCTTGTTGGGAAGATTTGGCATCAGTAATTGAAAGTGTATCATGGGCTTTGCGTGGAGAGGCTGATGATATATTTGTAGTTTCAGTTGAGTTTGTTGTGCAATGGGGTTGGTGGGGGGAAGGTTGGGAGAACGTAGGCATGGGAATAATTCATGTCTCTCCAGGGAGTGGTGGGTACTTTGAAGCCTCCAGTTTTCACATTATCACACCAGGCAGGCAGCTCTCCGCCGTACAACCCGATGGATAATGACCGCGGCTGTTCAACCTGAACAACCTATCCCTCAGAACAAGACGTTATACAGTTAGGTGGAAAACAAGGTCCAGGTGAAGCACACAGGTACATGTGGGAGCTGAATGATCCCACATAACACACATAGTCGGGGCGAAGAGGGAATTTGAGCTACGCTGTGTATAGCTGCATGTACTCGGGATGTTCCTTCCATGCTATTCTTTGTAAAGCTCTACAAAATACTTTCTTCAGGGTGATTGAGTTTATCGATATGGAGTTAGTCGAATGAGTGGATCGCTGCAGGCATTTTAGTCTTTTCAATATCTTCTCTCCCTTCCTCATGAGCAGAACCTCAGTGTTTGCATCTTATTCAATCCCTGTTTACAGTAAACTGAACGCACACCTGCAAAACACCAACTGAATTGGGTCAATAACATATTGACCAACCTTTTTTTTATTTTGCTGAGCCAGATTTGTTTAGCTAATTTATTAATCTCCGCTATGCTATGCTAATCTCCAGTCATCCGTGCTATGATAACAACAATAGCCCTGTCCCGGTGGCGCAAATGAGAATTTATCGGCTCGGGCTACCATTGCAATGAACTCCACTGAATCAATATGCTCAGGTTTTAATAAATGCATGCAGAAACACTACACCCCAGGTATGGATGCTCGTCTCTGAGGTTAAGTTCGGTTGCTGAGGCATTAGGAATATAGCTAAATGCCGACTGTAACATATAAAAGAGGCTCTGCAGAGTAGCACACACGTTTAGTTTCTCCTTCTCTTTCTCGCCTGTCTTTTCAGACTCCAAATGTGTGGCTGTCTTCTGTGGAAATAAACCACCATTGCACCGGCTGTATGTGAAGAAGCTTAGGGTGGCAGCATCAGCAACAGAGAGCGGATGATCAAATACATTATTGATCCGCTGAATGAAATATCGGTATGAATTATTGAGAGATAACCCCTCAGCTGGTGAGTGGGGGAATCCTGTTGTCAGGTAGTAATGGAGGAAGACGGAGGCAGAGGACAGGACGGACAGGAGAGCAGCACTTCCTTTCTGTTGCATTTCTATATTAATGCATAAGCTAACTCACTATCACAGATGTGTCTTCTTTACTTTCTTACTAAGTGACTTCTACCATATTTCTTACTATATCCAATTCTATTCCGTCTGCTCTCCCTCTTTTCCCCTCCTACTCCCTGTGGCCCATCTGCATGCCGCTATAGGTGGGTGCAGCGAGGGAGATAGCGACAGTGGCGGCGGTGTGAAAAATGGCGGTTGTTAACCATCTGACAGGGCTGTCTCCCCAGAGCTGCAGCCTTTCCAAACAGCTCTAATGGGAAACATGCACATGGACCGGGGAATGGACTTGTTTAAATGTGTTACACCGCTACGAGGGAGAAACATGGAAATGGGCTTGTTTTAAATGTCTCACGGCAGTGAAAGTGAGGCTTGCTGGGCACATTTTACAATGTTACATCCAAAGGAGACAGCACGAGAGGGCACGTTAGAGGAGCTGCTCTTTTAAGACGAGCTTAACATTTAGCACATTAATCCTTGGTGCAAAATGTTAGAAAACACTACATGTACTGTATGTGCACACACACTGGACTTGAACAATACTGTGGTGAGTAGTAAAAGCAAGAGTGCATCCTATTCTGCAGCTGAGCAACAACAATATTAAGTTAAAAAATCTTGCCATGGAAAGAAATTGTTTTTGACAAATTGGCTTAAAAACTTCAATTTGAACCAAGTATTCTTCCGGAATATCGTAAAAAGTCCAGATTTCCTTCTCTTTTTAAATAAAAAATGGACTGAACCGCTGCAATACTGGGAGATCATCAACATCAAATCTGGCATGACAGTTTGTAACTGAATCTCATACAGTAATTGATGATTGTCTTTATTACATTTCCATGTTTTTAATGATTTAATAACATTTATTACTGATTTAACATCCATCCATCTTCTACCGCTTATCAGAGTCAGGTCACGGAGGTAGCAGTTCCAGTAGTAGTGTTTAACCAACAATTTAATACAATATACTTTTTTTTGGACGAATTGAATCCACAAGATTATTATATTTTTAGAATATCGAGAGAGAGCAAGAGAGCCACACCATCAGCTATCACAGAACTGTGTCAGCTAGCATTCAGCAGTGTCTTGAAATCTAGCATGCGTTAATTAATCCATCATAACACACAATTCAACACCTGCATTCATTTTCATATTTCTGTCAGACCTTGTGATGCAGATGCACACAAGGACAGGTCTCTTTGTTTGGAAGGACGCTCAAACGACTCTGAATCCAGTCAGCTGCAGAACAACAGACTTTTAGAAGAAAGAAAAAGTTATATTTTCTCTATTTGAGGATTTGCAGGTTTTTCTTTGGTCTTGATTGTCCGACAGCATAACTGGTAAATGCATTAAGGCATGGGACAAATCATCAATATTAAACTTCGGTACAGTACCCTGGTACCAACATTGAAGTATGTTGTAATGACAGCCATTCATTGTTCTGTGTCTCTAAGATGTGCGAGATGAAAGCACTTTAAACAGCAGTTATTAAATAGTAGGACTTCTGTTGTTGAAATATGAGTTTTCCATATCAGGGATGTGTGTTCAGAGATGTTTTGATATATAATAGATATAAACCTGCTTGATGCATACTATAAGTTATCCTGTTTCATACTGCTTGCTATCGGAGTTCCACGACAACATCATTTAAACAATATAATAAAAAGTGTCAGAAATGAGGGAATAATAATCTTAAAGGAGTTTTAAGTACCTGCACGATCGTACAATAGCTAAACAAATGGAAGCCAGCAGCTGCTTAGTAGGCAGCACATCAATCTCTGGAAAGTGGATGGTTTAGTGTACGCAATTTGGAGTTAATGGACTAAAACATGCAAAACCATTGCTATCCTGTTTTAATATTTTCCAGTGAATGTATCTACATCTGCCATTAATTTCTCATTAGCGTCATGTCCTGTGAAATGTATTCCAGCTTACTTGCTGTCGCTTTCCTGGATCCTCTCTTCGTCCAAGTCTTCTATGAACTTCTCTCCCTTCATCCAGTAGATGAGCGGGCTGACGTCACCGCTGTAGCCGAAAAACGCACGGCAGGTCAGGTTCAGGGCACTTCCTGGAAAGACAAGGAGATGATATGCTGTCATGCTTGATGGCATTTTAAAAGGTGTTTCATGGACACAGACTAAAGAAGATTGTACCATATCATATCTGCACCTTCAAAGTGAGAGACCTCAACTGAGACATGGTGACATGTGGCATTCACTATCTTTATAATGTGTGTCACACACACCAACACACACACACACACACACCCTTGCAAAAACAATGAAGACTGTGCAGCTGTGATTAAAACAGGAACAACTTGAGAAACATTTTGATTTGCTCGTGCACACACACACACACACACACACACACACACACACACACACACACACACACACACACACACACACACACACACACACACACACACACACACACACACACACACACACACACACACACACACACACACACACACACACACACACACACACACACACAGTAAGTTATCCTCATCGGAAAGTAAACAGTAATGAACACATGAGGGCACTCAAGAGCTTCCCAACCCCTCCAAGCCAGCCCCCCCTCCTCCAATCACTCTGTGCATCAGTGAAAACAAAGTAAAAAGAAGTGAGAGGAGGCTGAAAATAAGGTTATTTTATATAGAGCTAGAGTATGAAGAAAGGGCAGGAGACAACAACTGCAGTTTGCTGAGAGATGATATGTGGAAGTGATTGTTACTGGGGGGAAAAGACAGGGCCTTTCTTCTGTAAATTGATCGATTGGTCGAGTTCAACAGAAGGCAAGTATCCAGATGGAAGAAAGAGATACCACCTTATGCCCCAGAACATTTTCCCTTTACTTTTTGTGGTATCATTTGAGAAAGATTCAATAAAGAGGAATTATTATGCTCATTTTCAGGTTCATATTTGTATGTTGTGCCTCTACTGCGACATGTCTTCATGCTTTAATGTTCAAAAAGCTCTTTATTTTTCTCACACTGCCTGTGCTGTAGCACCTCTTTTCACCCTCTGTCTGAAACCAGAGCCCAGTCTGCTCTGATTGGTTAGCTGGCTGGCTCTGCTGTGATTGGACAAGAGCTTAGAGTTGTCCCATCCCTTAGCAAACCATGTACAATGTGTCGGAGCGCTAGTCAATAGAAGCACGTAGTGAAGTTACTATGTTACAGAAGTTAACAAAGGACTCCAATCGAGGTGTTTGCAGACCATTTACATGCACAGAAACCTATATAACACACTACAAGAAAGGAAAGACCCCAAAAAGCATAAGATGAAAGATGAAACTTTATTGTCATTGCACAGAGTACAAGTACTAGGACAACGAAATGCGGTCTCTGCATTTGACCCACCCTAGTGTTAGGAGCAGTGGGCTGCCATTATGTACGGCGCCCGGGGAGCAGTGTAGGTAACCAGTGTCTTGCTCAGGGACACCACGGTGGCACTTGGTCTTTCGGGGACTTGAACTGGTGACCTTCCAGTTCCCAGGCCAAGCCCCTATGGACTTCGCCACCACCGCCAGGGCCTCTATAAAAGATTTCAATGAGCTGGTGGTTTAAAGTGAAAACTGGTAATCAGTGATACACTGATGTGAGCCGGTTAAGGTTGGCGTAAAGAGGCCCCTTTTCCCGACACGACCTTCTGTGTCCATGAACTATGCATGTATTGGGCTGCTTAGCGTAAAGACAGAGCACTGTTGGCGTACACTAGCACATGTTTATTTTGCATTCCTGTGAAGTGGCATTCTCAAAAGGCCTGGGGTGCAGCAATCACATGCTGCTGCCTCTCATGGAACCGCACATCAACATGTAAACAACGCACAGATGAGGGGGGGCTCATCATGCAGCACGTGCTGTAAACTGCACGGTGGAAGCCGCTCTCCTCTTGGGAGCGCTAATGCTGTGTCTGGCTCCGAGGCATGTGATTAGAGAAAGCACCGGGAGCAAAGGCATGGCAGGGATGGAGGTGAAGGAGATGCTTTTCACTGTTTCACAGCAGGATTTATGTGCAGGAGTGCAAGGTAAATGGTACTGGTATGGGGCATGTATTCATTAATCCTTCTTAGCATGTGACAGCACCACGGACAGCTCCCCACAGTCTACTGCAGGCAATAAAAGGCACATTATAACCCCTACATATAACTATGAGTCACATCCGCTCTAATATTGTCATGACAAGCGTTCATTGTTCCAAGACTGTTCTATTGCATTGGAAATATCCTTTTGAAGATGATATTTGAGCCTTATTCACCTCCCAAACAACTCCGCGCCTTTCTCTCAGATGCTCTAGCTGTGCAGAGCAAAACTGCCACGCTTCCTTTTTGTTTTTGTTTGAACTAAGGGCATCTATCCTCTGTGCTCCCTCTTCCCACAACCCAATGCCACAGCTTCAAAAGCTTTCAGTAGGTCACTCGCAGCACAAGGAAAGTTTTAAGGCATGCAGGGAAAGAGGATGGAAGGACGCACAGGAATGAACCGACGCTACTGTCTTCAAGGAGCAGTGGCTGACATTTTCAAAGTTCAACAGCCACTCTCTGCTTGGTATTTGTGCACAGCCTAGCTCGACAAAGGCTACACGCTGTACCTACAAAATAGTAACCTCCTATGTGTGATTACACACATACAAAGGTTTAGGAGCAGCAGTATTCTGGTATATAATATACTGTACAAAGTACATATTGTACAGCTGCGTGTCTCTTTGTGTGAGACTGATTCAGCATTTCCCTTTTTTTATCTGTTTATAAATCCCCCCATGCTGTTAGTTTATCCCACAGATCAATTGCAAACTAGGAATGTCATGCTGTCGGGATCCGCTGCCTGCAGAGGAAGTCTCCGCTGAGCTCCCTGGGAATCACAGGAAATTGTTGAAGGACTCATGCTGTTTTATTCTAATCCAAGAGCAGCACTCCCCAAAACTTACTCACAGCCACTTTTCTTATCTAGATACCAGTGGGCTTGATTCACCTGCATTATCAACATCATAGTCATTGATGCAGTATGAAAGCTGGAGACTGTTGATATCATTTAAAAACAATGTTCCCCCTCTAAAAGGATTTGTTAAACTAAAGTGACACTCACATATTTATTTCTTTTCTTGGGCACAAAACAAACACACTTCATCGCAACAATGGCAATTTTTACACACGTGAGGCTCAAACGCTTGGTTTGATAATAGGTTTACTGTTTATCAACTACTGTGCAAGCCATTCTAGATTCGGAGCTGAAATAAGATTTTCAAGTATTATTTTTCCTTAAGAACAAAAACACAAACAGTTGCATTAGTAGCCGTTTTGGAGCTTTCCTTCACATGAAACACTCTTCGTCATCAAATGGAGTTTACTCTGTTATTGATTTGCAGATGTTTAAATATCTATTTCACACTGAGTACATACTTTACTTGTTGGCTTAAATGTTAAGATTGAAAGTCTATTCTTGAAATAAATCAATAAAGAATGAAGGAGAATAGATTTCCAACCAACAGATGAGAGGTCTTTAAAATAGAAAGTTACTGTTACATTATTGAAGGACTAGAGTCACTACAAATAAACCTAGATTTAAAGTTGTTTTGACGTCACCAGCGTCACATTCTTCCCCTCCACTGTTCACATAACAAAGAGCCTATAAGTCAGTCGAAATGTTTGTGAAGTTTAACAGTTTATAGTAGAAATAGTTTTTTTTTGTTGGCTTAAAATAAATAAAAATATGCAGCAAGGCTAAATGCTAGCTGTATCATCCATGGTCATCACCTCATCCGCCTCCACTAAACCTACTTTGAGCTTTATCAGGACCCCTGTCTTTTTATTACTCCAAAAACATTCCATTGTAATAACGCAGAGGTAAATTATAAAGCACTTTTATGCTTGTTTAGGTTTTCCCTTATCCTGTAGTGTGTTATATAGGTTTCCCTCCCTCCAGAGGGAGTTTCTCTCCCACACACTCACTGCCTGAAACGCCTCCATTGGGCTCATTTGTTTACTTAATAACATCACTATGTAACACTTGCACTTTTGTTGGCTAGGGCTCCAATACATTGTACATGATTTTTAAGGGGCGGGACAACTCTAAGCGGTTAACCAATCACAACAGAGCAGCCAGCTAACCAGTATGAGCAGACTGGGCTCTGGTTTCAGACGGAGGGTGAAAGGAGGTGCTGCAGCACAGGCAGTGTGAGAAAAATAAAGAGCTTTTTGAACATTAAAGCATGGAGACATGTCACAGGAGAGGCACAAAATACAAATAAGATAATATGCATGGTATGTCCTCTTGAACATAATACCTATGCATTATTTACAGCATGTGTCTACAGCTCCAGTTGAAGTTGACGAGGATCAAAGGCAGATTTGAATTGCTGTTTAAAAAAATGAAAAATATTAGCCCTGATTAATATTTGGCATGGTTCTGTCATTAGCCTCTGAGCCAGCAAACTACCATGATGTCAAGCCGCTTGAAGTTTGAGCAGATGGTGGGAAGACTATTAACCAGGACTGAAACAATGAGGTGAATAATTTGCACACTATCAAGTTAAAGAGGAGGAGCAGCTTTTTAAATCTGTTCTCTCCTGCTGTCAAACCCACCAGCAGTGTCGTTATTATGATCCATTATTATGCCTGAGCAGTTTGTAACCCTTGGTTTATCACAAGAAGGCTGTGTGTGTTGACTTTAAATGATCTTGAGGGTTAATTATTACCGAGATGTTATTGTTTCTAAATGGGTATGGGCACAGACAGACCCCAGACCAGGCTGCAATCAGTGCTAATGATGTGTGTGTGTGTGTATGTGTGTGTGTGTGTGTGTGTGTGTGTGTGTGTGTGTGTGTGTGTGTGTGCGCGCGCACGCATTTTGAGGTGTAAAAGGGTCCATCCATGACCACCTCGGGCGCCATAAAAGAAGAAACACATACGCGTTTAAAAACCTGGGTGATTGAAGAGCTTACCAATTCATTTTCCAAAAAGTACAGTTCACATAAAAGGATGACGGAGGTAGAGGAAAGCCAGAGAAAGTTAAATTATGACCTTGGGCTTTGAAGAGGCTTTTAAGAGAACGGCGTAAAAAAAATCACAAGAAGAAAAAGTGAGAGATGTACTCCAGCACTATATTCCCATTAGAGAGAGGCTAGCTCCACGCTGTTAGGATTTCTTGTGTTGGAAGCTGCAGTAATAGTTACTAATTCTGCAAAAGGTAATAATACAATTGTTTAATTTGCTTTTGTCTTCTTAACATTAGTTATTTTCTGTACGCAGTCTATCATCACTCGTCACAGAAGTGCAGACGCACATATTATCATGGCCGCATGAGGGACATCAACCAGCCTATATCCAATATTTAAAAAAGAGCCAAGTGGAAACACCAATAGCACTTTCTGTAGTCAGCACAATGCTCCCATGAAACAACAACACATCTAAATGTCACATGTTTATAAAATACCATTAACAGTGACGTGATGTTTCCAGTGTGAATGCTACACTCGCTGCCTCCAAAAGCAATCCAACCATTTAATCTGTGTACAAACCACTAATTATTTGGCTTTTCAAAGCTGCTAACGTTTGGAGTTAGGGAGATTTAATCCAACACTGAGGATATGTTATTGCTGGAGAGAAATATTTCACAATGAGCCATCTTTTTTAAAAATGAAATGCATAGGACTGCAACTAACAACAGATTCTATTAACAACTAATTGATAATTTAACCTAAAAATGTTTCAAAATACTGAAAATCTCAATCCCGGTATCCTAATTTTCCTACTAAAGCCTATGACTTTGTGAAAAGTCCAAAATAAATTCAGGTTGCTCTCATATAAGGAAGAGATGATTATCATTAGGGATTTTTTTCCTAAATGATCATTATAGCCCCATCAATTTCTTTCACTTATAGTACATTTGTATAAAATATACATCAGGGGTTTGAAGCACATTATCAGCAACTGAAGATGAATAGAAGATCCGTTCTAAGTGAATACACGTTAAAGTATATCTATTAAATAGTATATGTTGTTTTACAAACAAAGGATATATTAATGGATATAACCTAAATGTTGTTCTCCTCATGGTGGTTTTGTCAGGATCATCCTTGGTACTAATATATATTTGGATATGTTTGTTAACAATAAAGGAAAATACACATGGACAAAACATGCCTTTAACACACTGTTAAGAAAACAAGCCTTGGCAAAACATGATTTCACAGGCTGCCAGCAATATTGTTTTACATTTACATTCGATAGGTATCTCCTCGGCCCTCTCTCTCTCTCTGAGGATAATGTGCTACCACTCTTTTGGTTAAAACCCAAAAAATTCAAGTCCATCACGGTGTCATTTTTTGAAGCTCACAAATAAATGTGCCATTTCAAGACTTGGCAGGATGTGGTGTGAAAAAATTCCCCCGCTGCCTGAATGTGCGCCTTGTACCGCACAAGAGCGTGATTAAGTGTTTCCATGAGTGTCTTTATGTGTGCACGTCTTTGTGGTGTTTCTGCCTTCACGCATGCGTGGGTGTGGAACAAATCCATGTAATCTGAGTGATTGACATCCTCCATGCGGCTGAGAGTGGGTAACGGCGCCTGATGGAAATTAGACTAAAGATCCACTCTTTCTTTTATTCCTGCCCATCGTGTTTTACCGACTTCCACACAGACTGATAACAACTTTGGTCCTGAAGTATCCACATACTGAGTACATGGAGAGGAGGATAGCATCATTTGTGAGGACACCTCTTAGAAGTAATTATAATGGGATCTGCAGGGGAGTCTAAATTGCATACAAAGCCAGATTCCCCTCACCTTTGTAATGTAGCCTCTGCACCTATGGCCTTGACAACACCATGCCTCAGAGTAGGCTTCTCTCATTGGTCTCTCTGAAAAGCTGACATTTGAGTTTTCATATTTTAAGAAAAATTGGAGTGAAATACTTGCATTCAATTTGAATTTGTCTGGAATCTCTTTTCTCTTTTTTATCAATGGGTTGTTGACATGGGACATAGTGCTGTCAGGACAACAACCTCCATCTCAACGTCAGCAAAACAAAGGAGCTGATTGTGGACTACAGGAAGAGGCAGAGAGAGGCACACACACCCATCACCATCAACAGGTCAGCAGCTTCAGGTTCCTCGGGGTAAACATCAGTGAGGACCTGACATGGACACATCACACCAGGGTCATATCCAAGACGGCTCGACAGCAGCTCTTCTTCCTCCGCAGGCTGCAGAAGTTCAACATGGACTCCAGGATACTCTGCAACTTCTACAGGTGCACCATCGAGAGTATCCTGACTGGCTGCATCACCGCCTGGTATGGCAGTTGCACCGCCCTCAACCATCACACTCGACAGAGGGTGGTGAAAACTGCTCAGCACATCACCAGGACGGAGCTGCCATCCATGGAGGACCTTTACCCCCAGCAGGTGTAGGAAGAAGGCCAGTAGGATATTAAAGGACCCCCATCACCCCAGCAACAATCTGTTCTGTCTGCTGCTGTCTGGCAGACGGTACCGCAGCATCCGGACCAAGACCACCAGACTCAGGGACAGTTTTATACCACAGGCTATAAGACTGCTGAACTCCTGAGCTCTGTGAATGTCTACTCACATCTGTTTATAGTACACATATCTATATATTATACACATCTGCCATATACATCTGTTTATACGTAATATATGCATCTGTCCATACCTCCTCATTCAACAGTGTAAAGTATTAAATTACTGTACAGTGTATTAAATACTCTCAATGTATTCCACATATGTATATATTTCACATCCTCAAATCTTTATTGTTGTTACTGTAAATATTCTTCTCTCTTTTGCACTATTTTATTTATCTTATTTGCACCATGTATGTTGAGTTGTTGGAGGAGCATGGGATATAAGATTTTCATTGCCAACATATACGTTGTATATGCTGTGCATATGACCAATAACACCTTGAAACCTTAAAGCCAAACCAATCAGAGCACAGTATTACCAGCCAATCACAGCATAGTACACAAAACTTGGAGAAGTGCAGTGGAAAAAGATTGGAAACTGACAATAGCATGTAGAGATGAGCAGGAATATTACGAGTTGTTGTCAGGAAACTATTCAAACGCATAAGCTCATTCTTCTTTGAGGACAAATACACAGTCCCAATTAGTTTAATACTGAGTGAAATTGCAGCTTCAACAGAAAATTCCACATCAGCTCTTGGTTGTTTTGGCTGCCGGAAACCCGACAATAAGAGAAATTAGCTTACAAATGTGTCTGGTTCCAAGGCAAATGTAATACTGTACTGGCTATTAAACCTCATCCATTTGACAAATGATTTTCTTGAAAGCCATTTAGCAACAGAACTTTTCTCAACAGTTATGTCCAATGCTAAACAATATCTAGTACCAGCACCTCCAAAATTCACTACTTCAGATCCTATATAACTTGATTTTCAGGCACAGTGACTTCCTGGAGTCACACTGTGAGGTTAGCAGGCAGGAAATTCACAATTGTTTTTATCACTGCAGTACAGATTTGATCACAAGTGTAATTCTTGAGGTCTCCAGGTCCAGAAGTTTTAACTTTTGGATGGAGCCAGACTTCTTAGGTTCATGCCAGATAAAGATATAATCACATTGTGTTGAACCTTAATAAAACCACGATTAAAATTGCAAATACAAACAGTCATTGGTTTTCTTCATTCTAAATGAATGAATATATGAATGAATGAGGGAATGAGACTGCGTAAAAGACAGAGAATGGTAATCACACTTAGATACTCTAAAATGATGTGCTACAGCAGGGTCATGAATGCGATTTGCATCAACCTTTGGTGCGCGTTTAGCTGATTTCACAGTATTTGGGATAATTAGTCTTCACAGAGCTGGCACTCTGATTCAGACAGAGGAATACTTTCCAAGCCAGAAGAGAGGAAAACAATCCTTGCACAGAAAACACTCTGCAGATGCTCTCCAAATTCAGCACAGATGCACAGAGCGAGATTGACAGATACGCAGACACAATGGGCAGATGAATGAACGGACAGGCAGAAAAAACAAAACAATAAAACCATGCACATACAAACACGATTATAGACAGACACACACATGCACGTCAATGTCATTTTTGCCTTTCTGTCTCATATCGTTCTGAACACACTGCATTGAAAAGGCCGTTGTCTTTCACATGCCACTGCTTGGAGCACAGTTAGATGTTACATTTTCTTTGTGTGTGACAGCAACCACCATATTTTATTTGAATAAGCAACAATCTGGGGTGCTTTTTGAATAAGTCATAGTCAGAGTGTGTTGGATATTTCATAACACACGTCTTCATAACACCCCAATGTTCTCGATTTTCAAGGCAGGGCGAAGTCTGGCACAAGAAGCAATCCCACGATCGCTGTTGTCTTCACCCTGAAGTGCACTTTGTACATTTGTTTGATTTTCTCGCTCTGTGCAGGTGGGATGAGAGGCAGCATGAGTTGGATTTTCCACATGAACCAAGAAAGCTGAGGTGTTGGTGTTTTATCTTTTACCTCGTTTAGTTTCCTCACACATTGCACATGTGCTTCCTAATTCATTTTAGCTGATACTGCTATATCAGCTACTTTAAATACGATAAATTATTCCTATTTTCAGTTTCATATTGGTGCCTCTCATGTGGTATGTCTCCATGCTTTAATGTTCAGAAGCTCTTTATTTTTCCTAATACTGCCTGTGCTGCAGCCCCTCTTTTCACCCTCTGTTTGAAACCAGAGCCCAATATGTTCTGATTGGTTAGCTGGTCGGCTCTGTTGTGATTGGTCAATCACTTATGTATGGCCCCGCCCCTTAGCACATCCGAGTTCTTCAGATGCAAACAAACTTTACTGACCTAATATCCAAGAACCATGCAATGTGGTAGATGCTGGGAGTTAGGGAGGCATTGAAATGTAAAAAGGTTGCTGGGTTCACATTGAAAAAATAGAATTTGAAAAACAGTCTCCAATTAACAACCCATCACATCTCACCCAAAAGGTTACCAAGGGAAACAGATACGTGTTCCCATCCACACACTTAGCGAAATGTAAAAAAAACATGCTTTGAATTTAATGTAGTCCCATAAAGATTTCCCACTTCTTTATTAAAGTGTGTTCTGATTGTACAGTATGTCCACTGGAGATTTCAACTTGTCTCTCGTGCCTGTGTAATCAGATCGTTGGGCCGTGCTGATAGGCTTCCACACTGGTTGTGATCTGAAAAGATTTTTGCCCATATGTGCATGTCTCAAACTCACAGTACAGCAGACGAATGTGACAACAGTTTTCAAGTGACAATCTCCCAACATACTGTGCGTCAATCTGTACAGTATGTCGAAGCAACCATCATTGAGATTTATTTAAAGATAGATAATTACACCTTTCGTTAATAGGGTCATCAGATTATGAGCTATTGTCAATTGCTTATTAACTACTTTTGCACCAAACCCCCCCCCCCCTACAGTTTCACTTGTATTTTTCAACAAGGACAATGTTGTCTTCAGTGAAGTGCTGTAATATTATTTTGTATTGATTATTTCATTATTTTTTTGCTTGACTTTATTAAAACCTAAGAATTAGGGACCTTTTTCTTTCCATATAATGCCATTCGAACCTTAATCGGAGGTGAAAAATCTGTAAACGTAGAGTTAATTCACTAAGCTTTCACACCAAACAGAGGTATTCTATAGCCCTGCTTTTAAGACTGTTATTTTAGTTTCTGTATTTTCAGATTAAAATAAATGGCCAAGCAGAATGGGCTTCAATATGGATGTACTGTGTGTGTGTATCTGAAAAACTGATGGATTGAGGGAGAGTGAGATTGTGTTTGAGAAGATTTCCCGTGGATATCTCTGCAGGAGAATATCTGATATACAAGCCCTGTCACTCATGATTCTTCCCCCACAAGGTGTGAAACAAGCATGGAAAAGTGAACATAGTACTGTGTAACCCTTTTTCTGCACCGTGGAGGATAAGAAAGCGAGCAAGACAAGCAATAAATAGACACATGTGGCCTTGTACAATAAAACTCAGATGTATTTCAAACTATTGCGGTAGCTCTGTGTGTGTGTGTATGTGTGTGTGTGTGTCTGCTCAATGCAGCACCGTTAAAAATGCATGGATCACTATGAAGAAAGCCCCGAGTGCATCTTGCATATGATAATACAAACATTTTCTGTATGCTCTGTTATGTAAACTACATGCAGCCTCAAATTCACCTCACAATCACACAGTAGCACGCTTTCAAAATATGCACACGTTCCAGTCAAGGGCAGGAGACTGAGATGAATTGGGGGAGAGATGCATAAAATGAGCATTGAAAATGATGGTGATTTAGCATCAACAACATCCCCTAGAGACTTCATGTAATACTCGCTTCAATCCCTGTCGCTAAAAATATCTGATCCCGCTTCTTTGCCCAGACTCATCTCTCGGTACAGGAAGCGGAGGGAGGTGGGGGGGGAACATCTCCGGAGAACAGAACCGAACAGGTGTGTTTACTGCTTTCTGGTGGTATCAGGAGTGGGATGCTGGGTTGAGAGAAGTCCAAATCTGTCTGTCATCGTTCCCCTTTCTTTAGCTGCCTGTAGGTTACCATGACGACGCCTTGCTGTGCTGGGTAGGAGCAGCTCTGTGTGCTCCGTCAGGACCAGAAAATACAGTAAAGACAGGTGCCGCGCCACATCAGGACCTGTGCGGCTTTGTGCCGAGGGCAAGCAGCAATCAACAGTCGACTCTAATGAGGGGGACGAAGCAAAACAAAATCCTGGGTGCTCACAAGCGGAAAATTCAGGTTTCTACCAAGCGGCTCTTTGAAACATTTTTAGAACAGCTATACCTCCAAATAAGTCGTGCTGCATGTACAGATATGGCCTTTTTGTTCATTGCACATCGCAGTGAGCCGATGTGGAACAATGGCGATAGGCTGAACTGATTACTTTTTACTCTGCATTGTGGAGAAGTGCAGGTCGGGGAGAGGTGGGGGAATTGGAGGGGTGAGAAGTACAGTAGAAGCGCACACTGGAGGATTTGGGCCGAATATGTGGAGGGATGAGTAAGGGCAATAAGAAAACAATAAGAAAGAGTTGGGGCCCCCCCTCTGCACCACCTCAGTCTGTTCTAATATCGTCCCCTCTCCAGAGACGAGCCTTTAATTACCATTACAAGCCTGAGAGCTTTTAACAGGAGGAGAATCCTGCTTCTTTTCCTCTCCCTCACTTCTTCTCCCAGTTTGTTCTGTGGCCCCTGATGATCCATCAGGGAAATGTCAGCCTTTAATTACCGCTAAAAATTAAAGCCTTTGTGAGCAGGTAGTTGGTGCCCTCGCTTTCATCTCCCCTTTCCTCTGCTAATCGTCCCTTTTTGATGACATAATAGGTGCTCTGTCCGAGGGCTGCGGAAGACTGAGGCCCATTATACCATGAGAGGCACCGTGGGGGATTACCGGATGATGTGATGATGAACTAAATAAACGCTCCTTTATCTTTCTGGCAATTTCATACCGACTGAGGGATCAGCGTCGCATCAATTGTTGCTTCCTAAAAACCTCAGCAGTGTCCACATCCCATGACAGTTTGACAGCACAGATACAATTCCTCAACACCCCCGAGCTCAACCATGTTGTGAATCCTCGCCTCTCTAACCTGTCTGCACCCTGACACACTGTAAATCACTTCAGACATTTAGGAACTAATGTGTCTTGTTCTCTGACAAAGTGTCTGTTGCACACGTCTCATCATCGCTGCAGGCGCCACATCCTCCCTTTCTTTTTTTTTTAACGCCAGAGGGTGTAGGAACCACTTCCCCCCCCCAACGCTGTGGATTTTCTTTTTGGTCAAAATGTGACCAAAGAGAATGTGAAATTCCCTGAATGGCACTGCGAGTCATATTTCTAAACACTGCCTTTCAAGTGCAGTCAGAGAGCCAGGGGCCAAATTGCCGATCGCTGAGGAAAATGTATTAAGAATTCACAAGTACGTCAATACCTGTGATGAGGAAATGACAATGTAAATGAAAATTGAGGGGAAGGAACAGTAAGAATGTATAGAAGGAGAGGAAGAGATGGAGAGTGCTGTAATTGGCTCCTATCCAGGGGGCTGGAGGCCAATTAAATGGTGTGATTTGAACACTTGACGAGGAAACCGCTTTAACGAAGGGAGAGAGGCCTGGCTGCAGGCGCTGACCCGCTGACCAGAATAACAACTGACGCCAGACTAATTCAAACAAACCCAGAGCTCAGTGACCACGATCAGGGCACACCATCCACTATTAGCTCACATATAGCAGTGGACTTTATTACTACCCTGTTCACACACTCCACTGTCATCCAAGCCAACAGAGAGGTTCTATAATCCAATACTACTTACTATTTCCAAACTAAACAATGATGCCTGTGAGGTTGAGATTTGTGAAAGGTATTTCTAATGTACTGAACAAACAGTAATATTATTTCATAACCACTATGGGTCTCCATACTTGTTTGAGTAATAGGTGATTAATGATAATTACTGATGGGCAAATGGAATAGGTTATTGTAAATGTGATTCTAGACTTAACCACCAATACATTTAAAGAAGACATAGTATGCTCCTTATTTGAGTTCATATTTGTATTTTGTGCTTCCACTATGACATATTGACATGCTGTTCAGAATGTGCTTCATTTGCCTGAAACCAAAGTCTCAAAGCCTTAACCTATCATGACAATGTGTTGGAGCTCCAGCCAATAGAAATGCGAGTGTTACATAATGTCACTGTCTTTCTTTAAACCTTACTTTATACTTCTTGTCTTAGAGAAAGGAGTGTGGCAGGTACTCTTTGGGATTCAAGCCTTTGCACAGAAACCTACACTAAAGGAAAGATAAACCCCAAAATGCTTACAGGGGCTGAGGTCCTATTTAAAAACGTCATCTCTGCTAAACAGAAGTTGTACTGTACTGATACCATTACAGATTAAATAAGTCCAAATCATATCTGTCACACAGTTGGTAAAATAGGTATTAGAGCTGAGAGGTTTGTGACTTTTGAATCTGACGATAGATGGCAAATTAGATAAAAATCTAGTCAGGCAAAGTTCATGAAAAGTCCTTCTTCCTTAGTAACCACTGCTGAAGAGACAGGAACCAAAGCAACTAAATAAAAAACTACTGCGCGATCAAGATTCCAAACTAAAGCAATAAAAAATGCTCAAAATAAGACTTTGAAACGAAAACAACAGAAGGTGAAAATATTAAACAGCATGAGAAATACAGAAATACATTACCAGAACTGATTGATTACTGGCAGTCATTTCTGTTGCTACTGTTGCTACTAGCAACCACTACTCCATAACAGTTAAACTGATAAACCCTGTTTACACTGGAAAAAAAAAAATGGGTTTAAAGGTTACATACGTGTTATCAGTGGCGATCAGACTGCAGATGTGGGTCAGAAGCGGCCAACGTGTGGTTTTAATCATCTATTTATCACACGGTGTATCGCCATAAGAAGGGTAAACGGAATATTCATAAAGATGCCAGTTTTAAATTATTTCACTTCGGAAAAATCTGGTTTTTCTTCGCAGGAGTCTCAGCTGCTGTTACTATGGCGATAAAGCCAGTTAGAGGAAGCAAAATCAAATCAGTTTATTGTTGGATATTTAGCTTCCATTCGCTGTTAGGGTGCGTCATTATAAGCTCTCTGTTAAATTACTGTTGGATTAATTGTGATACAAGTATGCACAAGTTAGTACCCGCGGATCTTGACCCCCTCTACCGTGGCTCCCTGTAGCTTTGACAATTAACAACAGCTTTTTGGTTGCAAAATGCATATATTTTTTGAAAGGAACACATTTTATCTTGGAGATTAAGGTGATACTGTGACACAAAAACAGTATTAATATTTGCTCTGCTAATATATGCGTCACACCGTTCCACATCTTGGTCCGGCCAGCTTATGGGGGAGGCATATCCTACGTTTTAGACCCCAGGGCTTTGGAAAACTAACCATCGATAAATCCAAATGAAAGTCACAAATGAAATAGAGAGTTTAGATTCCTTTGCTTTTACTGACTACAATGCTAGCGTACCTCTTTGGGTTTCTATAGATTTAATATACATACAGAAAAAGCTTTCGATGCTGGGTTGTCAAATATGTTTTGGGGCTCCAGACATTCCAGACACTTTTGAATGTAAACGTTGCTTACCCCAGTCTTAAGGTAATGGAAAGTGTCTTTGAACTTATTCTAGGTAATTTGGCTCCTTATTTACAGCATTAAGAACCAATTCTTACAGTTTTTTTCTCATTTATAGTCACTATCAGTAAGCATGTTTCTGTTTTTTCACAGTTTGTAACGTTCACACAAACTTTCCAAGGCCAACTTCTGTCCTCACTTTTTATTGGAAGTGTTGTTTAGCTAGTGAGGATAGGTCAGAGATGCTTTGTGTTTCTGAGCTTTACTGTATAATGAGGAGCAGCATTTTAAAACCATGCAGCAGCAGTGGAACAAAGGGATGGTGTTTGGGAGTGGGAAGCTCGGGCGAGAATGTCATTGTGGAGCAATATGTTTCTGAGAGATCATTCATGCATGTTCGGACTATAATTAAAATAGCTTGAATAAAAGCATACATGCTAATAACTGTGAGATTGAAATGATTACCACTTTGAAAGCATGTCGTTGCTGAGGTTTTGGTTTCAAATCCCTACATTGAGAGGGGAATACAGTTTCACATTCAAACAAATTTAGACTGAAAGATATTCATGCCCTCATTTAAAAACATGAAGGTACATTATACTAATTTGCAGTTTAATGGCGACAAGACTTTCGCATGCCATTCGTACCTAAATGTAAAAATGTTATGCAAAAATAGTGATTTTTTTTTGTTGCACACCCTCTGGAGCTTTACACATACCCCGGGCTTTACGCTCATACCTCGTCTTGAGAATAGAAGATCTAAAGAATTCATTTACTATTCCTCTTTCATCTCCTTTCTCCATGCAAGATATCACATATCTTCACTTCCTAAACACAGAGACCCTCTCTATCTGTTTCTTTATCCTCCAGATATGTCGCCCTTCCACTTTGCAGCTCACCTTTTTTTCCTGGTAGCTATCTCGCTATTTCAACCAACCAAAGCTCCGGCTTATCTTTTTTCGAACATCACTCCAAACCCCCCTTGGCCTATTTCTTTTTTTTTTATCATCACCTACCTGCCTTTGCCTTCCCTTTCCTTTACAGCACATCCTTCCACACACACACACACACACACACACACACACACACACACACACACACACACACACACACACACACACACACACCCCCATTTCAGCCCTCTGCATTTCTATAGCACAAAGGGATGCCCACCCCTTACACCTCTGCCTCTTATCGCTCCAACAGCACCCTTTCCTTGCTCTCACCCTCTGGTTTTTTAACCTGACCCTCAAATCTCAACATGCCACTTCAGCCACTTTCAATTGACGGCGGCCTTGACATACAAAGAAGCCTGTCTACCCCTCCTCGGCATCTTTAGTTTTTATTTTTGTCCAACACCTTCTCCCTTCACCCTCCTTCCTTGTCATCTCCCCCTGTTTCAATTTTTGTTTACAATCCATCACACATCCCCTAAAGCCAACCCACCGAGAGCATGTCCGGTGAATCCAGGACTTCTGAGTGTGGGTGCAGATGGAGCACCAGCCGCAGGAGGCCTAAGTGTTGATAAATCTAAATCAAGGCTGACAAATGACTTGTGCCGTGTGGGCCGGAGACACTGGGACAGGGGCACTGGGGAAAACAGAAATGTTTACACACTAACTCCGGCTGATAATGTCCCCTGGTGCCGGCAAAGCGCAGGGATAATTTTGCTCAGGCAAAAATACCTGTGGGAACTGAGCGGAGCCGCTTCTTACGACGACTTTCAGCCAATCAGAAGGTAACGAGGGAGCGTGCTAGGACGTTAATTACTACAATGATTTCCTGCGAGAATCCGGCTGTGTTTGATTTGTGTGTGTATTAGCATGTGTGCGAGTGTGTACGTCTACCTACAGAATATATAAGCTCCATCATGCCAGGACGAGAGCTCGGCATCAATCAGTGCTCCCTTGTCTCCTGGAGAGATTAAAAAAGAAGCACGGCACAAATCTTTACCGTGATGACTCATCATTCTTTTTTTTCCGTCATCTTAAATTCTGCTGCTCTGTTACTGAAATGATATAATGCTTTTTGCCATAAATCTAACAGAGCATCGTCTTGATGATCCAAACTTGCCAGGACCCTTATATTGAACACATCAAAACACAACGTCCTATTTTTACTTTACTCCCTGAAGATCAGAACTTTAAAAGGACACCACTAGGAGCAGGTTTCTATAGTAACAGAAAAGTTTTACCTTCATAGCTTATCCACGAGCAGAGAGAACAAGGCGTTAAATGACAACCAGAAGACAGCGTGATGCCATGTCCTGTGTTCAGTCAGACTATAATGTAAAGAAATACCAGCCCTAGTTAAAAGTACATAGTATGTCTCCATAAACTCTCAGTTTTATAAAGCAGTTATTGTTGAGTAACCTTTTTTTTTAAGTCAGATTTCTTTTAAAATGTGATTGATTGATTTTTGACAAAAAGGCTATTTTTGTTTGTTTTTAAATTACAGCTTCTGGTAGAATAATTAAGTGCTTTTGTTCAAATCTTCTGGGATAAACTTAAATAAAACTGATTAATTTTCAAGCAAGAAATTAAATCAATCTTGCTTTTTAATGAAATTGTATATTGATTTGGATTTGACTCGACTTCTCACATTACCTGATTTCAACATCACCACCCACCATTTTATTGACCCAGTGCAGTTCTTATTATTTCTTCTTCAATTTAATTTTCAACTTCCACCACTGTTTTTCATTTTCTTATTTACATTTCATATGAAAGTATTTTTGAAATAATCCACCACAGTTCCCATTGTGCTTAATATTATGTTTCCATGGAAACAATGAGTCAGCCACGGGTTACACATGAGCCCAGTTTTCACAGCTTGATTAATTTTTTTAATGGTGAATCTGCACCATGGAAAGTAATGTTGTAGCGACTATTAGCTTTTTATGTCACTATGCACCTTGCATAACCAGTTTAAATTGGATCCTTTTGTGTTTGTACATTTTTTTTGAGTATTTATAAACCTTTATGAATATACACATCCCCCATGGACCAAAGAGAGAATGGTAAAGGTAAATACTTTTTCTAAAATTCTGACTTTTTTCCAGAATTCTATTTTTTTTTTTATATTCTGACTTTTTCTTATAATTCTGAATTTTTCTAGAATTCTGAGATCAAATAATTCTAACTATTCTCAGAACAAAACATCCCTTATTCCCTTTGAATGCAAGGGTTACACTCAAAGGGTGGAATAAGTTTACCTGCCTCAAAGGTGATCCCCTCTCTCTAGATATTAAAACCCTGGAACAGTGCATATCCAGAGAACACGCACTGACTCGACCTCATTTGCCTTTAAATGACGAATAAGGAATATTCCATCACTAAACTATAAGGTAGCCTGGATTCATACACGGTCCGATGGGCTCAGATAGAGTGTGAGTGATTATTCTCTGTGTGACAACAGAAGCGGTGCCTTATGGTGGAGTCTAATTGATTCCATAAAGAGACAGGTATTACCAGTGAGGCAGCCTGGCAATTCATTTGAGAGACAAGTGGCCTTGAGATAAACTCACACAGCAATCATGGCGGAGTGCGTTTGTGTGTGTGTGTGTGTGTGTGTGTGTGTGTGTGTGTGTGTGTGTGTGTGTGTGTGTGTGTAATACAATATTTGCTTGGGTCACATTTGAACAATTAGCTAAATTGTCTGAAAGTGAGACGGGTTCAGCTGGGAGATCGTTTACACTCAAAAAGATGAGTGTGGTCTGAGTTTTGCTGACTCATAATCTCTTTCAATTAATACAAAAAAAGCAGTTTGAATGTGTGGGCACATGCTAGAGTTGCTGTGTGGGCTTTTTAAATTTTTTTAATATATGTGCATGTGCGTAAGTCGGTTGAGATTATACAATGCTGACAGCTTTAAATGCCTCTCAGAAATGAGTCAGCTACTGAAGGAAATCTGAGAAGAAACCTCTTTAAATGTCTCTTAATAACTGCTTGTTAAATTCCCTGTCCAAATACTCTACCTCTGTTCTTCAAATGAACACATAAATTACAGCAATTACGATCTTGTCAATCAATACTCAATTAATTATTCCAGCAGAATCTCATAATGAGTGAACCCTTGTACATGTAAACACAAGTCCTTTCTCTATTAATCCGTCCTGACATGACTTCGGAGTTGAATACAGAAAATATTGTCTATACCATTAAGATTGCAGAATAAGAAATAAAGAAAAATGTACAGCCTGATTTCCAGCAGCAGGGCTTTGTGGTTGCTTGTTTGAATAACCAGCGCAAAAGCTCATTGAGCTGAGAAGAAGAGATACATCTTAAAAGTAAATAGATAAATTAATGATTCGAACAATGAATATCCACACATTAAAATGCATATAGACTAAATGGCCTCTGACCTGATGCTGGCAGTGTGTCTATCTAACTGTTAATGAAGACGGTTTGCATTAGATACATCATCATCTGAAGACACCCTCTGTACTGTAGCCAAACACTGCAGGTATAACTCTTCTACATTAAAAAGCAGAGAGAGTAATGCGTATGCTAAATCTTCTAATTGCCTTAAAAAGACATAACAATAATATTGAAAGACTGTTCTCTGCAGACCATCCTGCAAACACAGCCTCACCAAAACAATTATTACTAAGCTGATTCCTCATCTGCCTCTGGGTGTCAATTTATTTTATGGATCTTTAATGTACTCTGATTTAGTGGGAGTTTGCTGTATGGAAATATGCAATTTGGTAGGATAGAGACTTGTTGCAGATGCATTTACTGAAGTTTAGTAGGTTGTATTGATAAAGAAAGCAGTCTCTGAGTTGCAGAAAGAAATTCCTCTGACTCACACTGACGGTTTGACACCGCAATGCAGATCTACATCGACTTGACGGACGGTACCTGAAGTAGTCATGAGCACACAGTTGTGTTTCGGTGTGGAATCCACACATCCGCAGCTTAATGCTCAATTCCATTTTGCTCTCCTGATTCGATCCTTATGCCTCACACTCACTTTTATGTTTGAAGTATCTGACAAGTGTGAACCAATCTCTGCCCTTAAACAGCTTTTTATTGTCCTTAAACATCTCACAACCAATCACATTACACACATGCACTGTGGAACACAACCAAAAAAAGCCCTGTTCCATTATAAAGACAGCCATTTGGCTAGAAATGAATGACATAGCTAAAGCGTTTATCTCCTGATTTTCTGCAGAGAGTGAAGAGTAGGAGATAAGGAGAAGGGGTCAAATGAGGAGTGAGTAAGACAAGACAGGGAGGGCTGGTGTGTTGCATGATATATACTGTATGTGCATGAGTTTGGAGATACTGGCGATCGCCCAGTAATTCCAGAGCTTATTGTCTTGTTAGCCTTTAAAGTTAAGAAGCTCACTCTGTACCCTCTTTTACTGCTTGCGTGTATTTATGAGTTTTGAGAAATTCTATCAAAAAGCAATGTTCACTTCTCAGATTGTTCAATAGTTTATAAAGCCCTGAAGAAGAACAACTCTCCTTGCATATGTTGGTTTAATTGACAAGTCCTGATTTAGCTGGAAATCTGTGGCTCCTGCATACTCATGGAGGCCGAGGAGGAGGAGGAGGAGGAGAGCATGTGGAATAAGGATGGAACAATAATCAGTCTACTGCAATGCAGAATTCATATTAACGGACTTAAGGCTCATTATCCCCATGCATGCTGCTGTAAAGTTGCTTTAAATTAAAGTCCCATCGATGAGCAAAGCAGCTAGTTAGTTAAATGTCCTCATCAACGACAGAAATGATGGTCAAAACTATTAAACTCTGGGTCAAAAATATTATGTTCCCTTAATAGCTTGGAGTGAGCCAGAGGTTTCATTATTTCTAAATAAACCATCTGCTGCTCGCTAACACCCACCCAATGTAAATCTGAGATGCAAGGCGGAGGCCCTCTGAAAAGCTGTTTGCTAAACTTTGTAATTACTACATGATGTGATCTCAAATCTTCAATCACACAAATGACAACTGGAGGCGTTGTAGTCTAGGAAACCTGGGAATGTGTCAAGGATCAAAGGTTGTGCCGTGCCATGATTGAAAGTAGGGAAAGGTGTCATGAAGCAGTTTCTCGGTTGGATAAAACATGTCTTGAGGCAGTACTGCTGAGCAATGCGCAGAACAGAAGGCGTCGACTTGTTTAATCTGGGTTATGTGATCCTTTGATTGATCTTGCTCCGGCTTAAAAAACATCTTTGGTCCCAAACTGGTAGCCTGGTGTGCTTCCACATTTAAATGCCAGTGGCTTTAAGCTGGGGGAAAAAAAAATCAATGAAATTCAAATAAAGTTCCTCTGAAGTTACAAATCCTCGTCCAATGTCACTGTGCAGCAGGACATTTCACAGACACCGCTCTAGTTAAATGCAGGAGTTAAGATGCAAATGAATCTGTGCGGATTCGTCTTGAAAGGAAAACATACAACAAACATGCAAGTCATGACACACACTAAAGCTGACCGTCTTTCCCACATTATTCTATCTTTCTTTGCTTCTCCCACTCACTCGGTCACCAACCCTTTTTTTCCTTCCTCTTTCCCATCCTATCAACTGTAGGCATTTAGTCAGTGTGGATCTTGCCGCAGTACTCTCTCTGAATGCTAATATGCTGGGCTGATGTGGGTCAGGACTTAATCCTGTAGAAATGATTATCACTGCACGGCTGGAAGTTCTCCTGTAGGATATCATTACCATTCTGTACTTTTCCACTGCGCCACACTACCATTCCCAGCAAGACAACCACATCACTCCGGAGAAACTGGAACAATGAAAATGATATGGTGTAGCACCCAACAGGGAAATATACTTTCCCCTTTTGTATTCATTGTGTGTGTGAACGTGCTCATGAACATGCCTATTGTTGAGTACGTCTTTTGAAAACAAAAATCCGGAAAACTTAAAGGGGCCCTATTATGATCATTTTTTAGGTTCTTTCTTGTATTTTATGTCTCTACTGAGCCATGTTTACACCCTTTATGTTCAAAAAGCTCTTTATTTTACTCATACTGCCTGTGCTGCAGCACCTCTTTTCACCCTCTGTCTGAAACCAGAGCCCAGTCTGCCCTGATTGGTTAGCTGAGCGGCTCTGTTGTGATTGGTCGACCACTTTAGAGACGTCTTGCCCTTAGCCTATCACTTACAATGTGTTGGAGTGCTAGCCAATAGAAGTGCGAGTGTTAAACAGAGATGTGAATATGTTACGGAAGTAAACAACGGCGTCCAATGGAGGCGTTCGTCACCCTATGATGAGAGACTATTTAAGTATTTAGGCATTTTTATATAAAATATCCTTGTGTATATGGCTTTATCGTTTTGGCATGATTATCGCTGGTCCCAACATTATAACCACAAAAGAATCAAATAATATTTCCACATATTTGTGTAGCCATTATAACTATAAGGTCAGGAGAGGATTATCAATCAAAGTGAGCATGATTTGGCACATGATCCTCAAAGGCACCGTTAACCACAATACTGCTCAGGGCATTCCTGTCAACTAGAAACTCCCCTAAGTAAATGGAACGTTAAAAAAACCACACTATTTTCCACGTAACATTAACTGAGTCAAGTAGCTTAGCTGGCAGCGTTTTGCCTTGTCTCACTTTGGTATATACAGTTTATTGGCATGGGAGTCTCAGGATCCCTCCGGAGTGTCTGAAGGAAGTGGCCGCGGAAAAAGAAGCGTGGGCAGAAAATGGGTAAATGGACAATCCATCAAACAGTAACAATGATTATTTTATCAGGCATGGCAGCGTGTGTCTTTTTATGCACGCATGTGTGTTTCCTTGTGTGTGTTCACCAGTGCGTGTGCGTGCTTTTAATTCTCATAGGTAGAAAGCCAAGCTACCTGCAGAGCATGGGGATTCTGGGTAATAGAAAAGTTATTTGTTTCACAAATAGAGTTAAAGCCATAAGGGAAATCAATTGTTCTGTTGGAAATAACATGAGTGCATGCTTGAACTACCTCACACAGAAAGTGCCTGAAAGAGGCAGAGACAGCATTAGACTGCACAATGTTGCTGATGCATTGAATATGAAAAGCTTTATTCCTTTCTTCTTTTTCTAACCAGCCACTGAGCATTAACCGCAACCATAAAGCAAGTCCGAGCATATTAGAGAAATGCTTACTTTCAATATAATTATCGCTCACCAGCGAGTAAGGTGAATAAAGGGGATACACAATAACAAAAGGAATATTGATGTAAACGAGTGCAAGATAATTTCACTGCGGTGCTACAAAAAGCTGAAGATGAGGTTTCTTGATGAAAGTAACATCAGGGTTTCAGTGGGAAAAACCCCAGGAATGTAAGAAGAGGGAGAGATACATTAAACAGGTGATGGAGCTGGAGACAGAAAATAGAGACAAGAGTCCAAAACTAAAGAGTGGCAAGGAAAGTGATGAGGAGGAACATCATGAGAGAGTGAAATTGACGGATTACTTGTGAAACAAGGCGTAATCTGGAAGCCCGGGTTTACCGAACAGAACAAGGACGAGGTCAGAGTACTGCATGTAAGCTTGGCTTCACTTGCACATATGTAAAGGTGACTCATTTTCTCATTTTCCAGTTGAGGACAAAGAGTTATAACTGCCCTCTCCAGCTGAACTCTGTGATCAAGTCCACTTTAGAGCCACATTATGCTCCACTCGAGCCACAGCTGTTCTCAGTCTGCCTCACTCTTAAAGGTCACGCAAGGAACTGCCGACACACAAAAGGTCATGTTATCTCTAATAGGGGAGCGCATGCGATTAGAAAAGCCACTGAATAGGGAGAAAAATTAAGTGAGAGAAGAAAAAGGAAGGAGATTAATATAGTAGAAAGTCAGTGGAGTGAAGTTGTTGCTAGGTATTGTCCTCTTCATACGGAAAAGGCCATGCTTGCGTCACTACTCTGGCAAATGATATGCACCGAAGAGAACAGAACAACGGTCAACAGTCGATCAGGACGATAACGTTCCAAACACAAGGGTCGCCATTTGGGTTTTTTTTGTTGTTTTTTTTCAATGTTCAAATCAAAGTTTATTTATATAGCCCAATATCACAGAACAGGGACGTCTGAGTGGGCTTTACAGGTTAAGAAACATAGATAAAGAAAATAATACACAGATAATGACACAAGATAGAATGTGAAATACAACAATACAAATATAATAAAAACAATAGGAAAAAAACCATAAAAGGTAGGACTCAGGAAGACAAACATAGGGTAGTGTTAAACCATCTATAGGCTTTATTAAAAAGTAAGGTCTTCATCTGACTCTTAAAACAGATTAACTTAACTGATTTGTATTAACAACAAAATGTCAAAAATGAGAATTGAAATCTATGTGTCGAAGTGTCTCGGAGTGAGTCATTAAAAAAATGAGTAAACAAAAAATTAAATCAGACTTCACAGTGTAAGCGAGAAGTATCCTTAAATCCAATTTTCTACCAGATCTTGCAACTTAAAAAAAACCCTAATCTATAAAGCTCATACGCCGTCAACTGACAAATGAAGATGTTGCGGCTTAAAGTGAAGAATCAAACTCAAACAAACTATTGCTGGCTGGCGGAGGCGCAGACCAACACGTCCTCTCATCAGGAGGCTCCAGTGCCAGCAGACGGCACCGGACAGATGGGCAGAGCTCTACAGGACTTTAAAGAACAACACCTCTGAGTGTTGAGACTTACAGTGACAGCAGATGAGGGGAGGGAGAGTAAGAGAGGGGAGATGTCCTCCAGATCTGCAGAAATATATTTGAGTTCTTATAATTTAACATTTGATTTTATATTGCCTAAATGACTCCTTCCAAAACCGCTCCTCACATGGTGCTTGATTCGATCTGCACCTTCATGCATTAGATTAGATAACACGTAGGCTGGGTTGGGAAGGCTAGCTCAATTGTATTCTCATTCAATTACCTATTCCCAAGGGTGTTGAACCCTGTACACACAGTAAAGCCCCCTGAGACAAATCTGTAATCTGCAGAATTTGGCTATATTTCTCTTTATATTAAACTCAATACTAAATATATATAAAGACAAGAGAGAAAAAGATAAAATGTCACCATTATTTTGTACGTCAAAAAAAAGGGACGATCATCACAGTAGTTTACAAGTTCTGCCTTCCAGCTGTGAAAATGCTGTCATCATCCAAGGACTCGAATCATTGGGCACATTAGTGTTGCAGATATCAACTTGCAGCAGCACCAAATGAAATAAAATGAAACTAACCTTAATGCAACATAAAAAATAATAGTCAGAAAGTGCGCAGACTATCCTGCTTTGAGTTTACTTGCACTACAATCTCCATTTTTTCACGAGTGTTATAGACCATTGTAAGAAATCATACATGCATTTACTTTTATTAAACCAGAAGTCTGATCTATTTCACAAGAGAGTCCTGGCCAAGGTTACTGAATCTATCGGTGATCTGACCTTTTATTCTGAAACTGTATTGGAACAAACTAACCTTTTTTTCTTCCATGTGTAATGTGCCATTGGTTTAATGGTTAAAAAAAACAAAAAACACTAGCAGGATACGACACGCCTTTTTTGGGCTGGACTGTAAGGACATTTTTGGTAACTTCAATGCAGAACAAGACTTTAAGATTGCCATTCCACTCTGCCCCAGAGGAAAGTCATTTAGAGTTCTCTTATATAACACTGTGATTACGATGATAATGATAATGATGACGACGACGATGCAGCACTTGGGTTAAAGGTCTATTCAGGATACTAAATAGAACGCTTCATGTTTTGGTTTTAATCAGAAAGCATGCAAACACCACACTAAGTATTCCTCCACTGTGCTCCTGATACATGCATGCTGTGAGAAATAATTCAGGAAAAAGCTGCAGAAATAAGAAACAGTCTTCTGGTAGCATAGCTAAAGGGGCCCTATTATGCTCATTTGAGTATTTTGTGCCTCTACCGTGACATGTCTCCATGCTTTAATGTTCAAACATCTCTTTATTTTTCCTCACACTGCCTGTGCTGCAGCACCTCTTTTCACCCTCTGTCTGAAACCAGAGCCCAGTCTGCTCTGATTGGTTAGCTGGCCGGCTCTGTTGTCGTCGGTCAACCTGCTTAGAGATGTCCGGCTCCTTAGCCTATCATGTACAATGTGTTGGAGCGCTAGCCAACAGAAGCCTGAGTGTTACCTGGTGTTATCACTATGTTACGGAAGAAAAACAAAGGAGTTCAATGGAGGCGTTTCAGGCAGGCGGGGGCGGGGGGCAGTGTGTGGGAGAGAAACGTTTGCAGACCATTTTAGCACAAAAACACATATAACACTAGGAAAGGGAATTATGTGAGGCTCATTAGGAGACAACTTGTTTATCAATGCTACCAAATGCATAGTCATGAGGTACTGCCTAACCCCATGACCAGAATTAAAGCAGTTACCTTTCTTTTCACAGTGGCAGGTTTTCGTTAACCAGCTGCCAAAAGCACTTAACAAAAGGAATTTAAACCTGCTATATAAATCTCATGCGATTGGCGAAAGGAAGGTTTAAGAAGAGAAGATTAAAGTTAAAGCCTTCGAGATTGATTACGGCAGAGCAAGACTTGATCAAGAAAAATGACTCGTTTTGTAAGATTTAGTTAATCTATGTGAAAAGAGCCAATAACTATAAAGGATCGTCAGTTCAGAGATAGTTAGGCAGCGTTCCCCCATTGACACAGCCGGTAGCCTGAAACATAAAGCTGAGATAAAAGCACGGAGAGGAGGCCGTGAGGAAGCTGGCTTTTATCAAAACCAATCCATACCCTTAATGCCGCATTCAGATCAATGTTGGCTCAACATGAAGTCAGTTAAGTGGTTATTAATGACAGCAGGGATGTGTTATTGTGATATGTGGCTAATGTTCATTGCCCACAGGAATGGGTCAAATGTGATTTAAATACACTACTTACATATGTCGAGTATTAGAATCAATTGGACCTTATTGCACACTGTAAAGGCTAGGTTACAAATCCTCATTATAGACAGTTATTTCCTGGTGTTCAAGGCATTTAACATTTAGCTAGGTACATCTAGGCTTGTCTAACTGCGCTATCGACCTATTGGACAATATATATGACCATCTTTTTTACGGATTTGAGTTATTAGATTCAAGCCGAATAACAGAGGAGGTTTTTTGTTGTTGGATCTGACTCATAGCTAATATTTTATTACTTTGTTATTTAAAAAAGGTGACAAACGTCAGGAAACTGGGCTGGCAGTATATGGCCTGTTGATTGACTTTGTGTTTTATATTTATTTAAGTTCAGCAAGAGTCCATTTTATTTATTGTTTTGGATTTTGATTTATTTATTTGGAAAATGTAAATACTTCTTTCACATTGTAACTACAACTCTATTCCTAAGGCAAGTTATTGCTCTTTAAGAGTGAACAATCATTATTATGACAATATATTATCATTAATCATTTGATACAACATATTTGTAAAATGACAAACACTGCAATTATTTCTGGGACAGTATTTTGTCCGATAAATGTATTTTGTCCTTCCAGTATCACATCTTTAAATGCCAACCCCTCATGTCACCATATTTCACAAACAGAATATCATCAGGCAAAATTTGGAAGAAATGTTTTCACTCATTTTAACATTATACGTTACATTCAACGTCAGTGTAATGGTGAATTGCGTAACCCCTGCCTCATAGTACTGGAAAACACAAAATACATTTGAAAAAGCAGAGGTTGTGATGTGCTATTTGCAGACAACCTGAAATAATTGAGTGATTTGTAATTGTTTTCCTCTCCATACTGGCTGCGCACGGACACCTTTCTAACACTACTCTGAGCGAGACCAGAGATAAATCCACTCTTTTTGTTCTGAGTTAAAATGCATAACAGTGTGCACCCACACACATCAAACACACAATCCCAGCTGCACACTTATTGCCTAGTAACACAAGAAGGGTGTTTTTCTTTTATTTCCAATGGGGTAATTACTACCATGGAGGGTAGTTATTAAGGAAAGCAAAGCCAGTACTTTAAATGCCTTTTCACCCATTGTTTGATACTAATAACACATTGCAGGGGCTGAAGTGTGTAGTTTAGGAAGGAAGGAAAGAAGGAAAGAGCAGAAAATAAGGGAGACATTGCAAAGGGAGGCTGAAATAGCTAAAGGAAATGAGGGTTTCTTTCATCCTTTCCCTCTGCAAATTACAGTTAAAAAGGGTTAAATGTTGTTCTAATTTTACCATTATTCCTCTTACACCTTGAACAATTTCCTGAAATGAGTAAGAATAAAAACCATTGTCAAAAAAACTAAAACTAATTTAAGCCAGCGATAGTCTCCCATAAGCACCCCTCCAGGCTTGCACCGGCCCTACTAACTTCCTGCTTTATTAAAACAGAGCGAGCAGCAGCCAATCATAGTCAAACCAACAATGTTTATGGTAATGACAGAATTGAAGATATAATTATCCTCCTAAAACAGTGTGTTTATTCATAAAACTATGCAAATTAGGCACAAACCACTTTTATACAGCTTTTGTTTCTGTGCTCTGCAGTAGGTTTTGATGTACTGTATAATGTGCGAGTGCTACATGAAGGGAGAGAAAGAGAGAGAAAGGGAAAAAGAAGGACTGGCAGAGGAAGAGGGCGGGGGAGAGAAAAAGAAACAAGAAAGACAAAGATGGAGAAAGTCCATTAACACACTTGTAAATGAGTCTCAGCTATTTACCCCACGCTGGGCCTCTCGAATTACTGACTGTGTTCAGGATGCAGATTGCAGATGGCAATTAAAGATGAGCCGTGTGCACAGACACACACAGAAAGACGCACACACACATGCACATGTGCCAGCGTAAGCTTGCATACACTCTCCCCAAGGCGGCAGTTTGCTGCAGATCTACTGATCTCCATAGCAACATTCACTGCCGTGGGCGATGGTGACATCATGAAGATTGATTGTCATAAAAAAAGGAAGAGTACAGCAGGGAGAGGGCAACGGTAATAGAGGTGTGAGGTAAAGTGCTACAGTGCTCCTCGCTGTGGGATAAAGCCGTGGCCTACAGTTGGGGGTCTTCTTCGGGGGAAGAACAGATATAAGTAAAGGGCCTCAGCTGGTCTCCAAATACTTTTCAGCAGAGAGGATGGAGAGATGGGCTTATGTAACACAGAGAAAATATAGAGAGCTACTGTAGCTCTCTGGGGTTCAAATGCTCAGCGCGTTCCCTCTGCTCTCCTTTCTGTTTATCCACCCTCCTCCTCTATTTCTCTACTCTGACTCCTTATCTGTTTCTGTTAGACAGCCTCCTCTCAACCCTCCTTTCTTGTCCCTCTTCACACCACTGACTGATCTTCCTCCTTTTTTTCTCCCTACAAACTCTTTTACCCCTCACTCAACACCAAAGCCCTGCATGGCGTGTTGAGTAACTCCAGCGTCCAGATACAGCTACTCACTTGCCGGAAACATCAGAGAAATGAAGTTTGGAAGTTCTGTCTTGCCTCGTTTTTTTTGGGGGCGCTTGTTTTTCTTCATTTTTCTCTTACGTAAGACAGACAGAAGTGGAGCAAGCTTCAAAGTGAATGGCAAAGCCGCCTTTTCCCCTGCTCGCTTTGCTGTTCATGCATGTCATTCCAGTGCCAGCTCCCTCCCCCCTTTTCCCTCCATCTCTCTCTATCCTCATCTTTCTTTCCTCTCATCTCCAACCTGCCTCCATCTTCTCTCACTACTGTACACCAGGTTACTTTTTTTTAGATGATCACCCCTGACATTGTCACGGCCACCTTGACCAAACCGAGTCGGCAGTGTACGGGGAATAGGATGACGGCACACTTTCTTGAAGCAAAGACCCTCTGAAAAGTCTGTCTCATTATGTTTGCCTATTCTCGCTGTCTGCCCTTGTTGTATCAAATACAGAGTGATGCAGGGATGAGTGGGGTGCTCTTTCTCTTTGATTACCTGTCAGTGAGCCCGAGCATCAGAGGCAGAGGAGGTAAAAGCTACCATTACCTAAATCATCCCCCTTTAAACACACAGCGTGGCTCAAAAGGTGGAGAAAGTCTTACCGGTGATTTAACACAAATGCTCGGGATGGCCTAGATACTGGATGTGTTATGAGTACTGACGCAAACACACACACACAGAAACACATGCTCAAACACATGACTGACTGAACTGAATCTGACAGTAAGCATAAAGTTGATCCCAGGCCAGAGAGAGACAAAGCAGATCTGTTGCTCCTGTTGTGGGTGGACCTTATGGACCTGACACACCAAACAATAAAAGTGCTGACAAAAACCCTCTGATGCGTCGCCTCTCATCACCTCAACTCTTCTAAGTAGCACTAAAACCCACAGCAAAGACTACAGTAAAAATATTGCCATCATGCATACACATTCTGCATATGCGTGACAGATAGTGACACAAACATCCCGTACACACCATTGAACCATGAATAAATACCCTTGTAGGAGATATATATACTGATATTAGTGAAGTGTAATGTAAATAACAGTGTATTTAATATTTAATTAAGTGGACTTGTTCAAAGACCTTTTTAATTGGCTTTTAATTGAATATGTTATTATTTTATCCTTTTTTCTACTTTTTGTTTTTCATTTTCTTCTTGTTTTATTCAGTCCTGTGTGGTTTATAATCACAAAGCTATGTGTTACCCGGGTTATTACCGAGGAAGGGTATGTTTTTGGTTTGTGAAGCACAAAAATAGAGTTTGACTTTACTCGATGTTGTGCATTGTGCCAGAAATACAGCTGCAGATATTTGCATTATTATTGTGATATTGTCATAGGGCATACTTTAGACTGCATAAGGAACAACATAAAAAAAGATTTAGAAAAAGTCTGCTGTGATCTTTCATAAATCCTTGAACTAAACTCTGCCTCCAAGAAGTACGAGTTGGTTTATTACACAGGAAAGATGGATTTATTAAATGGAACTCAAGTCAAATCGGAGACAATCCTTTGCAGACTAAGTGGGATCCGAATCGAGAAAGTGTCTGAAGAAAAGTTGGCTCTGTCACTGTAAAACTTTTTGCTTTTGCACTTCTGTTGTGTTCTGCCAGTGGAGGAAGTGAAAGGCACACAGAGGGAAAAAAGACTAAGGAGAAACCTCTCTAAATGGATGAAACCAGTGATTCACCGGGCAGCCAGTCAGACAGCTCTTTCTCAGCGACTGCCTCCGCCGCCGATTTAACATGCTGAATCGGCTTAACTGCTGCTGATAAGGTCTATTAAAACCAACGGTGCTGGACATGCCGCTAAAACCGCAGCTGCTCAAAGACAGAGCCTGACAGTCCAACGTCAGCCTGGAGCCTGAGGGGGGAAATAACCAGGAGCCCGGTGTGAATCGAGAATAGGTTCATACCTCTCGTGCATCTTCTTACCAGCCTGTGGTGAGCAATGTCAAGGCAGCAACAAACAAAGAGCTCTACGTGATTCACGGCAGGGTGTCTCTTGCCTGCTATGTGGTGCTGTTTTTGCCTCTTCCTTTGTGTATTTTCTCATCCTCCTGCCTTCCTCGCTCTCCCCTTCCTTTTAGGGATGTGTAGAGGCGCTGTTAGTTCATTTATCATACAGCAGGCTCTGGCTCTCAGCCCCAGACTCAGTGATTAATGACGACCGTTCACACACTTAAACATTTAGCTTTGTTTCGCTGACACACTAGTTACCATACCGGTCACCACGGCTTACTTAACTCTGGGTCGCAGAGGGGCTGGAACCATATTCAATGACGACACCATTTTTTCCCTCCCCACCATATATTCACTGTGACCTTTAAAGGCTGTAGTTTTTTCCTCTATGTTAGGATGTAAATATGTCATTTATCACAGGGAATTACCATATTCACACATTCCCAGCCAATCAGGAAATTGCCTTGTGGCGCTTCTGTACATCCCTTTAAGATATGCTGGGTTAATTAAAAATCTTCTACTGATATTTTATCTCATTAAAAAAGGGATGTGACCGGTTCAAAGCATGAAGGGTGCCATACTTGTCTTTTCCGTAGATGTACTGCAAGATATCCATCCTTCTTATCAAAAATATCTCCCAACAAAATTATAATCTACATCATCCTTTCTTTAGAGACACTGCAATCTGTCAGTAAACAGGAACAGGACGTCTGAGTTCAGCTCATAAGGCATCAGGCTGTTTTACTTCAGCCAGTTAGGACAGGCTGTCATCAACATAAATATTGTAATATTATATTTAGCAGAAATATAAAAAATGGGGGCCTTTTTTGACAGCATTACCAAAGTCACAAATTAAACTAACAATAGATCTTATTTTCCATACTTATACGGATGCTTTCATGCACATCTGGGGTGAAAAACAACCTGTGAGTGAGAGGAACTGGAAAAGATAAAGCGTTCAAGTGAAACAGTGATTGTTTCTGTGTTTCTCAGGTGTTAGGAGTCAGAGGTACACGTGGAATTGTGTGTGTGTGTGTGTGTGTGTGTGTGTGTGTGTGTGTGTGTGTGTGTGTGTGTGTGTCCGTGTGTCCGTGTGTGTCAGGGAGCAAGGCAGAGACAGAGTAATTTAGTGAAGTGGCTCTGCGTTGACCTTTAGCAACTCTCCAGAGCAATGTCAATTTCAATTTCACCCCTCTCCACAGGAAGCAGCACATGTGTGGTGAAACAGGTGTTCTTCATTACGGTATACTTCTTTTAGGGAAGAGAAGAGAACAGACGTTGGGAGACCAGAACATCCTCAAAGATAAATCCTCAAATCTTCAAGCAGGCAGAGGTCAACATGTGAGGCAGTGAGAGAGAGACAGGTTGTGAGGGATAAAAGGATGAAGGTACAGACAGAAGATCTGAGAGGCGCTGCATGCTGAAGGTTTATAGTCTGCTTCAACCTCATATATTCAGTGGAAATGACAAAAGTCATAGCTACTGTAGCTTTTATAGAAGCAGTATTGTGAAAAAAATACATACACGTCCTGTTGATACCCCTGGTACCCGTCACTGCCGCACTATATTAGAGTCAAATAAGCATAATCCACCCAAAAGTGAAGTGGATATATTATTAAGCTCAAACAGCAGGCCCCAAAAAAGGCATACGGTGAGGAAGTAAACCACCTTTGATGAAAAGCGTGCTTCATAGGAGTAGAGTAGTCATGGCAACCTGTAACCAAAAACTGGAAAACCTAAGTGAAAGTGAGAAATAAGCAGCAGCATTTTAACTGAATTGAATTTGGTCAGACCAGAAAGGGGCATAACATAAAGGATAGAATAGAAGGAACGCTTAATCGTCCCACAGAGCGGGGGTGGGGGGATGCCTTGTTCAGGGATACCTCGGTAGCACATGGTCTTTCGCGGTCTTGAACCGGTGACCGCATAGTTCCCAAACCCAGCCTCTGCGGACTTCGCCACCACCAATCAATTCCCGTTATGAAACAGGTGGTGTTGGAATACTATTGATGTAGCGGTTAGTAAGCTAACATGCTAGTACTAGCCGGCCCAAAAAGTTTTTAATGATAACCGATAAATGAACAAAAATATTCAGCTTCTTTTGTGGAGCAGTTTATACGCAACATACTACAATTATATACAAATTGAAAAGGAGAATTTAAGTTTATTTGTATTTAATGTTGCACACATGTGAGTCTACAGAGCAGAGCACCCACGGGGAAATTAAGTCCCTGTATGAACCCACACTATTGTGAGTAAATTGGATGGTGTGACATCTTACATGATTTTTGGGGAAATTTGAGACTCTCTGGATCTCATTTTGCCCTAAATGTCATGACATCCTGCTAAAGTTCACCAAAGTTGAACTCTACATGAGCCCTGCATGGATTAGCTTTGCTTACACAAGAATATCCACTGTTTGGAGCAATTCCACTGAAATCATAAAAAAAGAAAAGAAGAAGTCACTGTTTGGTTTCATGGACAGGATATAGTTCTTTCCAAAATTGAGGGGGTGAAGTAGAGAGGTAATTGTGGGTAGAAGAGCGGGATCAAAGTCACAGCTACACTCTAAGTCTATTCCTTTGAGCTTGTCAAAAACATATTGCGAAAACACCAGGAAATTCAGCAACTGTGAGTCTATTAGTCTCCATGGCTGTGAGTGTGTTTCATGTCAAACTAAAATAGATATAAGAGTCATCTCCCTCCTGCCACCCAGCCCGTGTTGTTGGGTCCTGCTCTCTGAAATAATTGATTCAAATTCTTTTCCACTAGAGTGCACCCATCTGCTGGCTTTGGGGGACGGTAAAATCCTCTATCAGTTACAATTATCCCACAGTAACTGAGGACTGTGCTGCAAGTGTGTGTGTGTGTGTGAACTGGCCACTGAGTGATGCAGGGGGCATGTGAGAATATCAGTGTGTGTGTGTGTAGGTTTTCAACTAGCGATACAGAGAGAAGTGGAGTGCTCCGTAAGCGTGAGTTGAATCCCTGCATCCCTTCCTCCAGGGATGGCAAATCCATGACAAATTAACCCGGGGGAATAAACACCCAGTCAGTGAGTCTGAGAGTGAGCACGTGTGTTTTAAATTTAGAGCTTTGTTTAATACGTAACATACTGTGAGTGTGTGTGTTTCTGTCTAACGAACCCCAACCCAAACTCCAGTCCAGGAAATATACCCTCTTCATATTCTGGGGGAGTGGACTGCACCAAGTCACCACTGGGGGACAGCACTAAATCTGGCAATATAGAAAGTGCATGGCTACTGCCTGAGGAAACAAACCATCCTACACAACCTTCATTTTGTGTCCTTTGAAAACTGAAAATGTCAAGTTGTTCGAAAAGTAATATTTGTGATGGGGCGACTTTCAGTGTTTGCACCGGCACAGATCCCTTGAGGACTCCTGAGGCCCTGAAGCCTTGCAGATCTGTGGGATGATAGAAGCACACACACACACACACACACACACACACACACACACACACACACACACACACACACACACACACACACACACACACACACACACACACACACACACACACACACACACACACACACACACACACACACACACACACACACACACACACACACACACACACACACACACACACACACACACACAGTTGGTGCCGTGGTTCAGTGTGTGTATAGTCCTGATTGACAGAATCTGTAGCTGTGGGATTTTGGTCTTCCAGCTGAAAGTCACACAGTGTCAGAGCTGCAAGGAAATCTTCAGAAAGCTGGGGACTCTGACAGGACCCCTCCTCTCCGGAGACAAACAAACTCCCACTCATGCCTCTGTCTACGTTTCCCCATCTTCCCTTTCTCCCAACATTCCCAATCCTCTTGCTGTTGATGACCACTATTGTGCATCTCTTTTTTCTCCTTCCTCCTCTCTGCATCACACTGTTTGATTTCCTGTTGTCCTCTGTGGGAGTTTATGTAACATGTGTGTTTTATTCATGTCTGCGTGAGCGTGCGCTGTGTAAAGCCGGCTGTGATGGTGGCTGTCTGAGAACTGCACTGGTTGCAGCAGCAGAGGAGATAAAGTGGGGCCGTGTTTCCCGGCAGTGTTGCAGATTTATCTCTCTGCTTACGGCTCTGATTTTACTGCCCATCCACAAGCCTCCATTGGATCCCATATCTCTCTCCCTCTCTCTCATTCGCTTACTCTCTTTCTCTCTCTCTATCTCCCTCTTGCCATAAGGGACCAGCTTCTCTCCGTGCACGCTCTGGCTACCATAAATCTGCTACGATGCTCCATAAAGCTGCTTACGGCATGACTCAACAAATATTAAGGAAAAGGAGAATAAATAAATAAAGCTAAATAGAAACTCTCGTCTGGGAGAGAGACAACTTTTCTGCGCACAAAATGGATCCCGGCTGTAAAATATTTACCTCGGTGTCTCTGTGCTTCAGACACTCTTCTGGGAGTGTGGAGGCCTACCGTACAATATCACACACACTCTTTCTTTTTGCTTATGATTCTTTTATGGCCTTAGTAGTGCTAAGCCTGTTTTTACCATACCATCAGAAGGGTAGAATTGTCTTTAGTTTTCTAAAGTCTTCTTCGGCTCCACGAGTGTCTTTTTAACTCTAATATTTTCAGTGACGGTAGGTAACAAAGTACATTTACTCAAGTACTTAAGTACACTTTTGAGCTACATGTACTTTACTTGAGTATTTCCATTTGATGCTACTTCACACTTCTATTAGACTACATCTTAGCAGCGAATATTGTACTGTTTACTCCTCTACATTTATTTGACAACATAATAGTTACTTTTGCAGGTTTATATTATTAATACATCAACTAAATCAACAAATACATGATGATGAATTATTACAGATGGAGACAACTGGTTAGGAATGTTATTTCATACTTTCTCAGCTGCAAAATTAAAATGATAGACACAATAATGCATCACTAATTACAAACAAGTTATTTATTATCAGAAAATTCAGTACTTTTCTACTTAAGTATATTTTGCTGCCAATACTTCTGCACTTTTACTGAAGTAGCATTTTGAATGCAGGGTATTTACTTCAGTATTTCTACACTGAGGTATTAGTACTTTGCCTGGGATTAAAAGCAAATTGAATTTCAAACTAAGAAGATGGATGGTTAGAGGTTTGAAAAAGAAACACCATTAAATAGCTTGAATGGGACTAACATTAAAGATATATCAACCTCTGCTGCACTTAATTAGACCATTCTTCTTTTAAAACTGTCTTGTACAAGTGTTAAATGTTATGAAAGTGCAGAGCTAAATCACTGCACGGTCTTAGGACACACTTTTCCTCACACAGCATATAGAAAGTACAGGCAGAGAGTCTTTAAATGAATGCAAAAAAGTTTCAAAAAAGGAGACAAAGCTATGCTTACAATCAGAGTGATAAATACAACTGAAACAAATAGCTGTTCGGCTCATGGTGCAACCTGTTCACGCATAGTGTTGAGTATCCTTACATGCGAGTGTGTGCTTGTCAGTTTATCAACCGCAGCAATTTTTCACTCTTGATCAGTCAACCGCGGAGGCATTTTAAATGAACTACCTGGATTCCTACAGCATCAGATACAAGACAAAAGGTAACCTCTCGGTAAATCATTACGCCTTCTTTGTCTCGGTCTCCCCCCTCCCTTCCCCTCTCTCTCTCTCTGTCACACACACATCCAATCCCTTTCCTGCTTTCGAGAACTCTCAGTCTTGTCCGATCAGCATCATCATGACATACACATGAGCCATTCATAGAGCGGCGAACACCATGTGGACAGCGGGCTGTGCCCAGAAATCAAGCAATATGCTGTCGCAGAAAAAAACAAACAACCACACACACATATAGTTCTTCACGCAAGCCCGTGCACACATGGTCGGCCCATCGTGACCCCACGTCAAAGAAGACAAACAGCGGCGTCGCAAAGCAGCCGCCTTTCCATGTGGCGAGCCGGCGTATGGAAGCCCGGCACCATATGGACCCGCCATTGTTGACAAAACAGCCGAAGGGACATTAGCAGCAGCCATTTGCATATTATGGAAAACACTTTTACAATTGTTTTTTTCTTTTGCCGTTTCTCTAGCAAATACAAGTGCCATCATCAATCTGTGTTCTGAGCCCGGAGGCGTGTTGGAGAGGATTTGTAAAGTCATCCATTTCCTGTCATTTGGAAATGACACAGATAGCACTGAATGCAGCTGAAGGAAATCCCATGATGCTCTTACCTAGCTGCAGCTCCATGTTGGTAATCCTGTTTTCCGAGGGAAACAGGATCTTTGGCGGCTTGTCGGTCAAAGGAGCTGAAAAGGAGGAAAAGACAATTTAAATATAGTATAATACAAAACCATTGAACAGTGCAGGCAGAATGTCTTTAAAGAAGAAGAGAAAGGATTTCACGTGGAGCTATTTTTACTTCCCAAAGTACTTATTGCACTTGGCTCAGGTTATTTTCTCTTTGCATCCCCTTCTGCCTTACAGAGATTGTTAAGCATTTTGAATACAGAGCACAGACAGAAGTTATCTCCCACTTTTTCCTCAAAATAAATAAATGCTCGTCCTATTTCCTATATCGAAAATTCCTCAAGCATTCAAAACAGTCTCTTTGCAGTCTATCCTCCCTAGTGTCGTAATACACCTTTATCTGACCTACTTACAATCATAAATGAATCAATGCTTTGCCAGGAACAAGCCATCATTTAATCTGCATGAGTGTTAGATATTTGAAGAGCCATCGCGGAGTCTGAGTGAGAGGGAGCAGCTGATGCTCTAATGATGCTAATCATCCATACGGCGGATGTCAGATGTCTGCCGCTGAAGTCCTTCCTCTGGGGAACGCCAGAACATGCAGCAGCTTTATTGTTGTTAAGAGCGTTTGTGTGTTCTGCGCTTCTTAGGGTTAAGGTTGAGGAGAACAGCAAGAGGGACTTGTATGTACATGATTAAACAGTTACAAGAGGGGAGAGGAATGGAGGTGCAGCGTCTACATGTTAGACGTCTCTAACACAAGGTACTTTATCTCCCACTCAGAAAGACAAACAACATCTGCATTTTTAAATCTTTTTTTTCCCAGAGATGTATTGCCACACACTTACACAGTCGCACATTTTGAATGTTTGATACCGCTGGCTGCTGAGCTGCTGGAAGCCTTGGGTCAATGTTTTTTGTTTAAAAGGCTTATAGAGGACAAGTTATGCTCCTTTTCAAGTTCATATTTGTATTCTGTGCTTCTACTGGGACATGTCTCCATGCTTTAATGTTCAAAAAGCTCTTTATTTTTCTCATACTGCCTGTCTCCTCTTTTCACCCTCTGTCTGAAACCAGAGTCCAGTCTGTTCTGTTAGCTGTTCGGCTCTGTTGTGATTGGTAAACCGCTTAGAGATATCCCGCCCCTTAGCTTATCACGTACAATGTTTTGGAGCACTAGCCTATAGAAGCACGAGTGTTACATAGTGATGTCACTATGTTACAGAAGTAAAAAAGGAGTCCAATGGAGGCGTTTCAGGGATTTACTTTTGGGATTTAAGCCTTTACAGACCAGTTCAATGCACAAAAACCTATAAAACACACTACAAAAAAGAGAAAACCGCAAACAACATAATATAGCCTCTTTAATCTCAAACATGGCCCTTGCTGAATGTGACAACTGTGTTTTGAATACAGAACACCAACTTTTGCTTTACAGCGGTGCTGAAAGACAAGACCAAACCACACATAAATGAGCACTGTATCACTGTTTGCCTTATGTAAGACATAATAAAAACACTGTTTTGTGATCGAATGTACCCATACTTTTAGAGCCAAATGTTGTCCGTTAATGTGAGTGCATTTACTCTGGACAAAAATGTGTTGCGACTGAAAGTCAGTGACGTGCGAGCATTATTGTTAATGCTAGTTTCTGTAGCAAGATTTCACAAAGGGAACACAATTCAAAAGATACATACTCATTGAGTTTCCTGCAGCCCAGCACTAAACCATGGGCTCTAACAGCAGCTGCTTGGCCGGTGAACATTTGGATCCGTGCCTCTAATCTGAAAGTGACACCTGTTGTACTCGGGGTGAACGACATTTATTGTATTCAAACTGTGCCATCTAACACTTAGTCAAGCCACTGTGCTGCATTGTTGAATATGGGTAGTTTTAGTCCACTTATATAAAGTAGGGAGCTTTTGTTCCCTTATGGAGAGCTCTTTGACTCATATTCTTGTTTTGTTGACCTCCGACCCGCTCTTAATTTTAATTTGGAACTTAAATGCCATATACTGTAAACCCTTCATTTATAGCAATTATCAGCAGCAAGCAATGAAACCAGTCAGACTGGCCTGTACCGGTACTTATATATACAGTACTTCATCATTATTATAACAGGAACAATCAAAGGTATAATTACAGCGCTTTCTCGCCTCACCTTCACGTAAAAAGGGGGAAAAGAAAGTCATAGACACATTTTTCTATTTTTTTAACACTCTGAGTTTGGTATATCCAGTGATACATTAAAACCTGCAATTCTTATTTTTTGTTGCTGTGGAATTACATCATAAGGAAAAATTGGGGCATGTTAAGCTCATTATAACCCGAATTGCTCTGCTTGGCAAGCATGACATGTTTGATATAATTGCAGACCTTAACATTTATTTTTCTGTGTAAAAAGGAACTCATTTCTAATTATAATACTGTGTTTACAAAAGTAAAACAGGTTTCATATAAGGTACGTAGGCTGGCAGGTACTAAGGATGCAAACTCTTACTCTGCACTTCCTTCTGCAGCTATGAAACAAAAACAAAAAAACCCTTATTGAATAAAACAGAAGCTTCTTCCCAACAGCAGACCTCTCAGGCACGTCTAATTATGTGGTGGTGAGTTTGCAAAGGCAGCATATTCAGGCCAGTTTGTAGCCTGGTGCTTTCATTAAGATGTTTCCTCAGAGTGTCCTCACAAGCCCCCTTCTTTAGCCTCATTATAAGAGTACTCTAACAAGCGGTTTGAAAGCCCTGCTCTGTTTTGGTGTCTGTATTTGGGAAGAAAGTGCCATGCAATGTTGTTCCGGGGAAGTGTATGGTCTGTCGGCAGCAAAGTGCGCGGTCGTGTAAAGTGCTTGGTTAAAGGCTGCGGGATAACATATTTATTTTGCTCCAAACTGTCAGAAGTAAGCGTTCACACGAGGAGAAGTGGACCAAAGAGTTTACTATAGTACGCAGAACCTGCTGGTATGTAAATACTGACGGAGACGCACAGTGATATCCATGAGAGGGGCGGTCATGGGCTTTTAGGCACAACTGTTTGCACTGTTAATAGGTAATCACACAGCACAAATTACACTGGATACTGATACAATTTTAATTACATATCAAACTGCTATACATAATTACACAATGGGTGATCCTATAGCCAATTATGCACGGGGCAAACAAATGAGGACAAGCTGTGTATGGGAGGCGTGAGGGGAAGCAGATGTGGTAAGGAGAACACAGATAGGAGGAGGAAGTCAGTGGAAGAAAAGTAGAGCTGCTGAAACAAAGAGAATAAAACAGGGCCATCTATAAAGCTAAAGTGAACCCGTCAAGAAACATGCTCCCCCGCATTTTGGCATGCTACACTTGCTTCCGAAAAACTCATTATCTTAATTACCACTTCTTTATGGGAAATACATCAATTATCATGGTTCGGGGGGGGGACAACGTTTAAAGTACGGAGGATTTGGAGCACCTCCTAACAAAGAAAAGAGTCTCAGATTGCCATTAGCAAAAAAAAATCTGCAATTAAGCTACTGTAGATATAAACAGGTAATTAAACATGCAAACGTCTCTGGTGAGCTGTTTAATCAAAGGTTGTCGAAGCATCACGAGAAAAGATATCAATGTCTCCTGTCTCTCAAGGACCTTCTCCGATTAAACGCTATATTTTCAGGGTTAGAATCAGGTGATACAACACAACACATCTGGTGAGCTAGGACAGGATTTTAAGAAAACAAATGTATATGTAATTGTTTATAAAAGACAGTATCTTGATAAAGGACACTTTGATATGAGGACAGGAGGAGGCAGGGTTTTGACCCCCTCTACCTCTTGAGTCTACAATGTCAACCTTCAAGGATAATAAATACGCAGTAATGTTGCAGAAGAGAAGCAGAGAGCATGTTGAGCTTTTAACTATGGCTAGATGTAATCGAACATACTTATGGCTAAAGGACTGCATTTGTTCCAGCCATTGTGACCACACTTTGAAATACACAGGTCAACATTCAACCATTCACACACATGCATACAGACGGAGAGTCTTCCATACAAGGACTGATAAACACACACTCACACGCCGTGTCATCGGGAGCAGTTTGTGGTTCCGAATCTTGTCCTAGGACACTATAAAATGTTGTCTGCAGGGGCTAAGTATCAAACGTCCGACCCTAAGATTCATGGACAAGCCTCGTGAGTCTCAGCCGTCCACTAATTTAACTTATTTTGAATCTTTCTGAGTTGAATTTGATGTATGACTTGTGCCATATGAATAGAGTTTGACTCTATGATTGACTGAGAAACTGCAGCTTTGCTTGTTAAATAATTGGTTAAAGCTGGCGAAACAGTAGTGAGTTCCTCCTCATTGATCGTGTCTGCGAATGACGTAGTATATGCCATGGTTGTCTGTGAGTCAATTAATGTAATGTGTGTGAGTATGTGTCTTTAGGGGACCATAATGACCTTGTCGGTGTGCTCGGCCAAACTTTACTCTCTGGGATCAATGATTCACTATGAAACATTGATGTCTGAGGATCATCATGGCATTTTTTATTCTCTGCAAACAAGGCTGAACTAATCCCAGAAGTATCTCTGTGAAGTCTTACAGCTGTATTTCTTTAACTTTTGGATGCATGCCATACATATGAAGTTGTAACACATGGAGAGGAAAACAACCGAGCCAGTAAGTGTAACTGCAGTGCGATATTTGCAAAGTAATTGCAAGCATGAGTGGGCTTGCGTTTTCCTCAGTTGTTTCCCTGTGAGTAGGTTTTAAGTGCTATCGAAGAGAGACTCTACACTAAAAGTATGTGAAAATGTGTGTGTGGTCTACTCCTGGGTACATTAACAGAGAGTGGGACTGTGTGGATGTAAGCTTTGTGACAAGTCATCCACAATTCCATTTCTGCTTGGTAGCGGAAAAGCCCACTGGACTGTCCTGATGGTTTTATTCTGGGTGACTGACTGTAGGGAAACAGCAAATTAGTGAATTAAGGATGAAGCTGAGATATTTGGATCACTGGGTTTTTTTTTTGGTTAGACATTCAAATTGTGGATGTGGGTGTTGGGGGGATTCTGCCTCAAGAGAAATGTGCTGATGGCAAATTAGTGACAAAGGTGAAAATAAGAACAAATTGAATGTACAAATTGCATGCAGTGTATGGATGAGCAGGTACTTACACAGGCATACAAATAGACATGGACAACACACACACACACATACCCACACATACACACACATACCCACACACATACCCACACACACACACACACACACACACACACACACACACACACACACACACACACACACACACACACACACACACACACACACACACACACACACACACACACACACACACACACACACACACACACACACACACACACACACACACACACACACACACACACACACACACACACACACACACACACACACACGTTGCTAACAGAGGCCTGCATTGTTCTTTGGTCTCAGGAAATTGGCTCCCAAAGGGTTTTCAGTATTTCCACCAACAAAGGAAGTCAAGCTAGAGAAGAAAGGATCAAATAAGAGGTTGGAGACTTGGACAAACACAAAGTCCTTGTGAGTCTCCCAAGACTGCTAAGCTTGAGTAGAGAAGTCTCGGATCTCCTCTACGGATGGCAGACTCCCATATTGTACTGCGGGAGATCACCATATATTAACAGTGACCTTCCTCTGTACAGTTGTCACCTTTGAGCCAGTTTCATTACATTCCTGATGGCGCAATAACCATGCTGTATGATTCCCTTATAAAGTCACCTCAGAGTAAACGGAATTCAATTCCAGGCCCGACCATTTCCCACATGAGAGAAGCCGAGTAGAAAGCTGCGTGGTGTCATCGAGAGAAAGCTAATAAAAGGAGTTATACTCAGACCAAACCACATCCCGCTCCCCCACTGTCCACTAATGTTGTGCTCTCTAAGACTCCTGCCTCTGGCAAAGCTGAAATACTTCAACATCAAAAGCGTGTGTGCGTTCTTCTTTCCAGGAATATAACTAGACATGGTCCTGGATCATCGTCCCAGGAACCATCTAATACCAGGGAAGGTGAGAACAATTGCTCCCTTTTGGCCAAGCGTCCAGTCAAGCTTTTCCGCCTAAGCAGCTCTCTAAGAGACCATCTGATGATGGAACACGGCCGTGATCAAGCTGTTCAAAGTAGGATTCCAGCTGTGAGGCCTTAATAAAATAAGAAAAAGAGGACGTTAAGAGCAAGTGTTTCGTATCAGTTCCTTGCTCATTTGCTGAGCATGTAAACCAACCAATGGGAACTACATTTAACAATTCATTACCTACTAAGTACTACATGGAGAGCAATTAAAGATGAATTTGACTAAAGGACCAGGAATCTGTTAGAGAGGGAAGATGGAGTGGGAGAGCGATACAGCGATAGGGAGCCGACTGAGGAAAATGTGTTATGGATTGCTGGGGGTTCACCGTGTTCCAGCCCTCTTATTATTAATAATATCCCAGAAATGATTACATCACAATGTTACATAATTAGAAGATATCCACAGCTCAAAAGTATCTTCTACCTTGTTAAATTCTATTGGCATTTTAACTTATCAATAGTTTAATACTGGGAATGGGTCATATATCTACATGTTTTAGAAAAGATAGTCTCAGGTTAATTATTAAATGTAAGCTAGTTCATTATTAGAGCTTCCAGTATCAGCTATGTTATTAGTGAACTGTATTTCTTAGCAACCTGGGTCAGAGCAATCAACGTTTACTGTTACTTATTATTATTTTAAAGCTTTTCACCTCTGAAATAAAAGGAGGTATGGCAATGTCTGTGTGGTGGCAAAACGTGCCACTGACCCTTAATGCTAGTGCATGCGTCTTCATGACCTTTATAAATGCTGTTGCTCCATCCAATAATCTCACTGTTGTTTGTTCCTAGGAGAGCTGTCGGCAGGCTTCCCCTCCTCGAAGTGAATTAAAAAGCCTTTTATCTATAAATCAACATCAATTAGCCAAACAGTCACCGTGAGTTAGACTTCAAGTGGCTGCAGACACTCAAGAAATATAGGCCTCCACCCAGTATTGCAATTGACTCATCTCTACTTAAAAAGCAACCTCATTAAGACCGTCTTAATTTATTTTCCACATTCTCAACAAGGATTACATTTTATGCAGGTTGATAGAATAACTGGCATTGTACTCACAGGAAGAGGCACAATTAAGCAGTCAGGGAATGTGAATAGTGTTATAATGAATGAGGATTTTATGGGTCTATTGTTTACAGAATAGTGAGCAGAAAGCAGGGATGCTGAGGCAGGGGGATAGAGGAGAGAGACAGGGGTGTCCTCCAGATTTTATGGTCTCCGCTGTGCATCAGAGTGGAGCAGAAAAATGAGAACAGGTCCCCGGACCCACAGCAATGTTTAAATTAATCGTAAAAAGCAGAGTAAAATAGTGAGACGTAGATGACTGATATTAGGCAGGATTTGCTTCACTGTGGAAATGACAACAAAGACTGTCTCCAGATCTAATGAAAGGAAATGAAAGTAATTACACTGATAAAGCGAGCCAAGTGTCGGCAAATGCAAAATAACAAATCAAACCTTTGTCACACACAAAAAACATCTTTTCATTTCTTCTTGCGGTCTGAAGGGATCTGTGATACATATGGGGCGCGTCTTAATCACTCAACAACAAGAGCAAAGCGCTAGGTCTTTCCAGGGCAGTTACACTCCAAACACGCCTATTCCAGGTAATGTATGAGCAGCAGGGCAGAGGGCAAATGGGCTGGCTGAAGGTGGATATATTGGAAAGTGTGGTGATAAATAAGTTTACTCTCAGCTAGGGTTGTAATGGTTTACAGCAATATGAAACCTGACAGAAATAGAACCATTTGCTAATCTATGTAATACAAAAATGACATAGGTGAGAGAGTGGGAGATTTAGGGACAAAGATTTGCAACTATAAGTTAATTGGTACAATATACAAACAACCGTAATAATGCCTTTTTTATTTAAAGCTTACAGCTCAATTTAAACGTAGTATGGGATTTAACAGATCTAACATATAATAGTGACGGTCTATTTTTAAAATTAGATTAATTCCTCTGTTTATTTTATCAACCTAAAAAAAAAGCTGTTACTGATAATAATAATACAAATAATATTATTAATAATACTACTACTAATATCAATAATAACAACAACAACAATAATTATTATAATTATAAGTTGTTACAAATAAAATCAACTGCTATTCCTGTCATAAATCTAACACATTTCACTTTGTAAATGGCGTCATTATATCTTAAAATGTGATACAGCTGCCTCTGCTTTGTTGTGCATTTAAATAATAAAACACAAAGCGCTGATTTTTCTCTTTTTTAAATTGGGCAGGAGGCTGTGATGCACAGGATTAATGAGCTCATGTAATCTAATGTCTCAGGCATAAAACAGCAGAAGGCCTAGTTATAACAGACCCGTCTGATACGCGTGTCACTTGCACGTGATTTAATGAAGGGAAACACAGTGGACGGCAGAACAGCACTGCACTCTGGGGCGGCATTATCAAATCTGAGGCTGCAGATTTATCAATGTATCTGTCCTGCTGCGTTCACATGGCTGCAGAGATCTAATGAGCTGAAGAAGAACAGTTTTATCCGGTATAAAGCAGCTGTGGATAACAGAATCACCCTCATCCATTTCTAGATCAATGCATACAGATATCCTGCTTTGAACAAGTTATTTTCTGATGCCCATTTGAGCTACTGGCTGGGGAATGATCATTTTGAGAGGTCTTATTATGCTTTATCGTGGTTTTCCCTTTCCTGTAGTATGTAACATAGGTTTTTGTGCATGTCAATGGTCTGCTAAAATCCCAAAGTTTCTCTCCCCCAAATCTTAACCACCTCCATTGTACTGCTTTGTTTACTCCCGTAACATAGTGACATCACTATCTAACACTTGTGCTTATATTGGATAGTGTTCCAACACATTGTAAGTGATAGGCGAAGGGGCGGGACAACTCTAAACGGTGTACCAATCACAACAGATCTGGCCAGATAACCAATTAGAGCAGACTGGGCTCTGGTTTCAGACAGAAGGTGAAACTCAACTTGTATTGTGTGATTAATGCAGTCGTTGTCTGCTGGTATTGATAAAATCCGAAACAGACGTGGATTCACAAGGATTCATAAGGCATAGTTCAACTGTTTCTTCTTTTTTAAATGTATTTATAAATCTTTTAATGTACTAGTCTTTCAACAAAAGAACGTTGCCATTGTATGAATCAAGTCTATGTCTGCATGTTATAAACCCTTGAGTGTGTGTTTGAGTATGTGCTCTCATCCATTGTCACATGAACGTACAAGGAGAGAGAACAGGTGACAAGAATGGTGAAGGTCAGCGAGAGGTAAGAAGAAAGTGTGAGAGGTTAAGAACAAAGTGTGAGAGGTTAAGAACAAAGTGTGAGAGGTTAAGAACAATGTCTGATCTTCATAGAGTCATTTGGCTGTGAGGATACATAAAGAGGTGAGCATGTGAGGATGGATGCATCTGTGATGTAATTCAAAGTCCAAATGAGTATGAATAAATTGAAGGGCAAACCACAAGTTGTGCATGTGTCTGAGTTTGTTTTATGAGCGCGCGCTGAACGTTAGTGCTTCTGGGACCTTGGATGGATGTGAAGTGGAAGGAGACTAAGATAAAGAGGGATTGCATGCAAAGAGGTGTAATGAAAGAGGACAGAGAGGGGTGGAGGAGGTAAAGAGGATGGAACGGATAACTTGAACAGTGTTAACAGTCGGAGTCTGCTCCATCATTAACCATACTGCTGATGAAGTATCGACATATCAACAATCTGTGTGGGTGCAGCTTAGCACAGTCTGCTTCGTGTCCTCCCCGCGCTCAACAGCTCACTCTTTTCATCTCTCTCTGACACCGCTCTTCTTAAGTCCTTTCACTCGAGCAGAGCGATATTTTCTTTCACTCTGTCAGACTAAGAAGCGCGGCCCTTTCTCCCACACTGTCATCCTTTTGTCACCGTCCTAGAGTTGCTCCCATCACTCCTTTCAGTAAACCTCTCCACTTCTTTTCTTAGCTGCTTTTCTTGCACACTCATCCCAGCTTATGTCCCTGCCTCTCCATGGCAGCATGTAGGTCTGTGCAGTTTATCTTGGATAATATCACCGTGAACTTTAATGTTTCCCAATGGGCAGAGTGTACGCTACACTGTTCTTCCATTAGGGCTCAGCTCACAGACATTGTGTACACAATCAATAATGCAGGTCAGTGCTTATCGTCAGTTGGTGTGCAACATCAGCATACACCCTGGCTACATGGTGTAGCATGCACACATACACGCACATGCATTTGGTACGCACTACTGCAGTGCCTAATTCTTGCAAACACACACCAAGCATGCACTACACACACTCATTTAGTACACACACCTTACTGTCAGCCTCAGATAACAGAAGCCAGCCGTGGAGTGGCGATAAAGAAGCTATTTCTGCTATATGAATGAGAACATTTACAATATACACACCTGTGTGGAGCGTATACAGATAGGCAGAGGGGAATATCAACAAAGGGACACATGCAGCACTCTACAGAAATATAAAAACATACATTCACAGATAGGGGAGATACTGACCATGAACAAAAAAAAACTGCAGCTAGTCCTACAGTTGGCAATGAAAGAGGATTAGCTCTGTAATCAGTGCCAATCTCTGTGGGTGATTCAGAGGGAAGCCCGAGTGGCCTGGTGTCCGTTCTGTTCCTCGCTCAGAGCAAAAGGAAGAGGCTAACCCAGTCACCTGCAAGGGGGGGGAGGGGGGGGGAGTCAGAGCAGGTGGATGCACACCTGAGGGACGGGATTAACACAGTCCTGGCACATTACAACCAGCACGCACAGTCTTATCCCACTGGAAGGGGTGTGTGTGTCTCTGATTTCACCAGGTGTGCACACACACTGCTACTAGCAGTAGGCTGTACCTGACACTCAGAGGGCTGAGATTTACACGAAGGAACAGAGGAACAGAAAGGCGGCCTGCAGGGTCAGCTCGCCGCCATCTGCTCCTTCAGGTCCTTTTGACCCGTCGCCACGGCAACCTCAGCAGTTCACATAATCCACTGTTACGTCTCATCTGTGTTTAATAACCCTGTGATAAATGTGCACGAATTAACTGGTCTTTGTAGTAACTCCACTGTGCTCTACTGGGAGTATGTTATGATGAGCGATCCACTTCCACTAAAGGTCCACCATACATACAGTATATATATATATATATATATATGTATTTTCGGATACTACTTGAATATGCGTACACGCTGTAACGATGAAATATCCTTAATTTCTTTCATATTGTCTGCCTGAGTATAGCTGTTTAACAACATAGAGTGAATTTACGTGGGATGTGTTAAGGACAGACATTGAGTGCGTTATACCACCGAACAATTAAGGAAACACTGTATTGTAAAAATAAAAACGTAATATATTTAAGTGTTGGGAAGGTTACTTTTGAATTGCAATAAATTACAGCTACGTTGTTAAACATTTAAAAAGCATTTCAACTTTATTAATTACTTTATCAACATAATGTCACTTTTGGATTAGTTTTCTAATATGGTTCAAAACTTGTCAAAAAGACCCTAAAAAAGGCCCTTCCTTCCTGCACCACGGCCCCTGGTAGAACCCCACACACATGGACTGGAATAGCCCTGATGTGCAATAACACTGAGTGCAATATAGTCAAATGCAAAAATAAACTCCTGCAATTTCACGTTTACTACCATGGAGAACATAACTTCTATTTTGTTTTAGTTTTTTACTTATTGTGTTATTAATAAACGCATACTTAGACAGCTTCTTTTTTTTACTCACTTTATCTGCTGTTGGAGTCATGTACATTTCTCTGTTGCGGGACAAATGAAGGATTTCTGATATTCAATTAAGATTGCAACAGATCAACAACATGGGATGTTATAGTTCACAAATAAGCCTTTTCACCATCAAATCAGTTGCAGATGAAAAATAACTATCATTTCTAAACACATTTGTCACAGTAACTGATCACAATTCCATTTCTTCAGCGACTTCACTCTTTTATCTTTTTTATTTTGCTCGCTGCTTGATGTTGCGTGAATGTAAACCTTGATGCGTTTACTGAAGAAATGCAAACAGCTCTACCTGATGGAGTCATTGCTGTACGGCGCTGTGCTTATTGCCTGAAATGGATACAAATATTATTCTCTGAAAGTTTCTTATATATTCTGGCAGGCTATTTCTTTTACCTCTAGTTTATGGTCATATCTTAAGTGTCTGAATGAGGACAGTTTGCAATAGACTGGGTTTAATGGATACGCAATTGACTAATCCGCATTATTAGACTCCTTTATTTGCAGGAGTAGGTGTGCTGAGGGTGGGCAATAAAGTTTATATGTGTTTTTCCTAATTACACCATTCAGTACCTGCAGATTTTTATACAATGTATCACAATCACTTATCTTTTTAACCCTTCCAAGTGCATTGGAAAATATGTCCAATAATAACAGACATATGCTAATAAAGAGATGCTAGACATAGCAGTATTCTCACAGCGCAACACAAACAAACACTTTGTTCTGGCATGAATGGCCACACACACACACACACACAAACACGCACACACATAACTTGATGTTGGAGCCACTATAGAGTGTTTATAATCTGTGCCAAATTCTAATTAGAGATTCAATAGTCTCATCTGAGATCATGATGCACACAACAAAACAAACAAACAATAACATGGGTACCGTGCACACATAGATAGACACCAAAATAGACTCTGGCATACAGTACAGAGTAAACAAACAGTTTTTTAATGGAGAGCAGCCATTGTAAGCATGACACAACTGGTGGACTAAAGAGCCTCTAAGCTGCGTTTTAGCAGCTGATTCATATAAAGCCAGCCACATACTGTAACACGGTGCCAGGGTGAGACCTGCAAATCCTGTGTTTGTTTGCTTCCCCCTCTTCCAAAAGCCTAACGATGCTCTTCTCTCCCAGCCTTCTAAGACAGATGGAGATCATTAGCTTCTCTCACCCCCCCACCCTCCCTCTTTTTCTCTCCACGATCTGTCACGTCTAAACCACAGGCGCTCCTTGTTTCACGTTTTCACTCACCCCTTCCTCCGTTTGCCTCTCACTCACTGTCTCTGCCCATCTCCCTCTACACAGATTTATATCGAAGGGTTTCAAACTCCAGCAGAATCTTACAACTTTAACAAGTGCTTCATCACTCTTGTCAGAAGTAGTTACAGGAGTCATGACACACACTTCCCAAGAGAGGAGGAATTGATGAGAAGCAATTAGACTCTGATCCTGGTGTGAACGGGATGGCCTCCACTCTTCTTCTCGACTTAGAAACATGGACACCAGCAGCTATTTGGGCATGTGTCAGACACAACATTCCCTAACTTTGAAACTGCACATGTGTAAAGAAAGTTTACGCATTATATAATCCGTTAAGAGTCAAATGTAATATTAATAGTGACCTTTACAGCTGCAATTGCTCTGTGGTTTTCCTAAATCTGCAAAAGGCATTTAGACTCCATTATTTGTAAAGTAACCTCCATCATATCTTGATGGCATTATTAGGAGGCACATGTGGATATATACAATTAACACCAAACAGTGAAGAGCGATGGGGTGTGTTTCTAGTATTGTAACAGTTTGTCGAGCATGCCTGTTTGCAGTAGTGCTGAGAAGTGATAACAGAGCTCCTGCTGTCCTGCCTGCACTGGTGACCATCTGGACCGAATCCATCACTTCCTCCTGCACTTCCTTTGTGGCCCCGACTCCTAATTTGTCATCATGACACCGTGGTGGTGGGACCAGCGATAGGAGGGGCCATTTAGCAGCAAGTCGTCGAGCTGACTGTCAATGTCAGAATGTCTTAGTGTTTGTTAACTAAACATATTACATTTTAAAGGGGCCCTATTATGCTCCTTTTCAGGTCCATATTTGTATTTGGTGCCTCTACTGGGACATGTCTCTGTGCTTTAATGTTCAAAAAGCTCTTTATTTTCTCATACTGCCTGTGCTGCAGCACCTCTTTTCACCCTCTCTCTGAAACCAGAGCTCACTCTGCTCTGATCGATTAGCTGGCCGGCTCTGTTGTGATTGGTCAACTGCTTAGAGATGTCCTACCCCTTAGCCTATCACGCTTAGGTGATTACTTTCTTCATGGAGCTGACCTGAGGTTATTAGAGGGGTGAACATCTGTTACGTGCAGCCTTTTTGGTAGGTTTTTTCCATGGATTAAGACAGAAAATCATTATCCCTGGAATTTAAGAAGTCGTAATGCCAGGGCTATCTGCATGTCATGCTCCACCTAGTGAATGATTCTCCAACGCTGCGATTGAGCGTGTGATCAGGCCACTTGTGTGGCTGTAAGTACACAGATTTTGCATCTAAAAAATATACTTTGCTTCACATCTGAAAGGTAAGCTACATAGCTAGCATGACATTTTATTGATCCCAGAGCAGCTTGATAGTTTTTCCAGTTGAATAGTGCAATAACAGTATGCCAAGCTCACCTCTTAGTATTTGATTACTACAGTAGTGACTTTAATAGGGTTTGAGCTTCACCTCATACTGTATGAGAGTCCTCAGTGAGCTTACAAACACACAAAGCCTGGACTCGTTCAGGGATCTGTTCTGGGAAAATGGAGTTGATTTCAACAAGAATTCCCATTATATCGGAGGTTCATTTGTGTTATTCTGCCCTACACCATTAACCTGATGCGCCAGATGGTTTGTTTACACAGCACCATCTGAGAAGCTGTCATTGGAAGAGTGTTTGGAAAGTCAGGCACTTTCAGAAAATACGAGACAGGTGATCAGAGTAACATCTGTCAATAAAACTTTTGCCATAGCCATTCAGAGGATTGGCAGAAACCTTTTTGGGAACCGAGGACATTTATCAGTGCTGTTCTCTGATAAAGCAATACAATGCAGTTCTGATATAACTGATTCTGAAGCAGCTTTTCTTCTAACTACGCTAATGATCTTATGACATAGCAAGACTCCAACTGCTTGGCAACATAACAAAACCCTCTGAGTAAATCGCTCCAGTTCCTTTCCTGCTTTACTCAATTTAAACTCTCTACAGTGATAGGTTTACGCAAATGTCAGCCTACATACAAGTAACACAAGTGCATACAGGCACTACAATAGACCAGACGGCAGTCTCCAGCCAGTATTTACATTGAATCCTAAGCTAATAAAAGCAGAGGAGCTGATTGAGTGCTTTGACCTCCCTGGAGGTGGCCGAGGTTAAACGGGTGCAGGGCTGGGCTCTCTTTTTCCACTTTTAAAAGCCTGACATGTTCCCTGCAGAACGTCTGACCCTCACTGACCACAAATCAACCAGCAATTACAAACTATAGAAAGCCACGCACACACAGCACTTTCAGACCAGTGCTGCTGCATAGACTGGAAACTAAAAGGACAAAGCAATATACTGTGAAAGTGCAATATCAAGAGCCACAGGGTAGAATGGGGAGGATGTATGAAATGCTATGTATGTAGCAAAGATGTACGTGTCACCTTGATTGGACTGTTGCGGTGAGAGTAACATGTTCTCTGGCATTGTCAGTGTCATTATTAAGAATGTAGAGAATGTTTCATTCAGCCAACATTTCACGCAGTGCTTTTTATCAATGTCTTGCCTATTGTAGCCTTTGTGAAAGTAAAGAGATGTACTGTTAATAGTCCTGGAACTGGAAACTTGAGGTCTGATTTGTAGTCATGTCCAGCTGTTTTCTTCCATGGCTGTGTGTCTCATAAATAAGGCAAGTCCCAGAGGGCAGGAAGTCAACACTTTGTTACAAAACTATGCCCGTTTCTTCTCCACTTGGAAATACTTGTAGCAAAACAGCTGAACCACAAGGTGCCAACCCTAGATCTGGCAGTCCTTTATGGCAGTCAGTGTGGAGGTGGCTATTCAGATGGAACGAAAAAGCAATTGCATTCATTAATAACATGCAAAAAATGTTGCGATCAGAATTTTGCGATCACCTCGCATTCGTTACGTTTTAATACATGTTTTATATCAGACTGAACCTTCAGTTTAACAAATAAAAAACAACTAAATCATGTCATTTAATACATTGTTCACAATACAACTTTTTGGGATTCCACATTCCCTTTAAAAAGCATGTGAGAAATATTAAGATTTATTCAAAAACTCAAGGAAACATGAGGGGTGGGGAGTCATAGCCATACAAAGGGTCATTTTGTAGGTGAAGTGTTCCCTTCCAATCCTTTTGTGCATGTTTAATTAATGCAAAATCCCATGTGCAATTTGTGTCGCAGACAATAATTCCCCTTGCTTAGATAAAAGGGAATAAAACAGTGGATAGTAGGTGGACACTCCACACGGTAATGTTTCACAAAGAAGCCCAATCAGCGCTGTACCGTCAAACTCTACGTCATCAAAGAGCTACGTGACACGAGAGGATGTAACGATATCTGCATTATTTGCATTTCGGATACAACCGCCTGTTAGCTTCAAAGCGCCGCGGCAGAGGGAAACAGAGAGGCTCTGACAGTAATGACTAATCATGGACCAGCGATACAAAGAGAGCCTCTTCACAGAAAGCCTTTGATGCAGGTGAATCACATCCTAAACATACTTATTAGCAGGAGAGAGGGGAGGAGAGAAGGGGGAGGAAGGGTGAAGGGAATGGGGGGAGAGAAATTTGTTCCGCACGTTAGCTGGCATGCTTGGGTGCGCGAGAACAGAAGGTTGGCATAATGAATTTTGGCGTGCAAGCGGCTGTTAATGAAATAAAGAGCCCCACCCCAACAGAGGTGTGAATGTGGGTGTGCTGGAGTGTGTATAAGTGTGTATGCAAAACAGAAGAAGAAGGGGACAAGACAGAAGAAGTTGGAGAAGTGAGGAAGAGATGGTTGAGGGCTGTTTGAGTGAGAGAAGGGAACATGCAGAGACAAAAAGTCAAAGAGAAATATGTTCATTAAGTTACTTGTAACAAAAGTATAGTGTGTGTTTGTGTGTGCGCCTGTATAGATTTTCAAGGTAAACAATGTTTTCCTTTTGTAAGGTCCCCTCCGGTATACTCGTTCCTCTCTTATTTTGTCAAGCGTTCCAACCGTTTTCCCCAGTGTTCGTGTACCTGACCTTGCTACGTTTCCTGACCCTGCCTACTCCTCGTCGGTTTTAGTTGCCTGTCTCATTGATCCACCGTGTGCCGACCTTTTGTTAAGGAAAGACAGTTTTCTTCAAACTGAAGCCGATTGTTGGAGTCGTGCTGTTGAGTCCGTTGCCAGTTGTTACAACTTGTAGCTCCTAGACGCTTTGGTTGCATAATATGGAGTCTCTAACCATGTTGATTGGATATTTATTCTGTCTCTTTGTAAATGTTTGCTTTAGGGAGTGTGATGAGATAAAACACACAAACACAAAATCTTAATATTAAAAGTATAAACAGGTATGAAAGTTATTTTTCTCTTTGAGAAAAAGCACGGCGGACCGAGTTTGTAAGTAACTGTTTCTTTATTTTTTGGCCTCATAATCTTTCACTTGGCTCTGTTGCAGACGGACCTGCAGAAGAACACTTTCATGTTGAACTTTAACAAAACTTTATCACTTTTTATTTCTGGCTTCAGTCTCTAGAGAAGCACACGTATCACAAAGGACCCAGCTTTCTAGCGCCTCAATTTATAAATCAAAGCTTTTTGCTGAAACAACATAAAACACATGAAACACAGCGATCGATCTTCCAGCCAACAATTACTAAATATTGCAGCCAAGTCAGGACAGTCTTCTTTAATGGAGGTACAGTTTGACATACAGTACGTTCTCAGTAGGCCAGGTGGTGTTTGAGGCTCTGATGTGATTTTCAAAGCCCCAGAAGACAACCTATCCCCACCCTCTCAACACGGGTTGCCTAATTGACTGTTAATTTGGTGCTAATTATGTAACATGCCATCCCAGAGAGATGCCCCAGATGCCACGAGACAAAGGCGTGGGGAAGAGTGTTGCAGAATCGCATAGCAAAGCATTTAGAGAGACACTCTGTGTAGTTCGTCTGCATCTGCTTCATGAATTCAATGAGTCACGATGCAGAAGAAATAACACACACCGCATCAAGAGGCATTCAATCAAGTCAAAAACTGTGAAAAGTGGACTCTTAAGAAATAAGGGCATCCTCACGTTAACCACAACTGATTGTTAAACAAATATTCCTCTCTACAAGCAAGATGAATGAATCATTCAACAAACATTTCCTACTGAAAGTTCTGCCCCTGCATTAAAAATGAAACAGATTTTTTTTAAACCGTGAAAGTAATCAACTCTGAGGCTGGGTAGTGAGTGATTGGGTCAGAGACAGTGCTGAAGCTCTCTTTTCCCTCTGTTCTGTTAGCTCCTCAACATAAATATAACATGATTATGAAGTAGACCTCTCTGCTATTTTATTTATCAAAGTCACAGAGCCTTACACAACGTACACTGAAGAGTACTCTGCATGGCACCAGAGTATAGGGTATTATGAGAGAGTGCGCAGTGCCTAATAAATAAATGTGTAGGGATTAGTGGGTATACAATTCCATCAAATGATATCGCTCCTACTTTTTTAAATGTCTTTCAATAGTTTCAGAATTCACTAAGAAGTCAGTGCTCTCTAATCCATTCTTAGTGATGACTTAGACCTTGAGCATAGTTTATATGTCCTTTCTTGAAAAAATGCAACTGGAAACCTTACAAACATCTTTCAGTTAATGTAGCATTAGTCAGGGGCTACTACTCAGCCATGGATTACTTCCCATTTTTGAAGGGCTGGATTTCTTTTAATGGCCAGCAGGGGGTGACGCCACTGGTTGAAAAGTCAGAAAGTATAGAAGTCTATAAGAAAAATGACCTAACTTCCTTTTTGATTTATCTCCTCAGAAAAGGTTTTGATGATTCCTGAGTTTCTCAACCACTAATTTCAGATCCTTTTCAATACAGGATGGTTTTTATTTTGTACATTACGGTCCATTTAGAGTAAGATGGACGATAAAGCAACACATGCTTTAGGTTCTTAGTCTGCCTTTGCAGTTCAAATATTGAAATGTAACTTTTGTTTGTCTATTTTTCAGCATGGGTTGTACGGCGCTCAACACTCTTGTGTAACTAAACTAAACTGTGGTCCACAAAGTGTGATGTTACAGTAGGTACCGTATGTACGGTGAGTATTTATATACTTATATTGATCTATGTGGGCTACTGAGATTTACAATGATAGGACACTGTGTGTGGAATGAAGGCTTACTTCCATTTATAGCTGCTTTAGTTTCCTGGTATGAACGCCCTTTCATCAGCATTATTCCATTGAGGTTTAGTTTTTTTTTACAGTAAAACAAATAAGAACATATACCAAAGCTTGAATGAGAGACACAGAAAGCATGTGTTTGCTTGTGAATACAGCAATGCAGTGAGTTTACTCAGCTAAGCTCTAAGTGAACTACCTCTTTCGACACTGGGCATTCTCTGCATTCACTAATAGATTTCCTATTCTTGTCTAATTAAAAAGGGAAGCCTTTATCCCCTGAAAGGCTCCCAGAGCTATATGTAGGGGTGGAGAGGTCGCTGGGAATCCATCAGATTTGATGCAGTTAATCAGCATAAAGCTTGCTCCAGTGCACTGCTAAACAACAACTGCAGGAATGGACCCAGCCCTCCCAATGCAGCACACCGGGACTCCAGCCAGACTGAAGAAAGAGACAGTTCATATACAGTATAGTGTAGAATTTTTACTACAAGACCAGGTAGTTTCTTTATTCCCTCTAAAATCTGTAATTAAAGGGGATTTAAAAATAACTACAGAGACAGCTGGAGAGAGCAATATGGTGAGAGAGAGAGGAAGGTTTGTGGGAGAGAATATAAAGAAAGTGAGAGGACAGAGCCCTCGCCCACGGTAATTATCCGACTCTCCTTTTGTCTTTTTGAGCGACAACAAAAGAGATACGGAGAGAGGAGGGGAGAAGGGAGACAGGTGGAGGAGAGGAGAATAAAAGAGACCAGAACCAAAAGAGAGGAGCGAAAAGGGAAAGGATGGAAAGGAAATATAGAGCGGAGAACAATATTTTTTATGACACTCCTAAAACTCACATCATTCTGCAGCAAACTGGCAAGTCAGTAACACAGGCTGACTCAACCTCTTCCAGCGGTGCACAATTTGCCTCTCTCTTCCCACCACACACCTACTGTACAGAACAATTAAGGTACAGTATAGAGCAGTGAGGAGCAGAGGTGGTCCTGGAGCCAGCAGATGAATCACGAGAGACATTTTTTTTTTATTGTCGAGCTCCTGACAGGCTTGACAGAATTGTGTGTAATCTCAGCAAGGTGAATGTTGCAATCTGAAACTTTCATCAACATGATCTCACCCACACCATCAGATAAATGTCACATAGTCACTGCTAGAGCAAATAAAACTGCTACATGGCACCTTTCAACATCATCTCATACATTTTTGCAACACCGGCGACAGAGAAAAAACAGCACTCCTCTCCTGGCAAGACATGCAATGAAACTCAAACTTGCATGTGTGTCCAAAGTGGAAACCGGCCCTTTAAGTTGAACAGAAACTCTGCCATTCATTTGAAGCTATCACAGCTGGGCAGGCATGCATTGATGAATGTGCACATACAGCACATGTACACCTATAACAACATATTCACACACATATACATGCAGGCATAGGCATTGGCAGTGGCACAGACAACAGACTGTACTCACACTAACACACACACACACAGTGGAAGCACACTCTAGATGCTGACACTGGCTTTCTGGACAGCGTCTCCCTAACTGTGCGGGGATGCCAGAGGAGGAGAGAAAGAGCGAGCGAGAGTAGCAGCAATGTCGCTGTAAAGACATCATTTGCATTATGTACCAGGGAAAGTGGCGGCAACACAAAATGGTAATGACAGTTAAGGCGTTAAGTCACGGGCTCACTGGAAGGAACAGAAAAAATTTAAAGCCCTTATTTTTGACATAACTGTTATTCTCTGAGGAACTGCTGTCGGGTCCATAATAACGAGACGACGTATAGGGACATACACACTGTCTACCTCCAGAGAGTGGACATGTGTGACATGCTCTTATACACACATGGGTACTTGATCATGTAATGTGGGAGTGCTCTTCAACATCTCAGGTCGCTCTGTATCTCCACCCCTTAAGCTTAGAGGCTTCAACGGCACACTATGTATGATTTAGAGAATTGAGTGACAAGAAAAGGGCGACGGTTGCATCAATCTCATCTCGCCCTGTCATATGATTGCATCACATGTGTCTCACTTGAGCATATGCTTCAGTATGAGCACACGTGCATCATACTCAAGCAGTTTTTTTTTGAGGCAGTATGTAGGAGGCGGTTAGTATATGCAAATTCAAACACAGACATTGAAACCATTCATTATTTTAGACATTTCAGGGCTTTGCTGGATACTGTGTCCATTGTGGCGGTGATCAAATGTGTGACAGTGTCATATTTTCTGTCCCCATCCCCTGTGGTTGTTAATGGTCACCTTCTTATCTTTTAATTGGGCGGAGGGTTTTCTAGTCTTTTTCTTTTCTTAAGGACACTGTATAATGAGAGGGTTATTTAGAGCCCCCAATTGACCTTCAGTCCTTTTCAAATCCTATCATGAGAACAATACCGCAGATGGCACTGTGTGGATTATAAACTTTATTCTGTTGAGGCAGCAACTATGGACCCAGAGTGAGGTGGTGGTCGCTGCCTGTTGGGAGGAGAGTGAAAAAAACAAAACTAGGCGAATGTCTGCAGAGAGAAGAGAGTCTGGATCTGAGGGGCCAATTACCACTGGACTGCAGGCAAGCCACACAGGGACTGCAGGGAGATCTGAGAAAAACAAAGGCTACCACATGATCAGCCTCAACATTGTATGTGTAACTTAATTAGTGAACAAATAAAAGGGAGGAGGACACGCAGAGAATGAGGGGGAAAACCGCTAGTGTAAGTACAAGGTGTTACACGGTGAGCAACAAGCAGACGCACAAATCTTCCCTGCTGGTTGTTCAAATTAAACCACACACTGAGGCCATTAGTGCAAGGGGAACTACTGCTGTGTTTAAATGAGACTGTACGAGCAGCTCTAATCTTGCTTTAAAAGGTGCAATATTGAAGGCTAATTCACATGTAGGCTTCAAACATCATGTGTCCTCATCACAGCGTGCACTTCAAAAGCTTCTCGTCTTTCAGAACAAAAAAGGAAAACAGTTTCACAGCTTTACAGTATCTGCATGTGATGGTGGTGTATTGCATATAGAAAGGGGAGAGAGAGAGAAGAAGAAAGAGTACATCAGTCCTCTCCAGAGATTGAAGCTTTAAAGCAAAATGCTTCATGCTAACATGGGTGATTTCCACCAGGAGTACATGACAGCTAAGCTTTGTTTTTCCAACACATTGCATGTACTGCTGCACCAGCGAGCGGTGGGCTCTAACCAGCAGGGTTTCAGGTTTATAAGGGCAGTACACATAAAAAGTGTTTGAGGCAACTTAAAAAAAGGGCCTGGTAATATTTGATGCTCCCTGGAGAGATCCATGCATTTTAAGCAGGAGTATGCTTTGATGCTCATAAAAGATGCAGAAAGGCTCAGATTCTGGTTTTCGACATAAAAATATACTCTCTTCCCTTGCTCACACCAACTTTTTTTCATTAAAAAAACATCCTAGAAACCTATTTTTGTGAGGATTATTGCATCTATTGTGTAAAAAAAGTACATTTGGTTTATCATTGGACAAAAATAATGACTAAAAGAAAGGAGAGCCAAAATTCCCATGATCTCAAACTTGTGCACACATCGGATTCAAAGTGCTACATCCTTTGATTGGCTTCTGGGAATTTGAAGAAGACATTTCCTGTACAATCAGTTGTGTTGATAGATAGGAATGCCAGATATACTTTTCGATCCGGGAGCACACCTTTCAAAGAGGACATATTATTCTAATTTTCAGGTTCATATTTGTATTTTGTGCCTCTACTGTGACATGCCTCCATGCTTTAATGTTCAAAAAGGTCTTTATTTTTCTCATGCTGCCTGTGCTGAAGCACCTCTCTTCACCCTCTTGTCTGAAACCAGAGCCCAGTCTGATCTGATTGGTTAGCTGGCCGGCTCTGTTGTGATTGGTCAACAGCTTAGAGATGTCCCGCCCCTTAGCCTATCACGTACATTGTGTTGGAGCGTTAGCCAATAGAAGCACCAGTCTTACAGTACATACTGATGTCTTCATGATAAGGAATCACTCCAAACGGTACAAAAAGCGACCTACTATTACCTTGAGCTCTTAACACGTTACTGAAAACTTTAACATATTCTTTGTGTCTGAAAAAATCAAAGTAAAAAAACAGAAGATCAGCTTAATTTTTCTGCACCAGAGGTTTTAGCTTGAGAAAGTCTAGTAAAAAAGACAGAGCAGGGATCTGACTGGAATAGAAAACATCACTTTTTTTAATGTGCTGATGTGTGAATAGTTATTCTAATCAGCAACCCAGAAAAGTTTTAGGCTTTTGTCTTGGACAGTGTTAGTAAGGGACCAATCTATCTTTAACCCCATGAAGAGAATTAGATCTGTCCTTCAGTTAAACCGCAGGATTTTTGTTACATAGAGAAATGTAAGTCCTCTAAGCAGTATAAAGTGCTCATGTTGGCAGAGGAGAGGGAATAGTTGAGTTGTGTGTCATCGATATAGCTCTGATAGGAATGTCAAGTACTAAACACTCATCCACTCTGTTATTTAGCAGGCTTTAACTGAGAGGAGACTACATTTATTTGGCTTCTGAATTATAAGTATGTTTTTCCTCCAAATGTGCATTACCAGCCCCTGAAAAACACTGTTTAATTATTGACCGACACTTCAAAAGACTTCAAAAGAAAGAGTTATGATTTTAATTCCACCACTCGGTTACCAGCCCTATACGCTCAGATAATGATAACAACCAGAGACTGTAGGGGTGTGTGCGTGGGTGGGGTGGGTTAGGTCAGGCAAGATTAATTGTGGGGGATGTAAATTTAATTCGTCACACGCAGATTGATGTCAATTTTAATTGAATTAAAACAATGTGAACCCTGGCCTGCTTAAAATCTAGGACAGCTGGTGAACAGTGATGAAGTGAGTTGGGAAACACTTGAGAGAGAGGGGAGGGAGCGGGTGAGAGGTGAAGAAGGCAGACAGAAGGAGGGAGATTAGTAAACGACACGAGTGATAGTTGACCTTAAACTAATGAGCCATTGTGCTCCACCCTTCACTGGCTGTCACATGAGTAACTTAGCGGCTCAGTCTGAGGAGGACTTCTTCATTCCTGACTCTTGGTAGTGAAGGTATGACGGACAGAAGGTTAAACTGCACAACTCACACATATAAAGTGCTTTTGCAGTGTGTGCCGCAGCCACCGTGTGATTGATGCATGTGTTTGTGTACACAGGTGCATGCCTGTGTGTAGGGGAAGTCAGGAAAAGTCAACTGCTGGAGTAACACTTATCTCAGGTGTGATTTTATCATCTTCTCCCCAAGGACATGTAGCTGTGGCTGAGTGTTGAGCGTGACCACGGCAGGCACACAGGTGCGAGGTATTGACGCAAGACCTGAGCACATGGGCTCCAGAGATGGAGAACGTCTCAGTTGAGAGCAAACCCATCTCATTTTGTCTCCCCCACACCTTATCTCGCCCCGCTCGTTCCTCTCCCCCCCGCGCTTTCTAGGATAATATCAGCACTAATCGCAGCCTCTCCATCCATCTATCCACCTCCAGCCTGATAGATGGCGAAGGAAGACAGATGGAGGAGTTTTGTATGCCACAGTGCTCTTTCCTTTAGTGTCTGCTGAATGCTTCTGCCTCCGTCCTTCCCGACATGCGCTGTGGTGAGATTACGCCGGGCCGGCCGGGTAAAAGTCAAGCTATCGATATGATAAATAAATAAAACTCACAAAAGAGAGGCACGCATAAAAGTCCGCTCACATACCGGCAGTAACATTTTATAAGGTTGTGAAGTGTTCATGCTTCTGAAGGTGACCCTGTTTCGGTAGTAAGGAACCTTTTACTGCGATGAAACCATGTCCTGGATCCCCTCCCCGCACCTCAACTCCTCATTACACACACACACACACACACACACACTTTCGCCTAGACACCCATGCATGTCGTCCTATCTCAAACGTGAGATTTCGCCCAGAGAGGCAAAGGCAATCAGGTTACTGTGTGAACTCTGATGGATGAAATTTAAATGTAACGGCGTCTACTTAAAGTGTGCAATTCAGCCACAGCACATCACTTTCGGTTAGAGTGAGCTGGCACAGGACAAAAAAAAAAATCTGCTTATTTTCCTCCACACATTCTGTATATCTTTATACACTGTACATTAAGCGGGTTCCAATAGCATATTTCCTCTCAGAGAGAATAACCTGCAAGACGCAACGTAAAGCAGATGATTCCTCTCCTCCCCTCTATTCCCTCTTGCCCTCTGAACCTCCGATTCACTGTGCCAAACGGTACATTTACATTGGTCATAACCTCAATCACCATGCTCTCGGGCTATGTGGAATGCGCATACAGACATTTATGCAGAGAAGCGATGCAGACGGAGGTATAATGGGAGCAATAGATAGAGACCCACGCCCGAGGCATCCATCAAACCAAACGACTCCATTACAGTAAGTCGGACAGAGGCAAACGGTAATGTGCACTGTGATAAACACTGGGATAATAGTCTGTTTATAGTCCTGGACACACTGTTTCTGCTGGGAAACACTGGCAGGGAATACAGATAAGATACAGGAGCAGCGTCCCCTCTCATCGTTTTCATTCCGTCTATCTCTCCTCCATTATCACTCTCACTCCCTTGTTCCCTTTATCCTTTTCCACTCCCTCTGTATAATATTTTTGCCTCATACCGAACGCAGAGGGAGCCGCATACATCAGCTGAACAGGGCTTTTATCTGGTGTTATACCATTGTAGCTTCACCATCACAGTGCTGGAATGAGGCCTGGGAGAACTATAAACACGGAATAGAATTGATTCAGATGTTTTATTAAAATAAATACAGACATATTGCACCAGACACTTGCAGATAAGCATATATAACCTTAAGAAGACAAACAGGAATTCATGGCCCATATTGTACACATGTATCAATTAATCATAGCGGGGTCGTTTCAGCCGAGGCGTTGCTCCTCGTGTCTGTGAGAATAGAAAGGGGGTAAACACAAGAGCAGACTTATCTGACCACGCTCTGTATTCCTCAGAGGAACCGGGGAATAGTGAACCTGCCTCGGTTATGAATCAATTATAAGAGTACACAAAAATGCACTCTCTTTCCCAGATGGGAGGTTGAGGTGAAGGTCTATGGAGGGCAGAGAGAAAACAAAGTCTTTCCATCTGTTGATAATGGTGTTTCTTATTCTCAATACACACCCCGATGGCTGCACAGGCTGTTCCAGACACTCAGAGTGAGATAGTAACATTTAAATGAACCCTGACATAAAGTGGAGGGAACATAAATGAGGCAAGGGGTCGCTGTTCCTTTTACATTTCTATTAACCCGAGGAGCACCGGGGCTTGATTAAGGGGCTCCTCGATCAGGCTGATCTGGGCAAGCCTATGTTTATGCCCATACTTAACCTCTATTACAAGACTGACCTCAGTTCAGATAGCAGCTCCACTTCTTCTATTAATGGAGGCCTTTCACGTCGTGCGGCAGGGTCAGAACAGTGGACAGACAGACGCACACACAGTTTGCAGGCAGGCAGGGTCAAAGCGGAGGCCAGTGTCTATTGCGTTATTTCTAAGATCAGTTAAACTTAATGACCTCCTTCATCCTCGTGGCCGATCATATAAACTACAACATTAGCGCTCGGGGCTCAGGCATAGTTTGGCCTTTTATGCTGGCCGTCGAGGCAATGGTGGTTTTAACAGGATGTGATAAAATGCGGATAATCTCACGCCCACTTGAGGGGATGATGGTGTAGGTTTATTAAAGGAAATGAGCCTATGGTCAGAGGGAGCTAATCTAATTCTACGACACCACAGCCTTAAAGAGGAGGAACCCCACTGGTATTGTAATAAGGCAAAATGCTTTATTCATGTAGAGCCAGCCGTATTTTACAGCAGGAGCTGCATATTGATAAAACAGACTAATACAGGCAGCTATTGTGATGTAGCCATTGGGGTTTTGCTAGCAGCATGTTTTCTAATAAATATAAGACCCTGGGTCAGTCACACTTCATTCAGTCTTCATTTTAAAAAATGTGTTTCATGTACATTTCTGTATTGCAGGAAGAGAAACATTTGTGGGATCCCCGCATCAACCTGCTGCATTAAAGCTGCAGAGCGTTGCACCCCCTGGGTCGCAACTAAATTATTTTCTCTATTTTGACACGTTATTGACATTCATCAAGGAAATAAGCGTAAATATACCCCCAGACAGAGTGCGGGTGTTTCTCTTCTACAATATACAACATATGTGGCCATGAAAGCATTTCACATGCAAGAAACTAGTGTGGATTTAATAAGAAACAGGAAAAAATTGGTTCAAAGAGAGAATAAAATTGACTTTCTTTCTTGTTTTCTTCACTTTTAACTCTCTCTGACTCACTGTTGTTCACAGGGCTGATTGAAAACGAAAGCCAGCTGCTGCCAGTTATTTATTTTCTATTGTTCAGCCAGGGTTATTAGATATTCATACCTCACATTGCAGACAGGCGACATGCAGGAATCATATTTAAAAATAACATGTCTTTCACCTCACCAGTGTTTCCTACTCGTTCTTACCGCCTCTCTATGTATCTTTCTCCTCCAGTCTCCCCTCTCTCTCCTTCCACCTCTCTGTATCATTAATGTGAACTGTGTTTATTTATAACCCAATAAAGTTTTTATGACCGCAGTCATTATAAGAACATCGAGGTCATGCTGACGGGGTAACAAACACACATGGATGAAGCCAAAGTACACAGAGCACACAGCCGACATGGGATTCATTCGTCATGCATACATTTAGCACCTTTTCACAACAACAATATCAATCCCAGACCTCTCGGCAGCCTATATCTCAAAGCACTGGCAAATAAAACAAAAAAAAAGACATGGATAGCGAGGGAAACATGTAGTTTTTTTTCTGTGAATTGTAATTTTAAACTGTGGTACTGGTTAAGAAGCTACTCTAGGCGTCCACTCACACCGAATATAGTATCACACACATGTCGCCCATGCGTGTCCTCAGGAATTTAAGTACTTTCATGGCCACACTGAGCGCTTGGCATAGCCCTCTGTGATGGTAATGGTGATAAAATGAAATCTAGTGTATCTTCCTCCTCATATCTGCCTCATATTTATTGAGCCCCACAGGGGATAAAATGCTGGCCCATCAATCACGAGGGAAGCCAATCTGGAAGCCACACCTCCAGGATCACATCTCGCCCGCTGCACACCGTGCTGAGGTTGAGCTAAGTGTCTTCCTGTTTGCTAGATAGCAAATAGCCTGTGTATCTCACACTACTATCGCCTTCATATCACACAAGAGCAATGACCAGCCACAGAAATAAACACCACACTAGATACTCATCAAATGCTTACACTACTCCTGGGTGGACTAACATTGAACCTCAGAGCTTTGCTACATTACCTAGTTAAAAAAAGCAACAAACAGTGTAGCAGCACGGGCCAAAATGTTTTCCTTTTGTCCTTGTTTGATATAAAACCACACACACACCAAACATGATGCAATGACCAAGCAACCCAGGCTTTCAGAGCTTACAACCTTCAATCTTAATTATCTACATCACACATCCATAAACGGTGGAGCACGTATGAGTTTTTCCTGGAAATGTAGTCTTCTCTAACAATCCCTCATGAATGCCATATAATTACTACAAATCGGAGGTCAAACAAAGCTCATTTAATTGGCTTTGGCATCAATGCTCACAAACACAATTTTAGATGTTTAATTTGTACACTGTGATGCTTCTGGGCACCGATAATAGGTAGCATCAAACAGATGCATGCAGCACCAGCATAAAATGGGGGGGACTATAGCTAGCTAAGAGAAAGAGAAAGGACAGGAGGAAAAAAAACAAACAGGATTTGACCTTTTCATCAACCCTAATCAGAGCGATTGACCTGGCAGTGCTCCGAGCATCCTATCCCCACGTCTCCCCCTCCTGCAGTACAGTCAAGCTGAGAGAGAACGAATGGATGCATTCATTTGTTGAGAGGGAGGAGAGAGAGAGAGAGAGACAGAGAGAGAGACAGAGACAGAGACATAGACAGAGAGAGAGAGAGAGACAGAGAGAGAGAGAGAGAGAGAGAGAGAGAGAGAGAGAGAGAGACGGGTGGATAGCCACGGAGAGCAGAGTAAGAGAATTGTAAATCTCCTGACCTTGGTCCTGGCTCTTTCGCTCTCGGTGGGAAGGGGTTTAGCCTATAGCCTTAAATATTTCAACGCCGCTTGGTTGGCTGGAAAGTGCTGAGTTATAAGAAGGCATAGTGGCCAGACCCCAGCATTCAACCTCCCCCAGCAATTAACACAGCAGCATGACTTCGCTGCACTGCTGTGTGTGTGTGTGTGTCTGTGTGAGTGTGTGTGTGTGTGTGTGTGTGTGTGTGTGTGTGTGTGTGTGTGTGTGTGTGTGTGTGTGTGTGTGTGTGTGTGTGTGTGTGTGTGTGTGTGTGTGTGTGTGTGTGTGTGTGTGTGTGTGGTCGTTAACATCCATTCCGTTTCTCCAAGTGACTGTTAGAACTGCTACACTATTGATTCCCCCAGCATTAACAGAAGTTTGTAGAATAAACACCCCTAGCCATTTCACAGATGCAAAAACACACTTTTTAATGTTTTCTTTCTTTCTTTCTTCTCCTGGAGACTTACCAGTGACTGTGAGCTCGGTCGTCCTCCTGACCACGAAGCCACCAAACTGGACTTCACAGGTGTAATTCCCAATGTCATCTTCCTTTACCTCCTGGATGGACAGGATGTCTCTCTTCTGGAGGATACTGGCACGCCACTGCTTGGGACGGCACTCCTGTTCATTAGAGGAGGACAGAGAGGTCAAACTTCTACACAAAGCGTATTGATTACTCACTGTGCAGAAACAAAATGACTGGCAGAAGACAGAGGGAAAGGTCTAGTGCAAATGTGCGAGGATTAAATAATCTGGCTGAGACATTATGTTATTTAAGAACGACCCACCACTTCAAGAGCTGTACACAAAAAGCTTCTGAACGTCACTGAGCGTTAGGAAAGTGCATGAAGTGGGAATGCATAAAAACTCTATACGGTAAAACAATAAAGCTTGGCCATTATTCCTTTTTATCTGATCAAGATTTATTGCTCTGAACTAAATATCCTCCATTCGATACTGCAGCAGAGTCACAGAGGACGGAGAATGTTATTTACACTAGTCTCTGCTGGCAAAATAAGTGTGTTTGTGCTGCGTCTGTGAGCATGTGTGAATATATATGTGTGTGTGTGCAGGCACAATAAGTGTCTCCATGACACGAGGCTCACTGCAGCCTGTCGACGATGTGGCAGGGACAGCGATGGCTTTGCGGATTTTATTCTGCCATTGCTCCCGGCAACCTTCGAATTCAATCACTGTGTCTCTGCAGTGGTCCAAATAACTCCAGGTTCCAGCACTCCCAGTCATTACCCAGAATGTAATTGAATTCTGGAAAAACCTAGAGGTCGAGCCCGGCGAGCTAATCTACTGCTGATCTGCCTGTGATTAGTCTGGCCTGAGCCCCTTCACTGGGATGCACTTTGTTGTCTGCGGGCCATGCATGACCTGGGAAAGGCAAGAACCCAGGTGAGCGGAGGGAAGGTGCAGGCTGAATAAAGATCACGGACTGGGAACATTTGGAGGGCATCCACTTATTCCTCAGGGCAGAGTGTGACATCGCACGATTTTCCTGCTCGTATAAGTTTGGTGTTCATTATGAAAGCCATCTCTCTCTGTGTGGCTGCCCTCTGCTGAGTCCTTGCTCTGTTCAGATGACTCTCTTATGTAATTCATTCGGACCATTTGCACCCATACATAATCTGCCTAAGTGATCTGGAACCATATTACTAACAAAGCTTTTAAACAAAAACAGCCGAGACGTTAGATGAAAACAAACCAATGAACCGTTCAAGAAGATTTCTCGGTTGTATAACCACAGAGACACATGCCTCACTTATTACTCTCCCTAGAATATAACAAATAACAGTATTTAAGACACACAAAAAAACATAAATTAGGCAAGTTTACAAATGATATAAGGACAGGATCACACCCACCTTGAACCAGGTGATGTCCGGATCTTTTCCAGGTTCAACATAGTCATCTATGTCAGGACAGAGGATGTCTTTACTCTTGCTGAGCTCAGCTTTCTCATTTCGCCTCATGTTGGAGTTGTAGCACATGTTTGTGTCATTCTCCTGCCACGGTCAGAGACATGGACACCTTCATGCAGTACGTGGAGTTCCTGTGGGCAGAGAAAAACATATCAGTAAGACCTCTTTATCATGTCATACTGCTGATGCTACGTTAAAGAAAATAAGATGAGCCTTGATAGTACTACAGCCCTTACACAGGTACAATTTTATGTTCACTCCCTCGGATACCCTTTAAGTTATTTTTATCCTCTTCCATTCCTCCTCTGACTCCCTCCTCCTCCCCTCTGTTTGTGGGGTTAGCAATAACGACGTGTTCAGCAGCTTTACCGAGTCAATGAGTCAGACTCAGGACCACTATTGGATTTATGGGGGGAATCAGCCAGGGCCTGGGAATGCTAATCAGAGGAGAGACAAATGCTGAGAGGGCCTCACGACAAGGAAGGAAGGAGAAAGCTGCTTGGTCATCACAAGGACTAAGTCCCCGCTGCACCCCCCCTTCATCTCCCAGTCACCATCACACACACACACCCACACACCCACACACACATCACCATTCACCTCTAATGCACACAAGCTGGCAGAGGTGAAGGATGCCTCTCTCTCTCATTTACCGTACGGATATTGTCATCATAATCACCATTACTGCAGGGATTTGCTCTCTTTCAGCCACCGGAGAATGAGTGAGGTTGGCCACATGTTTATTCATAGAGTGCTTTTATAGAAACACAAAAACAATTTACATGACATAATTAATAAAATAAGCTAGACGGCTTAAATACAGCAAAAGCATAAGGTGTCACTGAATGGCAAAACCATTAATACCAGCTCTTAAAAAGAGCGTTCTTGAACATAGCGTGATTGATGCAGTATAAGAAAATAGTTCCAGAGAAAGGGGGGCTTTAATAAAGAAAGCCCACATCCAGTGCCGGGTCCTGGATGCAAGAGACTTGATGCAGAGAAATGGAGTCTGTGGAAAGGAGTGTGGCTGTGGAGAAGGTGGGTGGTTATGCAGGGCTTTGTGAGTAAAGAGAATGAGTTCTAATAAAATCTGTTTTGGGACAGGAAGCCGGGAGAGAGGCTTCAGGACAGTAATGTGGTCACAGGAGTGGGTGGGAATGAGCCTGCGAGCTGCAGTGTTGTGGATGTACGGGAGTTTATTAAGGATTGTAGACAATGCACCATGAAGAATGCTATCGCTGTAGTGTAGTCTGGAGGTAATGAAAACATGTTTCAGAGTTTAAGCAACAGAAAAGGAGAGGGGAGGGCAGAGGCTCTCCCCAGGATCTGATCAGAGAGTATGGAGGACTTAAGGTGCCAAAAAAAACAAAAACTAGCAAAACAAATGAATATGCCATTTAATGTATGATATTAGAAATAAATGTAGGCATGATTAATTTATAAAAACTTGCATCATTTCATATTTCTATTTTGATGTGCTTCTGTATTTATTAACATTTTTTATAATTCCTTGGTTTATTTTCCTATTAATTTTTTTTCATTTAATCCCCTGCTTATTAGCCCGGACTTATTGTTTTAAATAAATGATATCCATCTTAATATTGGGGAAATAAATAGGTTATAATGTAATTTTGTAACATTTTATTATACACATTAATGCTTATATTTATTTTTACATGATTAAATGTTTTCAATTTCTAATTTAAAGCAGACATATGTTCTCTATATGTCTCACAACCTGGCGACAGTCCAGTGTTGCTGCACTGAAATCTGAAATAGTTGAAACATTAGAGATTTCCTTAATTTAAAGCAAGCAATTTCGTCCAAATAAGAGGGACCCAGACAAAAATCCACATCCTTTAATAAGTTCTGTCTGTGCTCCCTCCTCCAGCGTGGCTGAGATCTGACACGGTCAGTCAGCGCGTGCAGCCATACGGACTTTCATTTCATTTCATTACATTACATTTACGGCTCGCCAGATGCTCCCATTCACTGTAAATGACAGGGTTTCATATGATCTACTCAGGTTATGGAAGCAATAAGGGAGTCACCTCTCTCGTATAAACACCTCTGACCCACTGGGACCATAAAACACAGATGCAGGCAGATGAGACACACACACACACACGCACTGACACACAAACGGTTTAAAGACATATGTGGCTATGTGCCGTCATGGAAGACTCAGTACAGATAGTAGCAGAAGGAGAATATCTAGTTATAATGAGAAAAAAAAGATACTTCTACAACATTGGAGATGACTAAGAGGGCATCTGGAAAACGCTGTAGGAAGCAAAAGTAAGATGCAAGATATTGCTACGGAGAAATGCCCTCTTGGTGCTGATATGTAACATTATCGACTCGATGCGTCCTATCTAGAGGGAAAACAGTGGTAAGATGCGGTGCTGTAGGCTTACAGAGTACACTTAGATAATATATCCGTCTACAGAACGAATTCCGACACGCAGACACACACACACGGTAACACACGTGACCACATGCATGCACGTGCAGCCAAGTTCATACACGTACAAACAAACCCCCACCGTTTGTTGATATAACAGGCAGATGATCAGAAATGACCTCTCATAGTTGTGCACCTGCACCATTAAAGTCCCCAGGGAGCAAAAAGGAGACATCCCTACATGTTAAATTTTCACAGCGGGCACCCTGTGGCATTGTGGGTAGGTGTCAGTGGAGGTGCTTGATTGATGGACAGCTGGGGGTCGATGTACAGTCCTGTGGCGTCTTTCACGTCTGTCACTTTCTATTTGAGTGTATCTGCTTTGGATATTAGTCTGCGGCTCACGTTAGCTAATTCTCCACACGTTATTATCCCCCCCCCCCACGTTGGATAATGTGATCATGGGAAGGAAATACACATGGTTGCACCTACTCCAGAACACAGACTCATTACAAGAACTATTATAAAATAAGTCAGGTGAAACAGAGAGGGACGGTGGTGGAGCGAGAGGCAGAGCGAGGGAGACAGATTGATGGATTTGAATCGATGTTACAGGCCTTATGTCAGATGACATGCGGAGGAAAGGGATGCAGAGAAAGAGCAAAGGGGTGAAAGAGAGGGAGCGCAGAAGACAGCAAGAAGCGATTGCTATGTAAATGAAGTCACCTTCACATGAAAACTGGCGATTAGACTTATATTATTATATTATTCCAGACAGAGAAGGACAAAGATAACTACCCACATACACATTCACGCAACACTGGTAAAAAAAAAGACACACACTTCAATATGCCTCCGTATCTCTGTCTGAGTAAAACATCTGGAGGGCTTCAGTGAAAGGCCGGACTTAGCACAGGGGGATTTACCTACATTTATAGACAGTACACAACACGCCCCGAGCTATTGGAAACTATCCTGCGATATAGCCGGTGCAGTCGGGAGCTATGAGGGCACTGACACATCTTTTGTTCTGTTGGTTTTTCTAGTCCAGCAGGCAGAATTAGAAACAATGACTAGGGCTTTAAAGTGCTGACTATCAGCTTTAATTCGACGGTGCTTATACCAAGACCAGATTGTATTGTGATACAATAAAAACACTGTAGCATAGTGTGCAGTTAGCATTGTTGCTAAATAGCTCTTTCTGGTACACATGCATCTCATTAATACTTACTAACAGAGGCATCCAAATCTGACCAGCAACAGTCATGGAGGTCCAAAATATACAGTAGTTAAAAAGACCTGGGATAAAGTTACGTTTCCAAAGCAATCAATTCCTCGTAAGTCTGATACTTTGTTGTTTTCTAATTATAGTCAAAGAAAAGGGGGTGACAAGCCTCATTTATGTGTTTATCTGCATGTTTTTAGACATTATGTGTGGCACTACAAGTGTTTTTGAAGATACTGTACCATTTTCTTTACCATCTTTCCATTGTAATTGACTCAGAATATACCATAATTCAATTTTCTAAACAAAACATTAAGAGCAAACCATCAAACACATATAAGTTGGGGTCATTAAATCCTCTGGGTTTTGATCTCAAGACTAATTTACATCAGAATAACATTAGTGAAATATGAGACATAATGTGCATGCTCACTCTATACAGCTCCAGCACGTAATGTGCTTTTAATTGCGTGTAATATTGATGAGATTTTTACAACCGCCAAACTCATTAAGGTTTTGGATTAGACAAACAGAGCTGCCCTTTCATTAAGAGCACATTACTGTAGGTAAATCGAATAGAAAATCAATGAGTCCTGCAATAAAGCCTACCTTCACAAAGTGTACTGTTTACTGTATGTCCGATTGTTGCTGATTATATGTCAGAGTGGTGGTGTTTCAACGATAAAGTCTTATTGTAGTAATGTCAGTGGGGGTTATTATAATAAAAGTTATTATTTAGATGTTTGGATAGATGAAGGTCTACAGCGTGTACGATGCAGTCATATCTTTCCTCTCTTTGCCTGCAGGGAGTTCCAGGGGAGGGAGTTCAGGTCATGTATGCTAAAACGTGGGACTCAAAAGCTTTACTCTCTCAGAAAAAGACAATTGATTTCAGCTCGGAGGCAAATCTCTGGCAGTGTTCTGATTAGGGTATCTGAGAAGTTTGAAATCCCCCTCAAGCTCAACTTGTTTCTCCGAGGCTGTTTTTGCAACTATAGTGCTCAACAGTGTTTAAGCATGCTCTCGAACCTATTCCCGTCAGAGGAAATTGTCAATAATCAGAGACAACATTAATCTATAGTGAGACAACACCGTTTGTGGCAGATTAGTCCTGCAGAAAGCAGTAATGAATTGCTGTACACATCGCAAACTCCCCAAGTCACACTTAATGTATCCTGCGAACCTCTCTGGGTCTTTAAGAGGCCTTTAACAGGGTTTAATACAAACTCTCGAAAATGAATAGCTGCAATGAGCCGTTCATTGAGGGATGTTCTCCACTGCAAAGGTTAATAAGTTACTGCCACATAATTATGCATCTTGTAATCGGAAGAGTCTTTCTGTAATAGACCTCCTAAGAGTGAGTGTGAGTGGGCGTTTGTGTTGGTAATCTTTTGTCTCTATATCTGCCCTCGCCACTCCACATGACTTATAGTTCACCATTAAGCAATTTCATTTCATTCAAGTCAATACAGAATTATACTTTTCAGGAACAAATCAAAGTAATCACTCAGTAATGATTACCATGTAGTGTAACACAATGTATCTTAAGAACAACCTATGTGACATTTAACAATACAGAAAGATGTTACCTCTTTAAGTGGTATAGTTCAACAATTTTGGAGATGATGCTTAGTTTCTTTCATCATGACAGTAAGGAGAAAATACCAAGAGTACTCGTCTGTGGATCAGGTACAGTCCAAGGTTAGAGTTGGAGGTCAATTAGCTTAGTTTAGCTTAACATCAGGATTGAAAGGAGGGTTAAACTGCTAGAGCACGTAACTCGGGAATGAGTCCCACATCGACTTTAGACATTTTAGTTTGTATCTGGATTAAACAATTAATTAGTAGGTTTTATAATGTCTAGTAGAAAGTTATTTTTGAATTGTGGAGAAAGGCAAGCTAGCTGCCTCACTTTGCTTATGCTAGGCTAGGCTACAGGTTCAAGTTGATACAAAGACATGCAAATTGTATAACACGTCTTATCTATCTCTTGACAAGAACACAAAATACTACAGGTTTTGACAAAATGTAGATCTATCTAACTTATTTCAAAGTAATCTCCGTCTCTATGTGTTGCAGTGTTGAGCAACAAGTGGATGCAAGCAATACTTGAGGCCATGTGATTAACTGAACGGGGTCGAGAGAGAACATCATTTTTTAAATCTACATCAAATCAAAATCAGGATATTTAAAATGCATCCTCCCCATCCCCCTTTCTACCGTAACACGCAGGAGTAGAGGCCCACGTCCTGGAGGTCTGCAGGTCTGAACCAGATGGCATCCTCCTCCTTGCTCATGCGCACGCCGTCGAAAGAGATGGGCTCCTCGAAGTCGCTGTGGCCCATGCCAGAGCTGCGGTACCACATGAGACTGAGGCCCACACTCTGCGCCTGGCTGTAGTTGGCCCGGATGTATCCATAGAAGAGAGCGCACTTCAGCCGCACCGGCTCCCCCTGCAGCACCCGGTACTTCAGGTAGTCCACCGACCAATCTGTACAGCCGTCCACTGCAGAAACACAGAAAGAACGAGAGACATTATACAACACATTACGACGGTGGGTGTAAAATAATAATTAAGAAATAATTATTGCAGAGTGATTACAGCGCATATAAATTATGTGTTTACAGAAAAGGGTTAGGGAGATATAATGTATCTCCACATCACAAGAACATACGAGTGGGAAGAGGATCACAAGCACCGAAAAAATCCTCTTATTTTCACACTTAACAGATTTATTAGTAATGATACACTAATTACACGATCTAAGTATACATGTTTTACGGTGTGAATTCCATAGATGTTATCACCTCTTGTGCTTTCTTTCTGTTTTGGATTGCAGTTTTTCTGCTCAATGCTTCCTCTACCAGCTGCTCACACATTCAAGGCATGTGTGCCACCTCAGCCTTTGCAGAGACAACTTCAGACACGATTCTGCAATATCCAACCACACAACCACTGTGGAATCTAGGAAGGACCTATAAAATATCTCCATAAATGATGTCAGGCTCCTCCAAGTGCTCAGGCTGCAACACAGCTCCAATGTCAAAGAGTGCAAGGAGAGTTTGTTAACTGGGAATAAGCCCCGAGCTCTAGAAGCGAGGCGCGTTCCTTGTCTAACGGTTTTACGGACAGATATTTTCCTCAGGCTCTTCGTCTCACGGTTTTTGTCCTGAGCTAACAGGGTAGCTCAGCTTTAATCCACTCACGGAAGATACTTCACCCTGACCGGACTGAGAGTCTGGCCTACATGTCCATCTAGGTTAGTAAGCACACTACAGTGAAAGATCATTTTACAGATCAAATCACGTGCAATACAGCAGGAAACTGCATCGATCGTCCTCGTTTAGGAAATGTATACTTCAGCTGCTGTAGTATAACAAAGTGCAGAGAGGAAGAAAAAAAACTTAGACTGAGGGCACAGAAGCTGAAAGAACATTTGACAAAAAAAAAAGACAAAGACACTGGCACAGCCCCCCAGGCACATTGGTCTGTTCTAGTTGCAGCCAGCAGATCTCTCTCAATGCCCTGGCGGAGGTTAACCTATGGTCAGCTATCAGTCTCTCACTAATTAGCTTCCATTTGTTTTTCCAGCAGGTGTATATTAGGGAGTACATGTGTGCATGTGTAACCAGAGAGAGAGGAGGGGTGGGGGAGTGAAGTAGTGATGATGTGGTGAGATAAAGTAATAAGAACCCTGCTGTGTGCCAGTCTGTGAGTGATACAGAGCCTCACAGGGACAGCTATGCTTGTAATTAATACTCTTAATTACCAGAGAAGTAATGTGTGTCTGTGCGTGTGTGTGAGTGTCTGTGCGTGTGTGTGTGTGTGTGTGTGTGTGTGTGTGTGTGTGTGTGTGTGTGTGTGTGTGTGTGTGTGTGTGTGTGTGTGTGTGTATGTGTGTATGTGTGCGTGTGTGTTTGCATGAGCGTGCATTCCCTATACGAACGGTTGTCTGCCTAATTATGTCTGTTAATTACCAGTAGGCTGATCCACAAATGTGTGTGCGCTTGCATATGAATGTGAGGAAGTAAAATTGTGTGGGTGTGGGTGTGTGTGTGTGTGTGTGTGTGTGTGTGTGTGTGTGTGTGTGTGTGTGTGTGTGTGAGTGTGACATAATGTGTGAAACGCTGTCTAATTATCACTCCTAATAATGAGAGCAGGGCCCCTATAGATGCAAACAGGCACACGTGCACTTTCATGTGTTCACACGCACTCTACACAACTTGAGCAGTTAAGCACCTTACTGATGAACACTATTAAGAAGCAGTGTAGACAAGCTGTTTCTGAGATGGAGTTATATGGCTAAATTATTCAAGTACAACCCAAAAAACAAGAAATAAATCTCCATTTTCAGTTAATTTGGCAGGAGAAAAAACAGCACCACTCACTTTCATTTTGTGCGTCTATCTCCTTTGAACATTTAAGCATTAGGTGGGAGATAATCACCAGGGAAACGCTTAACCACAAACAGCTATGCCTCTCTTGACATTAGAGTGAGTTTCCATTGAAGGCAGCAGGTAAGTCCTCTGCCCTCTGTGCATTTCAATCTGCTAATCAGCAGGGACAGCGGACGTTTATTCAGACCTTTTCTTTCTTCAGCCTTTACACCTCTAATGGATATGACCTCTGCATCGCTCTCACAATCTCCATTTGTGCCCTCGCTGCCACAACAAAAACGATTTATTCTAACGAACTTGTACGCTGATTCACAATGAAAGAAAACATTTTATTCATAGACGGTGCGCCTGTCAAGTTTCTTTCACCGTGCAGATCTGCAGGCATGTGATGTCCGAGCAACAAACTTCACATGCAGAAGGGCGTACACACATAACAAGGAGACCTTTCACTCCTACAGACCTCCAATTTGGAGCTGTTTTTGACAGGAAATGTTATTAATTTGTACATTTTTACAACAAGTAAAATATGGATGCATTACAAAATCCACAGGAGAGAGAAAGGGGAGCTGTTGTTTAGTGCCGTAGCCTTTTGTGGGGGAGACCATATTTATGTCTGAAACTCAAAACTGTTTTATCAACTCAATTAGAGGCTGACATTTCCCACATCCCCACGCTGGGCCGGAAAATCAATGCTTCCCGCTGGAGGAATACTGCAGTCCTCACCTCTCACTCTGCTGACGGCACATGCACATCCACATCCACATCCACACACACAAAAACCGGATCACTCCCTGTTCCTGCCGGCACCTCTGGGACATCACACCTTTAGTAGCGATTCTGTTCAGCCACTCCTGGACAAGCCCAGAGTGTAAAGGATGTTTCCATATGGACATATCCCCACATGGCTGTCCGACTAAGGGAAGCCGGCCTCTGCCTGAATGAATCTCACTGCAGCACTGTAGGCTGCAGCACTCCTTTAGTGCTCGTCTGCTGCTCTAGCACGGCTTCATCACATGATGAGTAGGGCATAGGTATGGAGGGTGTAAGGAAAAAGCAAGGGGGGAATGTCAAGCTACAGGATGTATGTGTGTGTGTGTCACAGAAAGCTTATTACATTCTGTGTCGAGGCGGACCTGTCCATCTTCCTGTGACATTAAACCAAGGCAATAAATATAGACCCCTGAGCTACAATAAATTGACCCCCATTCATGCAAATGCACACTCACAACAAACATACACAATCGCAGAGCTGGCTCCCTTTTTTTCTCCCATAATCAAATATCCTTCAACAGTAGCGCCACTCAAGTGTGTCTCGTTTTCCTACTTAAATTGTGTCCTATACTCCCCCTCTCGTGTCTCTCCCCTAATCACTACCTGCACTCCTAATGAAGTGTAATTATCAGATGTTGGGTGGGCGGCAGGGTCCTCGCAGGCCAGGAAGACATCCAATGATCTATATGCAGATAAGTACTCCTAATAACTTTCCGTCTCTCACGTTCTCTTTCTCTCCTCCTCACCCACCCGGCAAACATGACTCCATCACCATCCCCCTATCCATACGACTCAATCCCTTTACATTGGCATCGATCTTTCGCCTCCCCCATTACCTATGAAGTGCTTTTTTAGCCAATACTTAAAGCGATACTCTCTTTAAATACAGTATAATCTGTAATGTATTTACATATAAAACAAATGTTACCTGAACAAACATGTATTTTAACCAATAAACCAAAACATAATAACTACCTATGGAAATCCACCTATGTATTCCTGGTAAAAGCTAAATATATGCTAAAGATCTCAATTTTTCTGCCTCAATAAGCACAGGAACTGTGGCTGACCCCTAAAGGTAATTGTGCAGGATCTATAGTAAATGGTTTACTGTGCTAGTACGCCCCGCTATAAGATAAAACACCACCCACAGTCTTTGGAAAATTACATGTTATTCCCCTTTTCTGCACACGCCACTGATGTAAGTCTTCTGCAGTGAGATAACACGTGGTATCTGATGTACAGAGAAGTCAGCGTACAAGAAAAACATTATTGCATTAGCATTTAAATAAGCACAGGTACCTAGAACAATGGGTAAAGCGTAATGACTGTGCTTTATTCTCCCTCTGTGGATCTCTCTACTTTAGCTACCAGAGTAGTTAATAAATGATCAGCGCAGTTGACCACAGTCCTAACCTGCAGTGGTGGATTAGCTGTAGCCTCTGTAAATCACTGTTTGAATTTTTATTTTTTAAAAGAATTTTCTGGGCTAACAGTGCCTTTAATAGAGAGAACGATATGAAAGGGGGAGACAGAGGGGATGCCACGCAGCACATGGTCCCAAGCCGGATTCAAACCCGGGTCCTCTGCTTGGGGACCAACCCCCAGTATATGATCCGTCAGCTCTACCAACTGAGCTAAATGATGGCCCAACTGTTTTTATTCTTAGCCAACAGTTCTCTGTGTGCCTCTTCTCTGACTTTCAGTCTGTCTTCCAGGCTGAGATTCAAGATAATGGTAGGTGTTAAAAGCATCCAACCCGAGTGAACTCTGCATGACTTTTCAGTGTTTTTTTTACCCGCCTGTTTCTGTACACATTTCCAACTGTTTCAGTTCAAAAAGGGTCCTGTAAGCTCAGTTACAGACCCAGGCCTTTGAAATTGAAATGACATTTCCTGCACGATTCAACAAACTTCAACCTGATAAGGAAAATAAGCTTCTGTCCCATCCATCTTTGTTGTCTGGGATCCAAAAACTAACCTGGTTATTATAGCCTGGCTTTGAAATGTCCCCCTCTGGTCCAACTGGGGCCTAGATAAGGTTTAACAGGAACTGACGTGACCTGAATTAACAATAATACCAGCGCCTTTCTGCATGTGGGTTGACTAATTACAAATAATGTATAATTCATTAATGTTTTGAAGCCAGAACCTACATTTACTAAAAGGTTATTGTAGCAATATTTTATGAATATCAATTATATATACATCTTCACATTATATGTTTCACTGAAGAGGGGGGGGGGGGTGAATTATTTTAATTGTTCTACTCTTAGTAACTTGATTTCAGACTCTTTAGTCTCTCCCTCTGTGCCACTCCAGATTTCTCTGTTTCAAAATCATTTTACTCTCACTGACAGTTAACCATTGTTCATTTATATGCAAATGTGGACAAATACTAATTATTTCTCTCTGAAGATGGGAACAAATACCTTTAAAACAGCGAATAGCATCCTACCTTTTATAAATCCAACTTACTGTCATCACTGAATAACACATATAGTAATAACTAAATGGATTTAACTTCAAATCTATATGTTGTCCCGATTTGTTTTCAATTCATATTATTTTACACAACTCTACATCTTTTAAACCTGCACTCATTCCTTTTTTCGTACATAATGTAAAGATAAAATAACTTGGTACTTTAAATAAACCATACACTCAAGGAATAGAAGTATTTATTTGGGGACTATGAATATCTTACCAAATTAAATGAGATCTGGGTAGCAGAGTTAGTGGAGATATCTTGGATTTATTAACCAAACAGCTGCTGAAGAAACGGATCAAACTATTACCATACTGCTTCCATTAGCATTTCATTTTAGTTGAAACTATACCAAGTAGTTGATAAATATTAACACTTAATATTCTATATAATTAAGGATTGAAGGACCAGACAGAGAGAGACACATACTGAGAGATGCAGGCGAGTGAAACTGTGATGTGATGTGATGTGATGTGAAGGCTGCATATGCAAAGCTAACAAGCAGCATGTCTGCCAGGCCTGCTGCTACACCCACCGACACAAACCCCCACCTGAACACCCCCATCCCACTGCCATCCCTATTGAAGCCCAAATCTCTCTGCTGTTGCTGATTGTTCAAATATGTATTGAGGAATGCATCTTATATTTAGCTCTTTCACAGCCCTGTTATTTAGTTTGGAGAGAGTTTTGTTCTCCCCCTCTTTGTAGTGAATTCTAGCTTATTTTCCTCTTCAAGTTACACCCAGAACCTGGAGTATTTTACACCAGAGGATTTCAAATGGGGAGGCACACGCCCGCAGGGAATAGGAGACACGAGGGAAAGATGAGTACGGTGAAAGGGACAGGTGTGTGCTGCTGTTCTAAAACAATTGGAAGCCATGATACTGGAGTTTGGCGTCGCTTATAAGCTGTTCAAACCCCTTGGAGGCGATTAAGGTAGTTTAAATACTTTACAACCTGCATTTTATGTCAGAATCCTACTCCTCCTAGAGTCATAAAGCACAGATGCATGCATATTTATGTTAGTTGCAGTGTCACTCACATTTCCTAAGCATTATGTTCAGTGAATGCTGGAAATAGAAGTCCATGAATTTCCATGAAAATCATTAAAAAAATCAATTAAAATCCTCCTGTTTTTAATTGTTTCAGCATCAATGTCAATCTATTAAAAGTTGTTCATCAAAATAGTTTATTCTGCAAACTGAAATGGTGCCATTATACGCATACATTTGAACAAATAGAAGCTGAAACAACAGATGATTCAAAACTAATGTGGCTGCCTATACTTCCTCATTTCATCCTCCAAAATCCACCGAATAATAGGACCTTTACTTCCAACACTTATCATCCCCTAATAAGAAGGAAGACAAAGATAAATTGCGACTAATATTTACCGGCGTCGGGAGCCATAAAATCAGTGAGACCTCTAACAATAGCTGCCTGTTTTGCTCTGATAATGTCACGGTAAAATTTCTGCACTTGTGTTGGAAGTGTCCTACTGGAAATGTCCTATTACTGTAACCTTTTCAAAATGTGTTTAAACCACAATGGCTGATTTACTACAAATTAAATATGTTCCACACTGCCTACTGTCTGTAATAACACATCTATTCAAACGGACAAAAACACAACAATACAACAACTCAAACATCGATGATATCATTTGGGTTTAGCTCTCATTAGACAGCTACTGCTATTAGTAAACTTGACTAATGACTAAACGTGTGATAATGAACTCTTCTTAATGTCCGCTGTTGTTGCTGTTATGCTCTAATGGCTGCTTTTCTCTCTTCCCTTTCATTTGATATACATTTGACTTGTTTCTAGCTTGTTGTTATAAAGAGTTGTTGTTGTTTCAATGAAAAAAGATCAAAGAAACGACTCAAAGACAAATAAGAGCTGCTCACTCCCTTTGAATTGAAACATTCATCCCCATTATACATATATGTTTTAAGTTCTTGTATCTCAGCCATACGTGTTTATGAGTGTCCACATCAGTGCGATATTCTCATAATATCCCACTGCCTGTAAATTAAATCAGAGCCTTTATTTCCTCTGCCTCTTGCTTTATTAATGTTGGTTCCTGACTTTATTTGTAGTCCACTATGTCATTTATGCCGTAACGCACAGCAGTGTTACATTAAACCACTCAACCTGCACCCGAAGACCACGGAAAGCATATAGGGAACAAAAGGGAAAATAAAGTAAATCTTATTTATGGCACTGGAAGTTGACATTTGCATACATATTGGCAGAGTAATTTCAAAGGCAACATGAAGCTTTTCAGAGATAAACCAAAACAATACCTAAAAAATGAAGCAAATCCTGCACAATGAGATTCACCCCACAGAAACTAAGCAGGTGTTCTGGGGGAAATTGCAGGGGGATGCACTTGCTGCGAAGATAAATGGAAGAAAAAAAGAGGATGGAATCTGTAAATCTACATATACAGTGCATTATTAAAAGTAGTTTATAATCAAACTTTCAAGTGTGCCTGAAGGTGACAGCCCTATTGTTTCATAAAAGAAACCAGGGTGAGTTTTTTGCCCTTGACCAAGTTCAGCACAGCTCACTCAGATCCTTTTAATAACTCTCCAATTGACTTCAAATTAACCAGAACCCGTTATAGAACAGAAATGTCCCCTGTTGTGTGAGAAAGGGTGTCACTGAGACATTAGCTTTTTGACTTTACCCTCACTCTCTCTCTCCTTCCCCTGCTCATCCTCTCATCCTTTCTCTTGCTGATAAAGGGCTCTTTTTAAGGAGAACAGAAAGCTTGTCAGGATTTGGCCAGCTGGAGAAAGTCATTTGAAGCCCAAATTGATGCGCTCAGGACTCTCAATAGTATCTCTCCAATAGTGGGGGGGGGGCAGCATGGAGGGAGATGTGGTGGCCGGGTCATTGTTCCTCGTAAATGGCTCTTTATTTCATAGGCAAAGTTGGGAAATGAGCAGCACCGTTCATGGCTGCTGCTGCTGCTGCTGCTGCTGCACCGGGGAGGACGGCCATGCGGAAAATGAAACAGTAAGAAACAGGAGCCCCTAATATCTTAACAACAAGAGAGTCTGCAGCTCCCCTACATCATGGGCAGTTTTACTGGTAATGGAAACACATGCAAATAAAGTCCCTGTAAGTTATAAAGCCAAGGCTGTGTGTTAGCACCATCCATCATGCTGATGGGGTGTGGGCAGGCTGTATGGACATGAATCTATATACAGCCTGACTGGCTGGGCAAAGCCCCTTGGACCATGACTGGGAAGAAAGGCCTGAAAGGGGAGAAGCATTTCAAATCAGATGATGCAAAGTGTGTGTGTGAATGTGAGGGAGTCTCTGTGTCTGTGTATGCAGGTGTCAGTCTGCTGTGTAGTATTAAAATGCCAGCAATTTCTTCCTCCCTCTATCTTTGTTTGTGTGCCGCTGCTCTCCATTGTGCAGCTGTGATCCATGAGATTCAGGCTGAGCTGTCACTCCGCTAATCTCCCCCAGTAGAAATACAGCTTGGAAAATGTCATCTGAGCATTCAGAATTGTGTTTACACTCGCTGCAGGTTCCATCGCTTCTAATTTGACAAGTCATTATCACCCATGCTCCTCTCCCTCTTCCCTCTCGCGGCCCCAGACACAAAAATAAAGAGGAGGAGGAGGAGGAGGAGGAGGAGGAGGAGGAGGAGGAGGAATGAAGGAGACAAAATAAGGGCACTGAATTCCACTCACGGACACTCAATTGTGCTCACCATAATCAGGTAATCCAAACATTGATGCTGGAATAGGGAGGATTATTGTTACTTTCATTACTTTACATAGGCTGTTCCTCTTCAGGTGTCTCTGTAAACTTCCCATCTTAAAAAAAAATGAATTCCCTAAGGCCTGATTACGTTTATAAAATACAGAAACAGACAGAGAGCCCTTCTGGTGAAGCTGTGGGCTGTTGGGGGGGGAAGAAAAGGCAGCTGGTGGCTATATGTGAGCAAGGAGAAGCACATGGCTCCACACACCCTCAGGCCTGCAGGGAAGATAGAAGTGACAATGGCTGGAAAATAGTGGAATTTCTCACACAAAAAGTCCCCAAAATGGGAAAAAAAAAAATACATAAGTTGTTGGTGAGTTCTCTTCACATCTGACCCTACTGTAACCGGGAAACTGTTTCGGCTTTGGAAACTGTTGTGCTCTTAAACTGATTGAGGTTCGGTTAAGTTTATGCGAAAAATAAAATAAGAACTTAGTAAAGAAAGGGAACATTTCTCACCACGGGAACACTAATGATATAACCGCCGTTGTCCTGGTAAAGAAATCGACATTTGATTGATTGTATAGAAACGATGACTAACTTTATGAGGAAGTTGCACCACATCTCGCAGCTTGATCCAATCTGTCAAACAGACGCAGGCGCTCTTTGAACCGACCGCACTGATAAATACAAACAAAAAATCTGCCCATTATGAAAAACTTCCCCAACTTCCCCTGTCTCTTGTAAAGTTGTGTACGCCACAGGGTTTTGATATCCTCAGGGTTTGTGGACGAGCGAGTCTCCTGACCTCTATTAGCTGAGCGTACATCTTACAGCCTGAGGGGGAAATCTCCAAAATACACAATCTAAGTTCAGACGAGGACACACACACAGAGAGGAAATCAGGTCTTACCGCTACCAACACTCACGGTTAACGCTGTATTTCTGGTTCACTGTGCCAATCCCTGCAGATCAGCCCTTGACCTCAGATGCGAACTCCATTGTGACTATCAGTGGAGCTATCCGTGGTGCTGAACGGTGTAACGTGCGGGTTACTGCGAGGCAGACCACAGTATGTTTTATTAATGGTAATATAGAACCGCCTCGCTTCACTGTCAGGTTCGCTGTAGATGAATCAGTACGATACTTTTGGTAATTAATGTAAACCTTTCATTATTTAACATGTTTCATAATGCATTTGAATGGTTTATTCATTTATGCCATTAAGCCTCTCACTTATACCGTATGCATTTTGTCTGAATAGAAAACTCCTATAGAGGTAAATGCTTATGTCTGCATTTGTATGTTTTGTCCGTGCAGTCTGGTTTTATAAATCACATTTTGATTGAAGTTTGACTCATTTTCTCTTGTAAATTTCAATTTTTTTCCGGTCATGTTTGGAGTTTTTTCTTAACTCTGACCTCTAAACAAATCAACACAGAATAAGAAGAAATCTGTTCAAATAAATAAATAAATGAATAAATAAAATCATGGCCAAGGTTGAATAAAAAATGTGATGCTAAATCAAGGTGATAGCAGGACCATGAGAGAGGGGTTGGAAGAGGGAGGGAAGCACCCATCCGTCTCTCCGGTCAGTAAAGACACGTCTCCAGTGAGGGCGACGCTCGGGGCCACAGAGGATAATGACACTACTGCCCTGAGCTTGGACCCAGGCACCATCCCTATGATCACAGGGATACACACATACACACTTTCCATTCCAAACTTTTCTTTAAATCAGTATGTCCCCTAAAGAAAGCTGCTATGAACGATTGGTCAGCTAGGTCTATCCATCGGGCCACACTCATCATCTGCTGCTGGTTATTGACTGTTGACACTAAGTTGAAGTGTCGCTGGTGTTCAGACGTAATTGATTTCTCCTATTTCACCTCATCTTCTCTGTGTCTCTTTATTTCAGAGGTTTCTTCACTTCTCTCTCTTGTTGTTTGAGGTGCTATCAGGGTGGTAATAAGGTCAGTGATCCACAGAGGGCAACAACATACAGAACATGGCTTAGAAACACTAGCATTGATAGAAATGTGAATTCCACTTTCATCCTCCCCAAAAATAAAGTCCTCTCTCTCTCTCTCTCTCTGCTCCACAGGGGGGAGGATCATGCTACGGGATGAGGCCCCAACAGAGCTTCACTCCCTTGGTTTCTTGCCATGACACCTTCCAGCTTACACCCATCGATCCCCATTCGATCCCGTGTTCATCCCCTTGTGAACGACCCTTATTTAATCCCACCTTTCAAACTCAAACCTTCTCACCCCAATGTCCCCGACCGTGATCTATAGTCCAATCAACTCATTTGCATAAATAAGTGTAGTGGTCTTTGTTAGTCTAAATGTACCAATAACATCAGAAAGACTTAAAAAATGGTGGTTAATGTGTGTGAAATGTGTGGTATTGTGTATGTAACCGCCCTAATGTACATGTGCCATCTACAGTATGTGTATTACACCACCTTTATTGAGGGAGACGATAAATGAGCAAAGGCTGGTGATGAAAGAACATTTTCAATTAAGATGAGTATGAAGCCTGCATCATTAATAATGCAAAAATCATTACCCCCATTACAATAGTGCCCCAGTTTAAAGGAACTGTGTATATGCATGTGTGTTTGTTCCCAAGCTTTTGCATGCAAGCGTGTGTCTCCTGTGTAAGTAAAATGGATTCCTCGAGTGATTCTGTGCCAATAATTCATCCCCAGTAATGGCCAAAGGAGAAGAGCTTTGCAGCTTCTCAGAAACCTGCACAGCTTGTGTGCGTGTGCATACTGAGAGTGCATGCTTTGCTGCACCTGGATGCATGCGCAGGGACAGGAGCGTGAAAGTAAAAGAGACCAAGGAGTAGAAACCGACAGAGGACGCTCTGATAGACAGACTTGTTCGATGCGTTCTTCTAAAATATTTATGCAGCTGGAGATTTCTGTCCCTGATTCTAAAGCCAATTAAATCTCTAAATGAATGTGTTTGTGCCGGAGCCATGAGGGGAGGTGGCAGCAGTATGCAGAGGCACAGAACAACACTGCAACCCAGTCTATATTTTTAAACTGACACACACCTACAGTAAGCGGCATTAACATACAGTGAGAATATATGCACAGTTCAGTACTTCATAGTTCACTGCAACACAATAAACATGAAACTTCATGTGCCTATTTGCTTTATAGATGATCTCCTGAGTTTAATGCTTCGACAAACTCACAACATTAACCTGCTCGCTAGGAATTAAAACAAACCCCTTTACGTCTAAAGCTGTTGAATTATTCAGCGGCCCGCCAATAAGGAGCGGTGCTAGAGAGGACGGGGGCCTCTGGGTGGGCACTTCCACGACAAACGACACAGACGCTAACATGCACTGCTCTCCAGTGGCACACACATTAGTCTCGAGAAGTTAACTCTTAAACCTCCAGGAAACAATGGCCCACGAGTGGTTTACTGAGATGTAAGAGATGATCTCTGCGACAGAAATGAACAGAAATTATACCCACAAACATAACATGGATTTGTCCTCGCGCCGTCTCTGAGCTTCCTGCTCTCCCTCTGCCTGGAGAGCAGGGAGGGCAGTGCCTGTGCGGCGGCTTTAAATAGGAATTAGCAGCGTTTCATTGTGATAGTGATTGAGTATGGGTCCCTGGGGTGGGTCTGCTCATTGTTACCAGGCCTTGTAAATCTACGGTAATCCTCCCAGTGCAGGACAGAAACACACATGATTGTTGTACATACGCACATGCATGGAAATATTGCACATGCATGCTTATTTCTCTCCGACAAAAAAAGGAAATAAGCAAGTATGGGAAGTGGGAGTCCAATTCTAACTGATTCTTTTATTTGGTACATCGGAATTGACATTCAGAGCCCTGGAAGTGTGTCTCTTGTGGTATGTGTGGATATAATAATTGTTAGGGAATATTTTGCTTAGGTGGGTAACCTTTGATACAGTTCACCATTTTCTCCTTGCCAGTATATGACCGAGCACAAGCTGACATGAGATATGTTTTGTTTAGGGACATCTAGAAGCCCTTCTTATATGGAACGTAGGTTTCCTGACGTACATTCTTTTCCAATGTGCGACAGCTTTAGGTTCCATATTTGTTTACCATGGCGACTGAAGAATGTTGGTTGTCCATTCTGAATTGGTTAAAACCTCGTACTGTAGTAGAGATCTTCAGAATTGGTCGGGCAACCGCTCCGTCAACTCATGGCTGCAACAAATGACGTGTCAATTGTCTGGCCTTCAGTTTGCCATCAAAGTTCCAGCTCTCCCCGTGTCTCCCTGAGTTTCGTCTCCATTGCTCTAGAAGTTTCCATCACAATATTAATAAGTATGTTATCTGGAGTTTGGATCCTCAGTGTAACTACTATCCATACTGCTCCTTTCTTAACATTTGGCCTACACCCACTCATGCAGCTCCCACACAGACACACAGGCTGATGAGACTCAGTGAGAGTGCAGAACTAACTCTTTCTCTCAAGCTTCCCACGGACAGGGTTCAGCTGTCTTTGCACTTTATACATTTCCAGATCTAATGCCAATTTGTAAACTTCATTGAGCCCCGCACAAAAGCTCGCTGCAAAAGGCCTGATCATCCAAGGTTGGCGTATACTTCAGCCTGGAGAGGAGAGGCAGCTGTATGGTCCTTGTTCATTACGCAGCGGAGAGGACGGCAGCTTCAGAGGAGTAAAAGCCACAATCCATTAATCCCCTCCTCCTTTAGGGGTTGGTACACACAGCGATTATTCCAAGCTGACATATAAATTCCTCATGTGGTTTCTGAGCTTTAATGTCTAAGTATCGCAACATAAATCGACCTGGCCTGGTGTTAACAATAGAAAGGTCAAGCTGGAGTCGATTGATTGCTGTATTGAGTTCCTGAATTTAAATATTTCCGCTTTTGAAAATGTCCCTTCAGAGCATTCCAGTAGCTAACGCTGAGGACAAATCATACAAGGGAATAAACCAAAACGGACACAAAATACATTAAATGAACATGAAAAACAAATGATATACAATGATTGGTGTTGGAGCAAGTATTCAGAACCTTTACTTAAATAAAAAGTGACTTATTAAGCATATTTGACCAATCCTTTTGCTCAAACAGAGCCCAACAATCAATCTCCAAGAAGGTAAATCAATTCCAAATATAGAGAACAATGTATTCCAGTGTAAATTGACCCCAGTCCTTAAAGGTTCGATAGAAAGCATTCAATTCAAATATAGGAGAAAATAATATAAGCAGTGGTTTTCTATTAGCATGTTTTACCCCCACACTCATCTGAGCCTGCAGACAGAGAGCAGGGCACGAGCCCACAATGACAAAATTGTATCTGCTGCTCTCTCGGGCATGCACTTTATATACTATTTTCATATTTAAGCACACAGTGGGTAAACGCTCCTGGTGCACAGTAGGTGTTGTGGAAATAAATATTTTATACCAGAATCTAATTGCATTTTGTGGCCCTGAGCGCCCTACCAGACAATCTGCTCTAATGGCTACACTCCTCCAGTGTATGTTAGTGTGCAGACACACTCAAATCCAGCTCACACACATCTGTATTTTGTGTCCATACAGAAGAGGTTCCTCATACAGGGCTATACTGTAGGTCATTGAGATGTGTGTGTGTGTGTGTATTATGGGTTAACAACAACAAAAAAAAAGGTAGATTCTGTGAGTCTGTGAAGCGTGCGGGGGTGTCACAAAGGGCTGCGTGTGCCCTTTCTACCTCCGCTTATTGACCGTAATGGCCTTGTGCATGCCACATGAGAGGGTTTTGAGGTTAAGCGTATGCACAAACATACTACAATAATCTTGTGTAAGATCTTGATTTATAAAAACATGTGTGGAATCAGTAAGGCACCTTTGTATCCTGGAACTATTCAGAAAGTAGCAAAACTAAACCCACAAATAAGGAGATAACTAAATCTTGTTATGGCTGCAGGCCACAGAGATTATGTATTGTCCTTCAATGATGGACTTATTGACAATCAACAGAGCAGACGTGTATAATCTAAAGGAAAGGCCAAATCAATATCCACTACTGGATCCAGCACCTATCACTCCGATGAGGGTTTAAACCCGCTGAAGCAGGAGCCTGGAAAAGCTCTATCAAACCCCGAGGCCAACTACCAGGCAAATCCCAAGCTCCCGGTTTTAATAAGGGAATCAAAATAATCGTCTGGGCGCAGGCTGGCCATGGCTTTGTCTTTGTGTCTTTCGATATGAGCTGCTGGGTGTTGTGGAGTGTGTGAGCTGGACCTGAATTCACCTCCACACACACACACACACAGAGCAAACAAACAGATGGTCACATAGTCAAACATCATTTCGAAAGGTCGAGCTTTTAAACAAAACAACTCTCAAAAATGCAGTCCATAGTGAGTCCATAACTGTTATAGTCTGCGGCTGTCCGGGTCCACAGATGTCCCTCTAGGATTACCCAGTATGGCTATGTGTGTGTCACTGATGCACAGTCACAGGGTGGGCTCACTGCAGCGCACAACTCGGATATTTCTGCTGGCACACAGCCAGCATTTACATATGAATAAATATGGAGAAAAATCAAATAAATAAAGGGAAGCAGGGAGAAATAATCCTGTTAAAGATCAAACAGCAGGCTCCCTCTTCCCTCCTCCTGTCGTTTCCTCCTGCCTCAGTTTTTCTCCAATTTATACCTATATTCCTTCACTACTCTACGCTCCTATTTTTCTCCATTTCTCCTCACTCCTCTTTTAGGCAACTGTATCATCACTTTCAATATTCATCTCTGCTTCTCCCCATCCTCTCCATCTTTTCCTCCATCTTCCCCCATCTTCCATCTCCTTTTCGATTTCATGGCCAGCCATATCTTTAATCTTTCACTTCCCCCTTTCCCCCCTGTGCAGCGCTCCCTCAACGCTCTCCCTCCCTCCCCTCTTCTCCAGTGCAGAACTAAACAGAGATTAATGAAGGGAGGAAGATTTGTCTGTCACCCAGACAGTTGATGCAGCCTCTACAGTACAGTGGATCTATTCATGACACCCCAGGAAAGCTGTACACTGATACTGCTCCAGCTGAGAAACACTACAGATTAACCCTCCACTTCTATTTACATGATGTGTAAATACGAACCATGCATTGCTTGATACAGCACATGGTTTTTTCTCTTCCCGCTCTCCCTCTCTCACTTTTATCCTATCATTGTAGGATATTCAGAGCACACCCCGGTGTCTCATTTCCTCCCTAAGTTTAAATCCTGACAACTGACGGCCGCTCGCTGCTCACACGCCAGTCAAACAGCTCTGATAAGCCCCGCAGGAAATTGACTCGTATTTTAGAGCCTCATCTACCACATCACATCCTTCCACCACCCATCATGCCCTTGGTTAGAGGTCAAGCAGCTTTCACTAATCTCATATGCAAATGTGTGCTTGGTACAGTAGGAACACCAGGGTGATGTATGAGCCGTGTCCATAATTCATGAGCTATCACCACTGACAAGTTACACTCGTGTTTGAACACAACTTTTACCAATGATGGGTACTGTTAGTGCTGGCTAGAAATACAAAAGAAGTTTTAAGAGAGAGCTATCTTTTGTGTGTGTGTGTGTGTGTGTGTGTGTGTGTGTGTGTGTGTGTGTGTGTGTGTGTGTGTGTGTGTGGTGCATGTATTCAGAAATGGATGAAGGAGCCTGCTGCATGAAATATTTAGCATGAATGGCAATAAAAAGCTCTGGGCTTGCCTGGTCATCTTCTCAACATGTCCTATCCTCCCTCCCTCCACATTTCCATTACCACAACGTCTACAGTATGCATGTTCGAGTTTGTTTGCATGAGAGAATAAGACACGCCAACAGCTTGAATTAAAAACACAAACACTCTGATGAAGATGATGCATTTATTCACAAGATAATTACAAGCATCAATTAAAAGCCTCTTCACAAACAGGCCTGCGTTTACCGATACAATCAGCTGCTCATAGCCACGCGCTCATTGGCTCTTTACGTGTGCGATATATTCATCTATTTTTTGTGCTCCTTCTCGGAGCCTGGCAGGGTGGTGCTTTCAAGATGCAGACATCTCCTCTGGAGTTTTTCTGTAGCAGTCTGCACAGCAGTCAGGGGAACGCAGCAGGGGGGGGGGGGCAGGCTAGTGTGACTCTGCTAGTGGTGAGAGAGGCGGTAAACTGACAGGCTGGCACACACTACTGGGACTCCAGTTAAGTCGACAAGAAGACTCCTGCGAGGCCGCCGCAGATATGCTCAGAGAACCTGGAGCTGAGATACATGAAGGCATCTGCCCAGTTAAAATGGATTCCAATGTCGGCATCTGTTTCAAAATCAGAACAAAACAAGAGCCTTTATGAGCAGGCTGATATGTTCTGAGAGATAAAAAGGAAGAGATTTTCTCAACAGGAATAAGATAGGGAGCTAATAAGCTACAGGAGGAGGGTGGATATGGAAATAAATGGTCTTATTAACCTTCCATCTGCAATTAAAAAGCAGTGCTGGGATTGTTGTGCTTTTGATCAGCTTGCCTTTAATCTTTAAAGCATTTTACACCGCAGTTTTATTTCCTTGACCTTCGTTACTGGCTGCATCAATACCTGAATAAACAACGAATATCTCAGCTTTCAAAGCTAAGATCATGGCGGTGCCTCTTGAACGCCATCTCAACCCCCCCCCCCCACACCCACCCACCCACACCCACACCCACACACACACACACACACACACAAGCTATCGACCTTATCATTTTCTCATAAGCCTTCCTCCTGCTCCTTTTTCTTCAAACTGCCACAGCAAGAATTGACATCATTAATTGTCATGGAGTGATTGCTTCACACTACAACCCCCTCCCCCTACCTCCTGTTCCTTTTTTCCATGCGCACCCTCATCCCTCATCATAATCAGCCCCGGGGCAACGCCGGTGTCAGGTTTGCTCATCTGTGACTTCCATGGGAACTGCTGGGTCCCTGAATCCAACTCATATACTGTACAGCCACACAATCGCACGTACAGCCGTCCGAAGGTCTACGAGCCATAATGGCTCCATAGTCAGGTAATGGTGGTTTGGTCATGGCAAGGCACTACTGTGGGTTTGAAGGCTTTACGTAACAGGAGCAGACTTTTTAAACCACACACCGTGCATAACGCAGAGTTCTTTTCACAAGGCTCCTGACTACCGTTGATCACAATCAGATAATGAGCAATTTCACTGAATATGTGATGAAAGGTGGGAAAGATAAATCAAAAGCCAGAGCATTAATCTTGCAGCATGGCACTGAACTCGTCTGCTGAGCAGTTTAGGTACATTTAAATCTGTTTAAAAAAATATTTGCCTGGCCGTCGTATAGCTCAGTGGGTAGAGCTGGTGGCCATATACTGGGGTTGGACCCAGGTTCGAATCCAGCCTGAGACCCTTTGCCGTACGCCATCCCCCTGTCTCCCCATTTCTATCCGTCTCTATAACAAAGGCACTGGTTGCCCAAAAGAAAAAATGTGTAGTTATAGACCCGTATTTATAACACTTATTGAAACCTATGATTGATGATCATCTTGGACCTATGCACAGGCGGGATGATCAGTTTCCAACAGCTTAAACTATCCAATTCTTGAATGTGAATCCTTACATGTTTTCCCAATGGTTCTATTGTAAATGGACTGGCTAATGCTAGCTGGATGACCCTTCATTGCACTGTGGGAAACTTTCAGCCAATTCCCCTTTTCTTTTGTCCTCTGTGTTGGCACTCTCATGGCATTAAAATAAATGAAGGGGCTGCGTTCTTTCACACAAGACAGAAGTTGGTCTGGACGTATTGGAACACAAACTGGTGCATCCCCTCATACAATAGTTCAGACAAGGCGGCTAGACTGCGGATTACTTCCCAAAACGCCGTATCATTGAATCATGTCTGTATCAGCATTACTCGACTCCTCATATCTCCACCATGACATTGGTGACTACAGTGTTGCCATAACTGATAGAAATGTACAAAAGCAAACTGAAAAAATAAAGTTTCTAAATCAAAAATCTGCACATCTTGCCACTTCTTCATCGACAGACCAGTGAAATTGATCGCCTTCCTGAAGCATCTGCAACACTTTTGTCGCCGCCGTCTGTTCCCTAATTGAAGGATTCAGCCTCATGTGTGGTAGGTGACAGTCTGAAAGCCTTTCCAAACTAAATCAAAAGAGAGATTGGAACAGCAAGTTAAACACAGTGGATGTTTTGTGATTACCAATTATGAAAATGTGTCCTGACGTTAAATATGTGAAGCCTAGAAACCTGCTATCTTCCCTTTAGTTATTTACTGAACCTCAGTCTTTTTCTCTATATGCAATCATGGAGCTTCCTCTCATCATTCTCTGTATCATAATGTTTTATTTTTCCTCTATTTGGTCCTTCACTCAGCATACATTTCCGTCTCATTCATATGCTAATATTCCTATTTTAATGTATTTTTTGCCCAGCCTTTTCCTTGCAGTTTTCATTTTCTCATCCTACAGGCTAATACCGGCATTTCTCTTATCCCCCCCAACCCCCTGTTCTCCTTCTCCCGTCTTCCCATCCTCTTTTGATCTGTGAGCTGAATTATTCCATCTTACCCGGGCTTTTAATTCTCTTGATTGAGCCAATTACCTTCTGGCTGGATCAATGTGGGAAAGGTAATGATTTAAATGGCTGCCGCATAAAGCCACATAACCACTTCAACTGGTGCAAAAGGGAAAGGGAGGGAGAAGGGGGAGGAGGAAAGAGCAAAGGAAGGTGGTTTAACAGGAGGAGGGAAATGAATATCCTCTCTTTAACACAACCGTGCATGATTCAGCATGTACGTTTAAGTGCTTCATTTTGTGTCCCTGCCTCTACCTGCTGTACGCCGCGATGTAAAAGCATGCAGGGGGAGGCAGACTGTGCCGACCCGGTTTCCTCAGGGATTATCTAAAATGTATGGGCTCTGAGGAAACTGGGTCAGTCTGATCCTAAATGGTGCCACCGTAGCAGAAACCCACTAAGTCAACATCCTTCAGTATCCCACAGTCCATCACACACTTGTCAGTCTACCGCCTCAGTTCATGTAACATGTAGAACCCTGAGCACACACACTTGCATTCTGTACATACACACACACACACGATTCCCTGTCAGTGCGACTTGTCATCTCCTGTTGAGCGAGCCATCCCATCCTATTTTGCCTTCCTTCTTCATCCTTCTATCTATTATTGATGTAATGGAGCATTGTATCTAAATGCAGCTCTGCCTGTGACAAGCACTTGAGCCCTGAGGGAACAAGGGAAGCAGGCCAACGGCTGCGCGCTCCTACTGGGGCTGCTCTAGGGGCGAGTCGGTGCAGCGATGGATGAATGATTGGGCAGGTGGCTATCTCGGGCTTGGACTTGGCCTGACACAGATAGCTGTGGCAGACACATTTCTCCTCATTTGTACCATCTCAAGCCTCAGACATAGAATTGCTGTTAAAGCTGTTGTTGTTGTTATAACCCAAAATAGGTGTCAACAGGTGGATCCCTTTCATGTTGTCACAGCAGAGTTCTCTGAAATCATGAGCACTGTGACCATGAGGTTCACTCAACTAACTTTCAGGGAATCCAGAATTGCAAGTTAAAAATATCAGGAGAAAATACGCTGTTCTGATTATCCTCTCCTCTCTTTAAAGAAAAAAATAAAACCACAGTCAGTGTGTCGTGAATTAATTGAGTGATTCATGAAAAGAAGATGTTAAAAAAGAGAATGAGATGAGTATAATTCGTCTCTGTACCAGGTTTTTTTTTTAGCTATGGGGAACTGAATTGAGTTTACAAATCAAAATCTGATTGCAGGTCGCAGGGAGTAAAACGGCACAACATAGGTTATATAAAAATACAAAAAGACTCCGTCAGCAAGCAACAGCACAGTGATAAAATATATAAAAATGTAAATGAGGGCCGGGGATTGCAGGTCATTGCTCTCTCTGAGTGGTTGTTCACAGGTCGAGCAGTAGACCTGTTTGAGAGGATTAGCAGAAAAAGACTGATGTCCTGCCCCAAGACACACCGGGCTACACTCACCACTGAGCCGCCGATGGTCGATCCTTATTTTAGTAGCAATGTTTTTAATTACTGTAAGCAAATGCAAAGTGATTGACAGCAGTAATTAGTTTAGTGCTCAGCCTCTCGTGTGCGGTCTGTCTTTATTACTTGTTTCATTTTTTTGAGTAGTGTGTCTTTCCCACTAGTAACACAAGAGGGCCTGGAGTAAATCATGAGTTAAATGCTTTAGAGCAGCCACTTAGTCGATTCAACAACGTGATAGTCGGACAAAATGACCAAGACACTAAAAGTACTTTACAATCGATTGAAGATGGGATGAATGATGGCTGGAAACCACTTCTTCATGTCTGATACCTTTTGATCTGCTCAAACCAATATCAAACGGACAACCCTCTCTCTCAAACAGCTAATATGTAAAGCATGCATTTGTATGGATGCACGGATAACCACTGAAGAAAGAAAGACATTGCCCACAACGTGACTCAATTATACAACTACAGACAAAGAAAGTTTGGATTATAAAGAAGAACGAGCTGAGTTTAATTTGGCTGTTTATTTAAAAACAAAAGTGCATCTTCACGCAAAGGTTGAATCTGAGTATTAGGAATAACAAATTCATTATAAATCCAGGATAAAATACTGCATAAAACTAAACACTCAATTCATTATTCAGTCAGCATTCCATTTAATCATTGCAGGCATGCCCTCATTTTCAGTTATGTGAAGAGTACAAGAGGAAAACAAAGAAAAGAACTTAAAAACAGTTGCATTGAAAATGGAGTCGTTCGTCATCATGCTTTTAAATAACCCCACGGCTATTATGTAGGGTGTTATGGGCTTGAAAGTCGCATGCATGATTTCAAGCCTGAACGAGTAAAATAATGACTATTGGACCAAATCAATTATGAATAAGAAATGTAGCATATATGTTGAAGACAATCTTGGCTCATGGATCAAATCCGATTATACTTCAGAGATACATATATCCAGTGAGTTTGGCCAGTGTCAGACCGATACCAATACTGGTTATTGGTTTTGGCACATTCATACTTTGGGTGGGACTTTTTTTCCAATTTCCATTGCTATTTTTTCTTCTTTTATTATCAAAAAAGGCATTAATTAAAAGGGATGTATTATGCACACTTTCTGGTTTCATATTTGTATTTTGTGTTTCCCTTCTGTGACAAAAAGCTGTGCTGCAGTTCCTCTTTTCACCCTCTGTCTGAAACCAGAGCCCAGTCTGCTCTGATTGGCTAGCTGGCCGGCTCAGTTGTGATTTGTCACCAATTAGAGATGTCTCGCCCCTTAGCATATCGTGTACGCAGCACAAGCCAATAGAAGCATGAGTGTTACATAGTGATGTCACTATATTTCAGAAGTAAACAAAGGAGTCCAATGGTTTAAGGCAGGGGGGGAGAGTGTGGGAAAGAACTCCCTCTGGAGGGATGTACGGGATATAGCCTTTGCTGAAACCTAAACAAAAGCCCAAAAGCAGGATAGGGTCTCTTTAATCATTCCTACTGAATGCTCCATAAATGTCCCCAATGGCAGATTTGGTTACCACAGCAACGAGAGTCCCGCACTGTCTGGGAGGCTCGTTGGAGATCCGTTCCCTCTGATGGCGGATCCTCCACCGCCTCTGATGGCGGATCCTCCACCGCCTCTGATGGCGGATCCTCCACCGCCTCTTCACCGTCATCATGGCCTCTTATTCCCATCAGCCTCCATCTCAATTGAAGAGGACTCTCCTTTTTCAGCCCAGGTTTGTAATGCACCCAATTTCTACTCCTTTAATATTCCCTTTCATATTCCAACTCTCTCTACTGTATAACTACAGTTTCTTTACTGGTCATCTCAGATAGGACAAAAAAAGTGATTTATATACACAAACATATATTAAAATGTGATGATTTGACCAAAAAAGAGGAACTGCCCAGCTTCACTGTACATTTATTTCTCCCTTTTCTCTACTGATATCCTTAAAATGAGGAGTAACCATATTTTATTATGTGTATCATCTGCACGTATAACTCACTTAGTATGTGTGTAACATGAGTTAATATCTTGACCTAAAGTCTTCCCTGGACGGCCACTAAGATGTTTGTAGAAGCGGTTTCTAGTATTTATTCTCCTAATATATTAAATAGCAGCCCGCCAGAAGGCTTTTTAAGATTGGCTTTTGCAAATATAATAAATCAGACCAATTTAAGGTAAAGTTGTAGTTTCTTTGGAAAGCAAATAGCTCTTATGGTGCCATTTCCTTTCTCTGGGATTATTTGGTGATTCATTTAATTTCATTGGTTTGTTTTCTCACATCATATTGATATACACCTTAATTTTGGTTCCATATGTATCGTCCTGTCTTTTTGTGTGATTATTCTTCTTCTTTGAAATGGTTTGCATTCTTTAATCTGTGATTCTGTTTTATATCTTTGTCTGTTAATGCTTCGGCAGTTAAGGCTGAATTTCCTGTATTAAAGAGGCTGTATACACAAAGGATAGACAGAGAGGGTTTTCCGCATTAAAAACTTGGTGTGAGAACTCCACTTGCTAAGCTAAGATGAATGGATAAAACAAACAACAGAGGATTAAATCAGTCACGTTGCAGGAATCATGTACGAGCATATATGCACCGAGGAAGGGTTAGACGGCACCAAGTCCAGACGTGACACTGCAAATCGAGACGGATAAACAAGTACTTGCAAACCAGCTGGTAAGAGGTTATGAGAGGAAAATGGCAGCAGTGAAATACATAGTTGTTCCACCTGAAATCCCCTGCAAGAATAAGTACTGTAATATTCTAGGTGCAAACTATTGGCAGAAAGGGTCCAAGCTGAGGTGGAAACCCATCGTGATATAATTCCCTATAGTTGGGAAGCTCAATCCACCCACCCACACACACACACACACACACTTTCCCACTGTCTTCAAATGCAGCATAAAACATGTGTAACCAATGGAGGCAGACAGTGAGTGAAGTGAGTCAACATAGTCCACTGATTTGAAATTTGCTGTTGTTCGACAAAGCCCAATTACGGCCCAATTTCAATTTCCTTGCTAAAGAACCAATCATGCGAAGGTATAATCTTCCTGTCTTCCGGTTTATGCAAGGAAAGCACTTCGAAAGCAGTCACGTTCTTCTAACCGAACCGTAATTTGTTTGAACGCAACCCATATACGAGCAACATTTACACACACAATGCATGGTTACTTACTTCTTGTGTGTCCTCAAGGCCAGGATGATGCACTTTTGTTTCCAGTTCAAGTGTAGCACCATAGAAATCTGTGTACTTGTCATTAAATCTACGGAATAATTATATATGCTTACCTGTAAATGCAATTGAAATTATACTGAAAAATGATTAGGGTGATTGGACAATTAACTGTAAAGCTGATCGTTTCAAAAATGAATGGCAAAAATGGCTGATTTATTAAAAAGGGTCCCAGCTTAAATATGACACTTGACTACTAATGTCCATGCATTAACCTTGAAGCATAAACCTGTGGACCATTGTTTTGACCAATTTAATGACATTTACCTGGGAATTAGGATTAGATTGTATTTGGTTTAATTCATTTCTTCTTATGTAGCCCTGATCTGATTGTGTATATTGTTGTTATAAGGGTCGACAGTGTGACCACTGAATAAATCTCTCCTTTTCCTGGCCGTCTTTAATGAAACATACAACCTGAATCTCAAAGGTATTTGAAATTTAAATATGCAGGAAAACATTACACCACAACACCTTTGCTTTTTACATACGCACAAATTCAATTATTTTCTTCCATTAATTCAGGATTCTTCTCTGATAATCCTATTTCGTCTGCCACCCAATCTCTCGCTTTTCTGTCCACTCTGCAACTTCAGGTCGTTCTCTCTTTTAGCATCCCCTTTTTTCTCTCTACTCAGCATCCAATAATCCTGCAGTACACATGCCTTCTCACCTGCCTTCTTCCTAGTTTTACATTTTACACCCCTCTTTTTTCCCCCAGCTTGCCCCTCTCTCCTTGTCAGCCCATGCCACTCGCCATAATCCCTGTCATATTGTCACATTACAGAGTTCAGATGCTAATGGCTGCACTGCTAATCCAGCTGCCGGCAAGTCTGGACCGGTGCCCATACCCGCTCTGCCCGACTCCAGAACAGCTGCGCCTTGCTCAGTCATGCCAACGATGCACCAGGGATCAGACAGAGAGCAGTCAGGCTGCTGGTGGGAGGACTGAATGCTAAAGTGGACATTACAGGAGAGGGCAGGAGGCTTTGCGATATGGTTAGAACTGCAGGATAAGATAAGTGCAGGACAGGAGGGAGACGGAGCGGAGAGAGGCGGTATGTATATGTGCTGACAGCGCGGAGGATACAGGCTGGAGGCGGCACGTCAGGGAAACAAACTTGAAGGTCATTGTGCTTTTGTTACGATACATTTAAAGTTGTGGCTGTAGCCGAAGTTATCATTTGGAAGTTTAAACTAATTCAAAATCAGAAGCAGTAAGAGCAAGAGAGTCTAAGCAAATAGAAACAGCACAAAAGCTTATTGAGCTGAGGATGTGGACAAGTCTTGGTGGGCAATTATGGTCATTACTGTCTCTTACAATCTGTCTGAAAGAGAAATGTCCCAAACTGAGGAAAGCAGGGAATGTTGTCTAGCTGCAGAGCATTTGGTGTTTGTTGTGAAGTTGTTCCAGCAGCTCTCCAATCCATTAGAAGCGGGGAAAATTGGTCTGCCTATAATCTAAGTATAACACCACTTATCAAAAATTTAAAGCAAATTAAAACCTCCTCTTTTTCAATAAAACATCTGCCCGGAAGCGCCATCACATTAGCGAAAAGCAGGCATTCAGCTACTTCAAAATAATGCAGCTCATTTGGCTGAAACCTCTGGGTTCAATTATTGATGAATGAAACCTACAAAGAGCAGTAGATGAAGAGGGACAGAGAAGTGGACTGAATGCATGATCAGGACTATGAGGGCTCTTTTGGGAGGGGGTGTGTACCTGTAGAGAGGAGGTCTCCTTCACCCTTTCACTGAAATACATTACACACCACTTTCCCTGCCATTCTCTCCCTCTTTCATACACAAAACTAATGAACTTTACATAGGGAGGATGAAAGTGCCTCCTCCTGCTTTGATACGTGTAAGTGTGTGTATGTGTGTGTGTGTGTGTGTGTGTGTGTCCTGTTAGTAGACGAGTATAGTACATCAAGATCATTTCAAAATCACAGTGAGATACGTTAGGCTGCATTACTCGGTTAACTTTGTTTTTGGGGCGTAATAAAACCTAAAACAGGGACGGGAAAATCTAATTCCATGTTTGAACCAGCATTATCAGATTATCATCAGTCATAAAATCAGGAAGCAGAGGCTTTCAATCTTTCATTTTTCTAAAACTGCCCGGGAGGAGAGACACAGACCGCGGAGCTCTCACGGACAAACAAACTCTCGTCTCAATCTTTCAGAGTGTGAAGAGGGAGACCTTTGACCCCCGTACTCAAACAGAGCAAAGTTTGGAGAGTGGATGCAGAGCCTGTGTACTCAGCTCTTGTGCACACAGCGCTCCGCCTGTCTGTGTGTTCATGCTGTTTATCTTTCATTACACAAGGTGATGTGTCTATTACAGCGGGAGCCCCTTGAGTTAAAGTGGTTTATTTTCATCGTAATTTACTCTTAATAACCGCAGAAAAAACATCTTACGGGATACGGAAATGTACAATGTATAAAATCGAAAACTAAACAAAAACAGACGGATTATACGCTAGTTGCGGCAGGAAATCCTGGTCATTGGTAAATATGTTTTCCTTATATAGCGTTCAGAAGATTTCATAGGATGGGTTTATGTTAAAAAGAGGAAAAATAAAAATGACTGAGTACATTACACACTACTCTACACTCACCATCATCATAGACGTCCTTTATTACATCACCATATAACATACTGTATGCAAGCAGCAAGCTAACATGTTAATTCCTTGAGGGAACAAAGAGTTTTTGGATAACGTGCTCACTTTCTTTACAACATTGTTCCTCCCGCTGCTGCTCAGTTCACCCTGGACTGATGGGTGATGAGTTCACACAACAACAAGTATAAGAGGGACAAAGATGGTTCACAAGGTTGTTTTTTTTGGGTTCAATCTTTATATCGGGTTTGAAGGGAGGGTCTTTAGGTCAGCGTGGTTGAGAATGTGCGGGGAGAGGGTTGAAAGGGAGAAATGGGCTCCGTGATTGGCTGAGATTTTCCCAGAGGAGAAATCATTGAGGCTTGAGCACACCTCTGAGGCTAATCTGTCATTAGCATTCAGAAGGACCTACTCGGACACACGGACACACACACGGACACACACAGACACACACAGGAAATAAACCAGAGATTAAATGATTTGTCACAGTGGTAGATTATTGAGTAGATACTTTTAACAAGATAATATGACAATAATGTGGTGATGCATCTTCATCTAATGTGAATATTGAGATAACTTTATTCCATTAGAGCAAATTACACATATGTGGGTGGGGGGAAAATGTCACATTTGAGTTCATCACCTTGAACAGTGAGACACCTTTATTGGATATTTTATAAAACAACGTTCCTCAAGAAAATGAGCACCATCAGTTCCAGCCGCAATTCAATAAATCTAACCGTCACTCAGAGGAAATGTTTTCGAATTTATATAAGATAAAGTTTGTCACACAGCAAATGTACAACCTAACAGGGATAACCTTAACAGAAGACTGAAGGGCAAAGAGAGAGAGGCTGAATCTAAGATACCTTATTATGCAAGATCACACACAAACTCTGCCCAACACGCAGGAACAGGGTTTGATCTCACTAGTCCATTGTATGGTAAACACAACGAGGTCTGTTCCAGTAATGAGGGAACCCAGAGCTGTATTGATCACATGCAGTGGATCAGAAGACCTCTGTCAGTCCCTCAGAGCCCACTTTATACAGCCGCAGAACCCAACACCAGCCCCCCTCCTCATTAACTACTCTCTCGTGCCTCTGCATCACAACTTGTCCTCTTGATCATTTTAAAGGTTTCTCTCACCCCCCTTCCCTGCATCTTTTGTTGCCTCATCTCTTCTCTTCTTCTCTTACGCTCCGCTTCCATGTATCAACCTCCTTATTTATGTAAATCCATTTGCTGTGAGAATGAAGCTTGTCTAATGTCTTGAACACTGCTGGATTTCATGCCATTTCTTCCTGGTAGCGTTAGAATAATGAAAATGTAAATAGCGTTAAGCTGGGTAGCTTAAGACAACCTCTTAATGAAGGCATAGAGAGTGAGCGGGAAAAAAGAGACAGAGAGGGAGAGTGTAGGCATTTTTAGCTTCAAACGAGTCCCGACGTCACAGGCTACAACTTCACATACAGCGAGCTACTGAAGCATGTGTATGGGAACCAGCCAGAGAACGGACATTATAGGAATTCAAGAGTGGCCTTCAAATAAAGCCTGAAAGAATATCCTTTCAAGTGACATTTCAAGTGGTACGCTCCAAACAGCATTCATGTGCCTCTTGTTTGGGTCTTCAGGATTTTCCTATGGTTTCCAGTCAATCCCGAGGGAACAATCCCGGGGCTGTGATCGGAGGAGATGTTAATCAGGCTTTTCGTTTTGCCTCACAAGTGGCGGTCCATTAGCGGGATAAACCTAATATTATGTGAGCACTGATGTTATCAATATTCCCTCTGCCTCCAACACTGACATTGCTTTTTTGCACATATACTGCTTATCCGAGAAGAGTGAGGGGGAGGCGGTTATGTAAGAAGGGATCCAGGAGGGCTTCCCTTGAGCTTTGCAGGGAGAGTGAAGGGAAAGAGCAAAGGAGAGGAACACTGAGTATGGGAACAAAGGAATACACAGGAAATGGGGCAGAGGTGCACAAAGGTGACCTCTCATATGCTGCTGATGAAGAGATTGAGTCAGGGAAAGTACAACGGGAAGGAAACAGAATAAACTGGAATAATTAGTGATTCCAAACAGTGATTACAAAGAGAGGGAGAGACGGGCGAAGGAGAAACAATAGAGGAAAGAATTCAAATGCAAAATGAATGCAACAGCTTTTGTTTCAGGAAATACTTTCTCAACACAGATAAGTGTTTGCTGTCACCTTTATAAATGTCCCGTGCCTCTGCAAAGATTGCGGATCTACATGGACCGCAGAACAGCATGCGTGTCCTTCCAATGCAGCTCAACCTTGGGATAACTCTGCATTAGCACATCAGGCTGTTAAGTCAATCCCAGAGCTACTCAGCCAAACAGACCATTGGCTTGATCTTTGATTGTGAAAGCCTGCCAGGATGGCAAGTTAATCCTGGAGCGTCGTAGGCCAATCAAGTTGTCAGGCCCCAGCTCACCGTCAATAACACATTCAGGTCAAACACAAAGGCACGGGAAAGACCTGAGCTCCTGGAGACATACCTCCACCGAATCAGAAATCGATCTACACCAGTTCAAGTATTCAAAGAAAAACACCCATCACTAGCCCCCCCCCCCCCCCATTTCCTTTTTATTCAGCTATTTCACCTCCTACATTTATAATGTATTCATATGATCAGTACTGTGTAATTTATAGAATATTTTTCTGATATTTATACCTAATTATACACTGCAAGGCCAAAACAAAAGGTCACACACTCTCATATTCGTTGGACCACCTTTAGCTTTGATTACGGCACATATTCGCTGTGGCATCGTTTCCATAAGCTTCTGCAATGTCACAACATTTATTTCTCTCTTGCAAAAGGAAGAAAAAATCCACTGATGGAATAACCTGGTCATTCAGTATATTCAGGTAGTCAGCTGACCTCATTCTTTGGGCACATACCGTTGCTGAACCTAGACCAAACCAACTGCAGCAACCCCAGATCATGCCCCCCACAGGCTTGTGACCTTTCTTTTGGCCGGGCAGTGTATATAGGCCATTTTCTTGAACTACTTTGTTGAACTCATGGAAATGTACTCCATAACATGTCAAATCTTTACTTTCTATTAACATTCAGATTTGTATGTAAATGTTGTAGATCATCGCTTAATGCTTAGGCTGATCTACTGTATGTAGAGGGTAGTTCATGTTGCTAACCGAGCTTCCTTGTATAACTGGAGTACAGTTAAAGTACATACCTATAGATATATACAGTATGCGCAAAGGAGAATGCCTTTAAAAGTGATTTTGTTTAAAATAAGAAGTATGAAATCAATTTAAGATCGGGGAGTTTGCTGGATAACTTGTTATAGCTGCCTTTCTTATCGATCGGCATCTGAGCTCAGGCACTTGACAACGTGAAGCAGGAGAAAGGTTATTGTGCAGTCACCAGAACCACCCACATCTGCAGTGGCACAGAAAAATGAACTCATGAACTGAGCGCACAGCAACTCGACAGCGAGGACTCAGGATTGGCAGCGGCGGCTGCGGTGAACGACGAGGGAGGTGCGGTGGCAACAAGAGGAGAGGAAGGAGGGCGAGAAATGCAGAGAAGATCGAAACGAAATTAAGAGTGATGGAGAGAAACGGAGAGAGGAAGAGAAAGAGGCAGACGGGGAGACAGCACTATTTACGGTAGATTAGTTGTTATGGTGATAAGCAGAAAGGAAAGGAAGGGATGTAGTTGTCAGGGTGATGGGGCTGCACTGGGCTGCTAATGATATGTAAAAATAACTGTGCTTAGATTTTGCCCTACCTAAAGAAAACACACACACACACGCTCAGATGAATACACAGAAAGACAAAGCAGTCTGTTGAAGCAGGCTCCTCTCATTAGCATTTGGAGACGTACTAAGATTCCTCCCCCACATTCTCAGCATGGAGCTCACTTTTTTGTATGTTTTTGCTTAATGAGGGATGGTAGATAGATGTATGCAAACAATGTGTGTGTGAGTGTGTGTGTGTGTGTGTGTGTGTGTGTGTGTGTGTGTGTGTGTGTGTGTGTGTGTGTCTGAGAGAGAGTGTTTGTTCCAGTGTAACACTCGTAGCTCTGTGCTTCTGAAGGTCTGACAACAGCAACTGAGAGCATATCACTTTGACACGAGGATACGAGAGAGGACTGTGGGTAATTGTAGTTTAAAGGGCCTGAAGGGGTTTCTAGAATGCTGGTCTTTGTAGTTTTGCTGCCTGCGGTTTAACCTCTGGCTTCTCCGAAGGCCTTTGATGTAATCACAGTCAGAGAACAATCAAACACACCTCCATATGCCAAGTGCCAACAAATAAGATCTCAGCTATGGTACACTGTTTTGGTGGATTGTGACTAATGCATTTACTCAAGTAGTGTATCATTTAGAGGATCTTATACTAAATGTATTTACAATTTATGCTGATGTGACTTATTCTGCACATCATTTGAGAGGTAAATATTGTACTTTTTACTGTACTAAATGTAAATGAGAATGGGAGGATGAAACCCTCTTTATTGTCACATACATGCACACAGCAGAGCACACACAGTGAAGTTGGTCCTCTGCATTTAACCCATCCTAGTACTAGGAGCAGTGGGCAGCTATTGTGCAGCGCCCGGGGAGCAATGGGGAGGGGGGATTGGAGGTGTCCGGTGCCTTGCTCAAGGGCACCACAGCAGGGCCTAGGAGGTGAACAGGGACCTCTCCAAGTAGCAGTCCACTTTCCATATTTCAAGTTTGTTCGGGGACTTGAACCGGCAACCCTACGATTCCCAGTCCAAGCCCCTACTGACTGAGCCACTGCTGGAAATGAGAGCTACAGCTACTACTTTTGACCTTCAGAAGTTAACCAGCTGCAATTTTACACATATATTGTGTGAATTGGTCATAATAGCTCCATAATATAATATATTCTGCTTGATGATACATACATTTGGGACTTTTAATACTATGATTTGCTGAATTAACTTACTGAAAGCAGGACTTTTCATATTTGTACTTAAGAAAATGATCTGAATGCTTATTTTACCGATGTGTTTCAATATTAGCGAAGACCGTAAAGGCTTCAGGGAAATTATTTCCCACAACACTCACCTTCATGTGATCTCAATTGGCTTGATGCAATTAAGGTCTAGCGGCTCTTTTCTGTATCAGCATTTAATTACCTGAGAGTCTATTTCTGTAGAATAACACATCCACCCACGCCCACACACAAATGCTGTGCCACATTTTTACAATATATGTGTCACAATCATAAATGGTTTTGCAGGCGTAATTGCTTCATTATCAGTGAAGACCACATATCAAACCACACGTCGCTCTCTTCACTTTGGAGTATACGGCCTGCCTCCTCCGCACACCACACCCCTCGCACACAAACACACGTGTGCTGCATTACACAAACGCATTCATGTCAATTTCGTGAGCCAACATTAACAAGAGGGAGTAAAATCACTGACTCTGCTGGTCTATAAACTGAAACCATTAGAGGGGAATAAAGACTGGTGAAATAGAACATACTTAACGTCACGTGGTTTTCTTAAGTGTTTCTCTTTACCTTGATAAAAATAGTTTTCTTAGTTTGCATCTTTTTCAGTAATTCCCAATGAGTAAAGAGAGTACGCGGCGCTCAGGCTTTTTTGTAGCACCACTCCGAACGCCTCAAGTTGAAAATCTCTGAACTATCATACAACGGCTGTTTGAGCGGTGATATGTTGTCAAGATATTGTTGCCAGAGAAACAAAAGCCACGCACAGCAGGAGCGCTCTTTGAGGATGCGCACCACAGGGCCCTTCCAGCACTTTTCAACCAGACAAAAACACAATATTTATACATGTATTAGGACTGTCCCGAGAACCATTTTTAGGGGATTTGAAGATTGAGAAGTAATCAGCAGCGAATATTAAAAGCTATGGCCGGGGGTGTGATTGACGCTATCGCCTTGAAATACGTAACGCATTCATCTTTTTATTTTTATTAACCATTTTGTGGTGTTTTTTAAAATTGATTAAAACAAATTTAAAAAAGGTATGAACTGTTTATATCCCAAAAGCTTTAAAAATCGTATAATCGCACTCTGAAATTGAGTAACTATCCAACGGACCAAAAAAATCGAACAGTGAATTATCAGGTCAGGTCCTAAAATGGAAATATGCCATTAGGCAAACGTCCATGTTGTTTTGATGTTCTCCTGCCAGCACTGATGGTTAACAACAGATACAATAAGAGGTATAATCTTTAAAAGAAACAACTTCCCTGTTCCATACTTTAGTAAGCTAAGTAATGATGCAGTCAAATGCAAGCCTCTACTTTCCAATAAAAATCAGTGCATTGTAGCCTGATTGCCTGCATATGCTGATTTCTCCTAAGGCTGTGCAGCTGTTGGGAACTGAGACAAGAGAACGGGCTTCCTATCTACACACTGCACCATCCAGGGGCAGTCTGGCTCTCCACAAGAAAGCCATTTAATCTCCAGTAGTCTGCATGTGATCAATCTCCCGGCACAGTGTTACTGCAGCGCAGGCCATTCCTCATCATTTAGAGAGAGAGGTATTGACCGGGCCAGGACAGCCTCTGTACTGCATTTGTGTGTGTTGTGAGCAAACGGGAAAAGAATGAACAAAATTGTCCGGTGTCTCCAACACATCCTGTGTTTGTTTCTTTGTTGTGTGCTTGTAAATGTAGGTGCACGCTTAAGACAAGTTAATATGTAGATATTGGAGGGGTAAAAGACAGGAAGATAACAAGAACATGTTTATAGTCGGCTTGCATGCATATTGATGTCTTGTTGGCCGATACAGCTGGCTGTATTCTCTGCTTATCATCAATACATCCTGAGTTGGATATTCCTGCTTAGTGGTTCACATAAAAAAGCAGACACTAAGGACGAGCACAGCATTGTTAATAAGCATCAGATGCAATTGAGTTAGCATGACGATGCACAAGGAGAGACAAGGCGGAGGCAGAAACTCCTCTTGAATGGGTAGCATCATTTTAGAAGTGTCAAGTTGAAGTTTCTGGCCGATCAATCGTTTAACTTGAGACTGGCTGCAGACATATATTAGTGAGCGAAGATGTCTATGTGGACAGTTGATCTGTCAATAAACTGTTAGACTCTTTTCCTCCATAAAGCCTGGGGAGTATGAGACAGGCATGACAAGTAGAAAAAAGGCCTCACTACGTCTTATTTGTGTGGGCCATTTAGCCAATCTGCCTGACAGAGAAAATGTATAGATGGGGACATTTCAGTTTTCGAGTGTCAGTGAAATTGCACCAGTATGATTTGTGACATGAAAGGAGAGCGCCTTGACAAATAAATTAACTGACTGGATTTTGTGTCCCTGTCTTTGCATTTATCGTGAGGTTATTCAGGCGTCAGCTCCATGGACTTCATCCCCCACACTGCCTTGGGGCCATGTCAGATTTACGGTTATCCATGACGGGCTCTTATCAGGGATTTGAAGCAGGACTTTGCAGAGTCATCTAGAATATTGGCTCTTTCGTTTTTTTATCCCCGCTCAGAGAAACAGCGAGAGGCCAAGGTTGGGATATCACAAGTCATTCACGGAGAAACGTTCAGATGAATACAATCACACACGCACATACTGACATATCCTGCTGTGATCATTGGGTAGCAATGCCCTGTCACATCAGCGAATGTAGACAGCAAGCTGACTGCAGTGGCTTTTGGGACACCACGCTACATTAGACCAGCAGTCACAGCTGGTGGCACTCTCTGCGGCTCTGAGTCTAATCTGTTTTTACAACTACACTCTTAAAAAGGCCCGATCTATAGTTGTGTATGAATAAAAAGCTCATTTACAAACACTGCTGCAGATTTAGAGTTAGAAAAAAAGTCAGCATTCTGCCATTTCAACTTACCATTAAAGAAAATAAGATGGAAAAACTGCCCTTCGAGCAAACAAACCTCAAAACATGTTTCTGTTAGATCATGTTGTGTCCAGTATTAGTCTTTGTATTATTATAGGTGATCATGATCCATTTTAAGAGAGTAGCCATGTTCCAATTGTGTGTTTTCTTGCAGAGAGACTATCCTTTCACTTACAATGCACCTTTAAAGTGGAGTCAATAATCACATTAAAGGCAACTGAAGCAACTCAAGTACTCCACAAATTTACTGTAAGAAAAGTGCCTCCGCTGGGTTAAGTGTAAGACGTAGCGGAGCTCCCCTTCTTGTATTAAAGCCGAGTGCAGAGTGTTGTTTTCCACTGCAGCATGTTCACTCATCCCTGCAGGCTGTGTTTAAGAGCCATTATTCCAGCTAACAGACCGGTCAGCGGGCCTTGGATGTGTTTAGTGATGTGTATTCTCTCATGACATTTGGACTGCATAAATGGACAATGTGTTCATGTGGCGTTTTATTTTTTGTCTCTGTACGGGACAGCAGAGGCTGTGATGGCGCAGAGTCGCAGCTGTGAGCAATTCATAATCACGGCTATTGTCTTTTTTATGTTCTGGCATCGAGTCTGGGGCAAAAGGCAACACACACTGGGCGTCTGTGGACCATTCTCATGATGATACATTACACTCAACCTTTGACCAGGTGACACTGATTGATGGGCGGGTATTTCCAGCGCATTTTTCACACCCAGTGCATGGTGAGCCATTGACAAAACTCTCTACCCCTGGACAAGAGACAACACATTAATATTCCCATGGATATAAACAAGGGTTAGTTAAACACACTACTGTATCATTGCTTAAATTATGTACTAATTTGAGATGAGATGTTAGAAAACCTGATGGTATAACTCTGGTAAGACTTAGACTCCAGCAAGACTCAAGGCTTTGACTTTTTGGTTAATGTGGCTTGCTAGGTTGATCAGCTGTAAATTGGGTAATGTTGAGGAGGAAAACTTCCACCAGCAGCCATCTTCTGATCCAATCAAAGCAAATAAGCAGTCCCTGGTTTCATCCTTAAGTTCTTTAAATGACAGGCAGCAAGTTTGGTCAGAAAGCTGGATATTTACTAATGATTGCACAATGACAGTTAAACGTGTATCTATGAATCCTGAATGAAAGCCATATCAATGTTTTTATTCATGCCGATAGTATGTGCAGGGAATCAGCAGTTACTAAGCAGTGTAAAACTTTCAGAAAACAAGAAATTTAGATAACATTTTTGAACAATTTAACTAGAATGCATGGGGTAACATCTCGTTACATCCATAGTGAAGGGCAAAGTTTACAGCACAGCCCAACAAGCCCCCTGCCTATTACCTTTTTAACACCATACCAGGGCACACATGACAAAGCATATAATGCTCACATAAATGACTTTAACTATCTTAAGTGTGGTCTTGTGCAAACAGCATGTCTGTTGCCTGTGCCCAAAGCATTCAGGGCAGAAGTAAAGGCTATTACCGAAATAGTGTCAGTTCTGCAGCGCATTGAAAAGCCCCATTGTCCTGACACATCACAGTCCAATGAGCCAACACATATTTGTGTGTATTTCAGTGGAATGAATGAGGTGTCATATTTTGATGCCTCTGGTTGAGGACCATCTGGATCGATCAGGCTATGCTCATGTTGTTAGCCAAAAGATCTAACAAGGGGATAGTGGAAAATTACCCGTTAACTGTTTCTAAGAATGTCCTTTTTTCCCTAGAAACTCGCTTTTTAGAACGCGATGGACGAACAGAGTCACCCTACTTCGAATTTTTGTCACCTCTATACTGCAGATAATTTAATTTCGACTCATAACTGGACAACGCATATGCAGAGTGTGGCCTCGACCCTTAAGACAGTCAGGAACACAGTGTGCACTAGGGGCATACTCAGGGTTAAGCCAAGTGTTTCAGGCACAAGGCAAATGAAGAACTGGTTATTTCAGTTGACCTGCTACTATTGTAACTACATCCCAAACTTCCCACAAGAAAGTTTTTGACTGACCGATTTTAGCTGAACTGATTCAGTCCAGTGGCCAGAGCAGTGCCAACAAGTCTTAGAAAGGATCCACGGAGGAATGAGTCTAAATGAGCTTTTTGTTTGGACTCGAGACCTGATCCAGATTCATACACTGGAAAAAAGGAGCTGCGGGGAGACGGGTTCTTTGGTGGCCTTGCTGTAAAACTTGAGACGCTTCACTCGTGAGGAGATCTAAATGGCAAAACTCACCAGCAGTGGAAGATGTGTCAAAACATATGCAACAACTGTTTTCTATGTTATTACACCCACTAGGTATGTCTTCAAGTGTATAACTGCTGATCGAATCACAAAAACTGTTGAAAGATATTCTATGGTCCTGTTTCTCGCTCTGTTATGTAGAACGATCTCCATCCACAACCAACTTTGTGCATGTTGTATTTAATCCTGTTTTCCTACACACAATGTAAAACTATTTCATTATGGCCTTCAAAACTTTTGCTTTTGTCTCAGAGCAGCCACAGAGAACATTCAATTGACTAATTGAGGAAGGAAGAAAGTTTTACTTGATGAAATACTGACGGCATAATGGGTCATAGATCCATTTTTATGTTGATCCAATCCACTTATCCTTTCAGCATTTTGAACACTTTTTTCGTCACGTATTCATCTTGTTCAATCCATCTCTTTCTCTTAACCATGTTTGACACTGCATGGCATTGTGGTGTGCTGATCACCCGGATTTGTGCATTGTTCTATACCCATAAATAACATTCTTTAGTGTGGCTGAAGCAGTCTGCTACAAACTGGTCATTGGGTTTCAAGCAGACAAAGACCCCAGATAAAGAGTCCCTGTCTTGTCTGATTAAAGTCTGGGTCCTTATGGGCTGACGGCCAGCAGAGAGGCTGAAACGGGCCTGCTTAGGTTTGACTCGGCCGGGGCTAGACCAAGAAAGAGCGAATTGAAGTCAGACGGATGGACCCTGACAGCTTGTTCCTGTCAGAGACCTCCGCAGAGTCCCTGCGAGTGAATCTCACGCAATGTCAGGATGGCCTTGGGCAGCCCACTGCAGAATCACATCGAGGTAAGAAGACAAAGAGCGCCTGGAGTAAAAACCCTGATTTGTAGAAGCAGAGCATACACACTCACACACAAGATGCAGGTCAAAAACCACCTGTGTAATAAGTGTTCCTCTACAAAGCTGTGCACACACACAACTAAAAATCACAACCCTAACACAGCAATCTACCCCGATTGATATCCAATTCTGCGGAGCCGCTGACTGTTCATTAAAACCGGGAGCAGTACCAAGCATTGCACAAAGTATGAAGGAATAACAGACACAAGCAAAATCCACACCTTTGGGAAACTCATTAATCCAGGTAATACAAGCCCAAGCAGACCCCAAGTTGAATAATTGTAGGATTTGGGAGTGCTTTAAACTCTGGGAATCCCATCAGGACATTGGCATGGAACATCGATTAAATATCTGCTTTATCCAGTACCTCTTGAGGGCTAATCATGCCCTCATCGCGGGTCTCTCACCTTTACCTATTCAAGGTTGACAAATCCAACTCACTCTCACTCACTCCCTGCAATCCTACAGAAAAAATAAGGACAAGAGTATTCCCATACGATTAACAAATGCCCCGGCAAACAATTCATTAGAACGACTCTCTCCGTGTTTCGTTAACATTTGTGGACTGGACTCACAATAACTAGCTGGAAATGACTTTGACCTGGGAAAAGCAAGAGGTGGTCATTTGAAGTCATTTAATAGCAGTCATAATAGCCTCGCTGCTTCATCTCTTTCATCCACGGCACATGAAGACAAATATCCCAACGCTTTGAACCAGAAAACAATCACCCACCAGGGACTTTATCAGCCAATTAATCTCCTTTACCACGGCATTTTATCTTTAACAGACACCCAGCCTTCATCCTGTTGAATTTTTAAGAGTCTAGTACCGTAGAGAATGGCAGAGAGATGGCAGAAAAAATGAATTTGACACAATTGAATAAAAAGAAAAAGAAATGGATTAAATTCAAAAGACTTGCATCAATGTCTACATTTAAACAAAGATTGAAAAGGGAACAATGGGTTTGTGTATCCTACACATACATACAGGGTACATACACAGTGTATGCATGTGGGTAAGTGTGTGTGTGTTTGTGTGTGTATGTGTGTGTGTGAAAGAGAGAGAGACAGACAGTGACCATGTCCCAGATTACATATTTAATGAGAGCTTGTCTGTCTCCCCACACGCCTCTATTTATCATCTTCCATGTAGACAGAGAAACCTTTCAAAGTGCCATTAAATAGCCAAACTGCCCAGTGACATTTCATCACCTTTGACCCCTCAGTTGGGAGGAAATATTGACTTTACTGCTATCAATATTTGACCACAGGACCCAAAGGAGCCACTTGATTGGTCTGATGTGTTGTCCTGACTCTGATCTTGCTGGAAAATTCTCTACGGACTTCAGGTCGTCATGTAGACACACACATACACACACACACACATAATCACACACAAGCAGTCAATTATCTATTAGGACAGCTCAATAGTTTATAAGAAATCAAGTTAAACATCCATTAAATAAGTATTATATGGCAGATGTATTTTATACCCACTAGACAGAACAATTGTTATTGTTATTGTTGAGAGTTAAATTACCAAAGCCATCAAATACTGAAACCTAGTTGGATAATAATTGTGCAATAGATTTTAAAACGGCTAAATTGCTGCATCAATTAGACTCCATTGATCTCTTTTTAGAGTAGCCTTTAGGGCCTGATCTGGCTAATAAGCTGAACTCAATGACATGAGTTTAGCTTCATGTCTAGCCTTTTATTTAAAAGGCTAATTATAAGTAGCAATATTGTCTTGAACATTAGACAAGGTATAGTCTATCATTTATCATGGGTCGATGTACTATCTATTAGTATATTGTCTTTAAGAAAAACAACAGCAACTTAAAGGGGCTTGGGATATTTAATAACACACATTACAACATTAAAGTACCCCGCTCGACTTTAATCCAGCATTTAATGACAAGAGGTTCATGATTAAACTTTATTTTGGTACATTTTGCCGCTTGAATTTACCACATGGATCAAAATGTTGGAAACTCTTATAACCTTTAAGCTGTGTTGCACCATCCATATCGGAGTATAAACTCCACAAAGATAATTGGTTTACTGACTTAATGAGTTGTATTAATTTAAAGTTGCCATAGAAAGCATCTCTCTGGTATTTTAAATTGTTCTCTGATGTCTACAAAGAACATATACAACTTTGGTTGATCCAAAAAATGTCCAGATGCGGTTTTACAGGCCCATCTACAACTCTATGATTTGGTCCTAGAATGAAACAAGCTGAATTGCCTTATTTGGGGGCTCGTCTAAATAATTATGACGAGCTCTGCTCTGATTGGCTGGTTTACAAGGAGCAGTCCATGGCTGCCTCAGAGCCCACAGAAGTAAGAGAAGTTCGCGAAACTTTGAGAGATGAACCATGGAGGCTATTGGCATCCAACCTTACATGTTTGAGCCTTTATCGGAGGAGGAAACCGATGAATTTGAAGAACAGCCAGTTGGTCGGAGGTTGGAGAGCAACGTTACGGAGTGGTAAGTGTTAGCGTTAGTGTTTCCAGCGGCTGGTGGATGCAAATGTTGGGGCTGGACTACCGTGTGTGACGTCACACACAGGGATTGTTGTAATTCGCCCGTTTTACCGCTGTGATACGCATATTCATGATTTGCACGTGAAGGAGGAAACAATGGTGTTTGATGTTCACGGTATGTCAGTTCAATGTACCGAACTCTCCTTATTCAACTATGCCAAGGTAAACACAGTTTTCCATTCTATGGCGTCTTTAATGTACACTGAACAAACTTTAATTAAGTGTATTATGTCAACAATATTCACAACACTGTATTAGGTTAGTTGAAAGCAATAATATTATGTTGAACCCAATATTTTTTTATTTAAACCCAATACAATTGCTTTCATCTAACCTAATACAGTATTCAACATTTCTGTTTTTCAGAGTACTTAGTGATCGACCTGAGAGTCAGACTGTAGTTTATGGAGCTTCTTCGCCCTTCAGTAAGTATTTATTGAGGGACATGATGTACAATTCTGAGTACTAGCTAGGGTACAGCTACAGTACTTTACCAACCAGCCTCTGCACTAACGTCACAGCGTATTTTAAAAAAGGTTGCCGCCGGGCTATGTTTTTTTTAGTAGGAGTATGGGGAAGTGTGTCTGTATTCTGTGTCGCTGACCATCTTCTTTGCGGGGCTGAAGCACGTTATTCATTGATAAGTTGCCCTTCTGCTCTTTGTGCCCGTGTCTGTCTAGTGGGTGTGCTACCTTCAATATAAAACCTTTATCTAAAGGTCAGCCCTTAAATCTTTAGACATGCCCACTCATGTTTGCGGTACAAACAAAACCGAGACACACAAAATATGAGCACACACTCACAAACATGCATTTGATAGATTAAGGGGAAAGAATAATAAGCAATGTCTCACGTTATTTTACATACCAGGTTTCCAACAAACCAGTTACAAATATTACCCTCATGTAAATATCAAATGCATAAAAACCCCATTGCACATTGTGGTTTACAAGGCCTACTTTTCCTCTGTGATGGCAGCTTGTCTTCACTGTATTTTAACGGACTACCTGAATCCCTATATGTATTCCTGTCATGAAAAGCTTCTACCTTCAATCTTTTTGCTCTCCATTTTCTCTTTTGACCTTTGCATTTGTTCACAATTGATGCTCAATTTGCTGGCATTTAGAGCCAAAATGAGTTTCGCAATAACCCTTGCTGACCCAGTCACTGAGCAATTGGATCATTTGGTAGCTGTCACTCTCTTTAGATTGAGGTAGGTCTAGCTAATTTTAAAGAAGTAGTGTATATCTTTTCATTAATTCATGTGCTCTTTATCTAAATCGCTCGCAGAAAAGTTGCACTTAAGGCTAAATTGCTCAAGAGTGCACACATTTTCTTCTCATACTGAAGTGGTAAGGGCATCACCCTCTGCAATTACCTTTTTTATCATGTTTTTAAAGCATGTACGACGCACACGGCAGCATCTGAAGCCTGCAGAATCAAGCCGTTTAAAGTGTGCCCTGAGGCACGATGATGAACAATAAATAATAATTGAAGATTTTTCCCAGCCAAACACATTCAACAGTGACAATAATTGGAATATAAAGTCTAGACTATTTAAATTGAGTGTAGACAGAAGTTCATAAACAAACAGCACAAATACGATGCATTTGGGTCAGTGAAATTTAGCAGAAGCCTCCAAATTACATAAATGGTGGCGCCAGACATTGCTACCACCATACCATAAAACGCAGACGCAGAAATGGAACACATTCATACAGACATAGAATCAGTTTTAGGACCATGTTAATAAAGAGGACTCAAACATAAAAGAAAGGAGGTGTGTGACCTACCTGAGCCTCTTTTGGAGACCACCTTTACACTCTTGGACAGTGTGACGTACAGCAGGATCAGAAGAGAGCTGGGAGGTCTCATCTTCTCCCCGTCCTCACAGCCTGAAGGAGGAGAGACATAGCATGGAGAAAGAGGGAAGGGAGGAGAGGGGCAAAAGATAAAGAAAGTTATCAGTCACTGCTTGTGCATGAGATCAAGTACCTCCTTGTAGCTACTAGACAAGAGTGAGTGTCATGGCGAAGGGATGTTCTGTTACAGCGCACACACACACACACACACACACACACACACACACACACACACACACACATGCACACACACACCACACACACACACACACACACACTTTGTGCAATCCCCCAGGGGGTCTTTCTTGTAATGATTTCCTCTCATGATTGCAATTGAGATGGGTTATCATAGCCGGGATATATTTCATGAGATACCATTCCCTAAGATGCTGACGAATCAATAAAGAAATAATTACATGTGTAAGAAACACCACTTTAAGTCGCCAGCTTCATTAAAAACAGGGGAGACCTTGAAGAGAATTACAAATGATCACCTTCTGACTCGCGGAGATGCGGCAAATATCCCACCCATATCCCTTATCGACTCATACATCATATTAATTGATGGAGGTGACTGATTCTCCACTCCTCATCTTCTCTGAGTAAGTGACATAATCTAACATGTAGTAATTACCCTCTAATAGCCAGCTACTGAAATGGAGCCTGTGCGGCTGTATAAATTTGATGTTAAATTTTTAAAAAAGGACTACACTCATCAAAGTAACATTTTATTAGCTTACAGAGCAGTTTTTTCTCTTTTAATTAAGAACTTTAGTGCAAAATTACCATTACTTGAAGTGATTTATAGAGAAAGAAAACTCCATACACATGCATGCAAACAAACACACAGTTATCAGACTAAGGCTAGTTTGATTAAACAGGAGTCCAGTTTATTTTCATTGAACTTAGAATATTTTGGTTGTGTTCCTGGTAGGTTTAAAGTTCACATTTACCAAACTAAAAGGAGCGCAGTATCTTCTCAACTAACTCTCCACAAGAAACAGAATAAGAAACATCAAACTCAACCATTGGGTAGAGAGTTAGGTAGAGGACCAGTGCCTTGCTTCATTTTTAACAGAGAAGCAAAAGGTGACTGTGTTTGCGTTATCAGAGCCCTGCATCTCCTGAAGCTGCCAGTCGGGGTTCTTGTGTCAGAGGTACCAGACAACCAAACAGCACGGAGGAAAAGAGCAAATTCACCAACAGCAAAATCTTTGTTTCCGTCATAGGATAAAAAGAGCTCAACACACGGCAAATTAACCTACTGAACCAGAAAGAAGAGGATGAGAGCCCCGGCCTTTGGAGAAAGAAATTAACGGCACAGAGAGAGCGAGAGCCAGGAGGAACCCTAGAGTCTGCGGCAAGTCACGTGCACTCCAGATTAGCATAGCTAATGAAAGGAGCCTCTCTCAGTGTGTGTTTACACGATACTCGCAAGGCCCGCTCTGAAAAGAAGCCTTTCTCTCGTCCTCGATCACATTCTACTAGGAAACAACGTGCAGTCGATAAACACCGCTTTGCCAATAACTTCCTGGCAAATTCCACAACTGAAGGATTGGCTTCTCTTTGTTTGTCTAAAAGGCACATTAAAAAAAACAGTTGCTGATAAGCTAGTTGTTCACAATTATGCATTTGTAGACTGCAGCAACAAACCCACAGCTAGTTTATGCTAGTGATGTGCTTGTAAAAATCAGCCAGAAACTCCAAAACCTTGAGATGTCAGTTCAGATTTCCTTCAGATTAGAGACCTTGATCTCAATGACCATGATATCCCTTTTTAAAAATAAACACATCCAACACACTATAGCTCTAATACTGCTGCGGAAATGTAACAAGACAAGCATAAAGAAGGGACTTATTCAACAAATTCACATGACAGGATGTTGAAAAGTCAAGAAACATGAGAGCATGCTACACGCACAACCAAGCAAAAAGAGAAATATGGATGACTGAAACTAGTTCTTCATTGCCACAGAAAAACACGAGATCACCATGGCACTCCCCGCCCTTTCTTTAAAATTCCTTAACCCTTATAACTGTACCTGTACAACACATGCTGTTTTAGGTTTTAAAATATTGATGACAGATTACCTGCTTGTTACAATGGGACTTAATCCTAGTATTTAGTGTTAGAGCACTAACAAATAAAGACACACAATTACAATTAAGATGAGTTTGTTTGCTGTGTGCACTACATCATTATAAACCCACCTTTGTTGCATCTCTCCTTATATATACCCTATTTCCTTTCTAGATCTACACTGTAAGCTGTCCAGAAATAACCCAAAAACCTCACAGCATTCGGAGCTGCTGATACGAATTGATTTGAGTGGCAGGTTGTGTTTCTTTAGCTGCAGGATGGAGAGCTGCCCCCGTCACGGACTGATTACACAGAACAATGCCGGCGACACTCCTCTGTGTCCCACTCATGTCATGCCTTCACAAGCTCAGTGGGCTTTGGGTCCTGCCAGCAATGACATCACCGTCCTGCCAACCTCACACACAGAGAGGCTTTGTGGGCTTCACACGACCCCGAGAAACAGCCAGAGCACCTCGTCTCCCTTCACCTCTCCTCATCTACATTCCCCCTTAATTCTCACCACAAATAGGTTGAGACTAGAGCATTTTTAAGGGTTCGGACCAGAGTGGCTTTCCAGAAAACTGCTGGTTTATGTGGGGAAATAAATTATTTACACAAATTAAATATTAGTTTATTAACTTGGTAGAGCAGCAGAATTCCTGTAATAGATGTGGTTATTAAAAATCTTATCTGTCACTCTGCACTAAAAGGAAAGCGTTGTTTTCAAAGAAACAGAGCATTGTACTTCTTACTCAGTCAACCAATTTCTTTAAATTAATCAAAGAAAACTATTGGTGCCTAATGCTTGCCAATAAGGATGACAATGTAAGCTAGTCAACTAGCTTACATTGTCATAGTAAAATGTCAAAAAGTAACTTAAAGGTTGGTTTGACAAAAAGAGAGCAAACACTAATTTAACGTACCTCTGTTTTCACAAACCGAAAGGCCCTTATAAGTGTTTTTTTTATACAATAAACGACAAAACTCTTACTGTATTTGACACACTTATCTGGAGGTTTTGCAACATTCAAGCTCCACAGTTTCCAGGGCAACATGGGAAAACATGCTATAATGCTGCGCTGCGACTGCTCATTGAAACTAACTCCCCCAAAACCTCTAAAATCAAAATCAAATCCATAAAACATGTCGGTGAGTATATAAGTATATTATTTTACAGCACAAAAGTAAGTAGTAGTAAAGATATACGTCTTCTCATTGTAATACCACATTCTGGCGTTACTCGTACAGTTAAATACGGCCAAGCTGTTTTCTCTGAGGCGTCAGGAGCAGGTGTGTTTGAGGAGGCTCACGCAGAGGCATGGCGTGATATCAACGCTTCAGCGATGCATGAAGCATGCACACATCATCCCATACAGTGGCACACATGCCGTTTGCCTGCTGCTTTTTACCAGAAAATGAGGGGCATGGGCCAGCGCTGCCTGCTGTCTCGCCCTGACAAAGGAGCAGAGGAATTTACGGTCTCTTGCCATTGTTATTGGACTGTATCTCCCAGGAAAGCTGCACCCCCGCATATCTCCCCTTAATGTTTCCAAAATTCAATTATCACCTCACGCTTTTGGTTGATAGCAGACTAACTCTGCTGTGCTATGTGGTGTGTATCTGTGCGATGTGGCTCTGTGTTCAGTACTTACATATTATTTGTGTGCATCTCTGACCAGGAAACACATTTAAAAATCACAACCAGAAGCTAAGACCACAAAATGTCCAGCTCTGTTGCTCTAATACGCAGTAGTTCCATCTTAAAACAGAGAGAGAAACGTCTGCCATCTTGGCACAGCAAGCTGTGGATGATTGATCATGATTTAGGGATTTAATCCAATTTGAAAGCAGTCTGCGCTGTGGTTTTAGGTAAAGTACATCTTCGTAGCATTTGCTAGAAAGGTCTCTTTGCCTCGACAAGAATGCAAACGATGAAGCTTTGTTTGGTTTAGAAAAAGGCAATATGCCATCTAATGTTTTTAAAGTAAAGCTGTATTTGTATAAAGAACTGATAAAAGAGGCCCTATTATGCTTTCTGGGTTTTCCCTTTCCTCTAGTGTGTTATGTTTCTCTGCACGTAAATTGTCTGCAAAGGCTAAAATCCCAAAGTTCCCTCCTGAGAGAGTTTCTGTAACATAATGACATCACAATGTACCACTCGGTCTTCTATTGGCTAGCACTCAAACACATTGTCGTGATATAGGAGAGGAACATCTATAAGAGGTTGATCAATCACATCAGAGTCAGCCAGATAGCCAATCAGAGCAGACTGGGCTCTGGTTTCAGACGGAGGGTGAAAAGAGGTTGCTGCAGCACAGGAAGGATGAGAAAAATAATGAGCTTTTGAACATTAAAGCATGGAGACATGTCCCAGGAGAGGGACTAAATACAAATATGAGCCTAAAAACATGCATATATTCTCTTTCGTAAAAGCCTGACTTACTACTAATTCACTCTTGACTGAGCAGCAGAGTTCTGGTATCTAATTGACAAATAAAGCTTTTATCTATTTAACAATGAATGAGGTTCATTAATACGAGTGCTTGAAAAAAAACTAAACAAGAAAGTTTTTGTTTACACACACACACACACACACACACACACACACACACACACACACAAACACGATCAATATTTCACGAGAAATAACTGCTGCATATTAACTGTAAATCTGGCAGGTGGAAAAATACTCTTCAGCTGCATTTCAGATCATTAACCTAGTGTCACGAGATGAAAAGGTGTATATACGGCATATGTATACCATCCTCCATTCTAGAAACGCTACATTATTTATGTGCTTGAGCATCGACTGACTATAAAGTACAGAGCAACCTTTAAAGCTATGCAGTGAGAGACACATAAAGTGACTGGCAGTATCGAGCCCGTTCAGCAGAAGAGTCAAACACAGCAATTAAAGCTGGAATCAGATTTATACGAAAGTGAACGCAAGGTTATGTGCAGATGCGACACTCTCACATTCGCTGTTGTTGCCTTTCCATCTGTAGATTTAACAGTGCCAACATCAAATGTGACAACATGCAGAGCGACCAGAAACAAAGACAAGACACACACACACACACACACACACACACACAGACACAAACAAACACGCAGTGAGAGAGTCAGAGGTGTTTCTGTGTGTCACTGTGTCAAAGAGATTCATGCTGGGATTGCGAGTAAACGGCACAACACACTGCAGATATGCTTACTGTAGTATCTACCTGTTCCTTCGTCTGTGCCATGTGGCGTGTGTGTGAGTGTGTGTGTGTATGTCTGTTTGCTCTGCTGTTTGCCAGATGTGTCACAGAGTGAGTCAGGTCCCATGGGTATGATCCTGTAGCGGTAATGTGAATCACTGCCTCAGAATAAAAACAAAAAATAAACGTGCTTGGTGGTAGCTGAGAGCATTCGTTAAAACACATTTGACCGCTTTTGACCATGGGCAGCCCTCGTTAATCTCCAGAGGCCGGCCATAGGTGGTTAGAGTTAACGAGCAAGGTGCGCTGAGCTATGCCCGGACTCAGTCCCAACATGCACCTCTTCACTGAGTGAGATTAATTACCGCCGGATTCTGAGCCAATCCGAAAGCCTGCTGCTCCTCTAGCCTCGGACGTAGACACACAGATACTGTACTCGCAGTTAAAGAGCACGTTGGAACGCATTAAATGCAACACTGTGTGCATAATTAATTAAAGAGCTTAAAGGCAAACTAAAGCCATTTGCACATTAGAGCAGCGCTGAGGGTTGTTGCGAGTCAGTTCAGGCTCATTCCACCAGCAGTGAAGCTCTTTCCTCCAGTGGTTGTTGATGGCTTTCAGCTTTATCCCCCCGTGTGCAAGACCATTGTCAGCTGTCTAGGGATGACTGGCTGCAGAGACACTTTCATGCTCCCAGTCAATGCTGCCTTTGATGGAGAGCAGGAGCCGACACTTTCTTCATCCATTTAGTGCACACACCCCACTGAGAGCGTCCAACCACCACTGACACACTAATCAACTAAAACATACTGTCAAACGCAAGCTCTCACACACAAACACAACCTGATGAACACATTCAGGTTTGTACAGACTTTACATATATTCATATTTAAAGAAAGTAAACTTTAGTTATGTTAATAATATTCTTACAATTATTATCTAAACCTACAGTATAAGTTTATGAACAGAAATATTTCCCATCGTCCGTTTCTTCCTTTTATGCATCAAGATGACTTATATTAGAATATTTGTATTTAGGATAAGCCGCTTTTCAAGAGTATTATTTTGTATAATTATTTCCTTGTGTGCCAGAATACAGGTACATATATTTTATGAGGTATACGATGTGGTAGTGCTGACTGTGGTGTTTGTACAGAATAGTAATTATAATTACAGTATTGTTTTACTGCGAGATACTTAGAGCAAGGCTGTCTTACCTCAAACATATTAAAAGCAAAACTATTGCGAAAGGGTAATACAAAGAGTCAAATCAAATGTTTAACAATGTTGAATGTAAGACAAAAAAGGTCAATACTGGACCAGTCTGAAATGCAGTTTTGGTTTGGATGGGATGCACCGGTTCTGCAGTCTTCAAATAAACCCTTAGTTTATGTTTTCCCTTTGTTGTGCATGTGTTAGTATCCTGGTTTAAGTCACAAGTAAAGAGGAAAAACTATTTAAAACCAGGACGTGCCCCACACACTAAGTGGTTGATGGTATGCTCATGGTTTCTTAAGAATGAATGATCTGTATAATGAACCCTCATACTGCATTCATTATACAGCAGACCGTAATGCAAACATTTATGCATCTATAGATTTACATTTCTTTCTTCTCTATTCCAAAACACACCAATACAAGCTGCCCTTTTGTACCGATTCATGGAGCCAAGCAATGGAGCCAGATGTTGTTGTTGTATTTGCTAAACTGTATCTACTTAGGTCAATAACAATACCACCGAATGGTTATTGATCGGTTTGAATAGATTCTTATTATACCAGCCATAGAACTTAATGCCCTTCATTTGCCAAATTGCAGTATGATATTGACAGCAGCTATCAGAGGGCGTCCAAGTGTTCAGTGTAATGCCAACACCGTTTTCTAACCGTGTCTAAATTGGTGGTCTTCTGCAGGGATTGACAGTGTGGCATCAACTATATTCAAATTCAGACTTCCGAACCTAAAGACGAAACTTTAAAGTTGTTTTCAAAATGTACTATACATTGTGTGTGCTCTGATGCCTACCAGGTTCTGAGATTTGTTTTCAGGATACTGCAGTGCAACATTGTCTCTTCATGAATATGAAAACTCACTGTGAGCCTGAGGGGCAAACCTGCAGTTCTGGGGAACCTGTAGAACAACAAAGTGGATCTTTTCCACCCTCATCAGCTAGGTTTGGTCACGACATATTATGCCACTATCTCTAGGATAAATGACAGCTGGAAGATCACACGCTTTTCTCTAACCTTTCCATCTTGGAACGAGAAAGGAGACCGTGATTGGCTTTGCACGCTTGAGATGCCTGACAGACATACAGCTGCTATAAAGGAGCAAAGTCCCCCGATGAAGAATCAGCAGCCGCTGTTTACAGTAGGAACGTAGTGCCATATGTTGCAGACTGCACAAAAACAGGCGGTGATGAAAAAGTGAAAGGTGGCATGCAGTATGTAGCATGAAAATAGCCCATATATTTGATATATTCCTCTCCTATCTTGCCTGTGGCTGTGAAATGTGCTGGATGTGCCTATATTAGCAGTGTGGAGAGGCACAGCGCTCCATCCTCTCAAACTGAAAAGTGTTTCTTAAAACAAAGCTCCATGAAGACAGGAAATGCTGGCCTGAGCGGTTTTCAGCAGGAATGTGCACTTACACCTTGGTATCCATGACAGAGTCTATCTTATTGTCTAGAGGAGCCATTGTGATGGCAATGGAGCCTAAATGAGGCCAATAATGGTCCCCTGCTCGGTCCCCAGAGTCTTGCCTGTTTAAAAATCGATTCCCTGCTTGACTAGGGACAGGCTGGGAATCGAGCAGACTGGAAGAAATGGAGAGGAAAGTGTCGGAAAGAAAGAGGTGGCGGGGGTGAGTTAGGATAAGATAAGGTTACAAAAGATAATGAAGATACTAAAAGTTAAATATCCAAGCGTTTGATTATCTTGTGACTATTTGTGAATCACAGCAGTAGAAAAAACACGGTATTATGACGGTCCTTACACAGCATCTATATACACCAATAAAAATAGACGGATGGATGCTTTCAACTTGTTAACTAATACATATTTTGGAGCGAAGACATGAAAAACAATGAAATCTGCGAGCGGACGTTTGGACGCTGCCTCGTGTCTCAGATCGCCTCTCACAATGTTCCCTACAGTGCACATTAAAATGAAACAGTGACAGTAACTTTACGCAGCCAAACTTTATGATACTTGTGGTCTAACCTGACAACAGTTGAATCAAAGTAATAAAGGATAACGAAATGAAACCTTTTAAAGACATCTCACTGTTTTTAAGCAAAAGGAGTCCAAGAAAACTTCATAAAACTAATTAGAAAAACATCCAACAGTGCACCCTGAGGAGATGTACTTTATTAAACATCATCCATTACCCCAAATCCCTCTGAGATGTTATGTCACATCATCTTTATGCAATGCTAAATTTTAAAAAAGTGCAATAACCCTCTGTGTTCATACCAGGAACTAAAGCACACACCACAAACACACGACACGGAGACTCACCAACGTGAAGGTAAACCTGGAACCGACTGGCGCTGAGGTGGAAAAGTCTTCTCTTCTACTCTACAAAGACTCTGAGACGCTGGCAGTTTGGCAGAGGAAGATATATGGGCTTCATAAGCAACTGGACCAATGTGAGCAACTTGTGGGTGGTGCAGAACAATAGCTACAGCCAACCGAGAACACACACACACACAAAGAGAGCAACGGAAGGTGTGTGGAAGCCCTATTAAACAGATGAGGTCTTATTGAGCGGATGGTATCACACACTCGCTAGGGACGAGGGGTCGGATGAGCGGTGGGGGTGTGTGTGTGTGAGGGGGGGGGGGTTTACAGGGGGAGGATGGGGATTCAAAGAATGTTTTATTCAACATGTGCTCACCTCCTTATCTGTTGCTCGTATATACGCCTCCCCTCGACCGCGTCTCACTTCAGCTCTGCTGTGTGTGAACTACACTCCTGGCGCACGTCTCCGTGACCTTCAACCGTCTCCCTTGTCTCTGACAACCTCCAGTGTTTGTCTCAACCCGACCCTCGTGTGCACTTCACCGTTTCAGACAATGGGAATCCAAACCTGATCTCAGAGTAAGGTGCCACTGAGGACACAGCTCAACAACAACAGACAACACACACCTATAGATTCCTTCTTAATAAGCACACATGATGCACAGGTGCTGTACAACTTATCCCTAAAGAAAAGCTCATACGATATCTTTAGAAAAGTTGGATTGTCCGGCAACACAAGCCCATGCAGACTGACACAGAGTGGTTGTTAAGGCAACAAAAACATTAAGTTCAGGCCATAAAACTTCTGGGTAAGCTTTAGAAAAGGATTGTGGTTTAGGAATGATAACGACGCAAGTGGCATTACTTAAGTACAAAGGTATCTTGAAATATAAGTCAATGTTTGGGTTAAAATCACGTAAGTGTATGTAACGAAACTGCGTAACTAAAATGTCATCATTGGCTCCTGGTTTTTAGGACACAATCAGCAGTCTCCTAAACATTCTGTGTTTTTGTTACTCTTTAAATTACTAATAATTTCCACTAAAATACCAGAAATTAATTAAGTAAATGTATCATATACAAACTCTAGAGTATTCCTTCGATTTGTTATAAGTATGCTAAAAACATGCAGCCAACAGCAGGTAGTGTGGTGCGAGTCATTCCAAGTGTCTTCTATGATGAAACATGGTGTCATTTTCAATGAATGTTTCTACATACTGCAAAATATGGATGGATGCAACCATATGTGTGGTAGTTATATAATATGTAGCATAAGAAGATATTTTAAGAGTTTTACATGTGTTATATAAGTATTAAGGTGGCCTTTGTTTACTTTGAAAAATGATGGAGTTGTTAATGTACATGCAACAAAAAGTTATACTATCATAACGCTGTGAAAGATATTGGAGGGATAGTTTCTTTGTTCTTTCCTGCACGCATACACACCCTCTCTCTCACACACACACACACACACACACACACACACTCAGTATCATTGATTGTTCTCTGTCCATTGCTGTATCCATTCTACAATGCAGCTGCTGTGGGTCTCTGCGAGGGGAAAAGGCCCCGCAGGGAGCGGTCCAGTTATCTCAGATGGAATCTTATTACAGGCTTTATGTGAATAGAAACAGAACTGTAAGAAAGTGAAACAGTGTGTGTGTGTGTGTGTGTGTGTGTGTGTGTGTGTGTGTGTGTGTGTGTGTGTGTGTGTGTGTGTGTGTGTGTGTATCCCCACTGTAGGGTTATCCAAGGATTTGTCAAAGGAATATGGAGGGCTTTGTCGATTGCTAGCCTGGTGTAACAGCCACGGCTCTTCACAGGCCATGTGTTCAGGATCTTTTCTGTGGCGTATGCTAATTACATTCCTTATACTGCCATATTACTGTCATATGCAAGGAAGGCCAGATATGAGGAGGCATACTGGAAGACACTGGGTAAAAGCCCAGTCCAGCTCACTTTTCCTTTTTTTTCTGACACCCTGCAAGGCTTGGGCAGGCTGATCTGCACTGGTGTGTGGACGGAGGGAGAAAAGAAGGATGGATGAAGAGGAGGAGGAGGAGGAGGAGGAGAAGCAGCAACAGAGATAGAGAGAGAGGGAAAGAGAGGAGGCATGGCAGGGGCTGCAGGACTAGGACAAGTGCCAGATCACTGCTGGAGCCAAGAACAGGACTGACTGGGCCTGTGTGTCAAATCAGTGTACACACACACACACACACACACACACACACACACACACACACACACACACACACACACACACACACACACACACACACACACACACACACACACACACACACACACACACACACACACACACACACACACACACACACACACACACACACACACACACACACACACACACACACACACACACACACACACACACACACACACACACACACACACCTGACCTTCGACAAACACACTGCAATGTCACAGCTCCAACAAACTGAGACACCAACACTTAGTGAGCATCTTGTAAATATCCACCATTACTCTGAACCTTAAAGGCAGTGTTTGCTTGTTCATTATGAGTCCAATAATATCAGATTTTTAGCTCAGCGTCTAACGAGGAGGACATCTTCTATCGCGACCTCGATCGGACGAGTGTTTAAAGACTTTTGGCTGGGACTCGGTAGCCACTCATTAGTGACTGATGCCGCTAATCCAGTCTACATCAGAGACGGCTGCTCCACACAGTGCAATGTTTATGGCAGTCCCACCTCCCCGGGGACTCATTGCAGCATAACACAGACCACTGCAGCTGACAAAATAACAGGGCGAGTGTTCTAGCTTTAGGAAACAGTAGCAACACCTCTCGTTCTCTTTGCCTCTTGCTGTTCTTCTCTCTTTGCCAATTCCCGCGTGACCTCATCTGTGTTTTTGTCTTCTATAGCTCAGAGCTGGGATTCTAGAGACAAGTAGAACAGCAAAGCAAAAGCACATTGAGATAAAGTCCCTCCTCTTTGTTGTCGTCCAGTCCACTGCAAGATCAGGGATTACAATTTGTACCGTTGTAAGCAAATCTGATCTTGAATATTGTGAGAACTTTCTCACAAGTACAGTAACTGCAAGCTCTGTGGTTTTAAACGTCTCATGTCTCAAAGGAATGCTACAACGGTAATTCACTTTCCACACCAAATCTAAGAAGGAAAAAAGGGAAACGATTAAATTACACCTGTAAATGCAATTTCATCCTGTAAGACAAGGCAATTTTCCCTGTGCTCATAAATGTGTGTCACACAGAAGGGTAGAGGACTGCATTTCTAGATGTTACATTCATGCACTTTTTTTCTGCATGCTGAATACACATGTGCTGGAGTCCTTCATATCTCATCTCTTACATGTTTGCCCATGGGACATCAGAGAGATCCTCCCAGTGCCAATTCAATGTGACAGCTAAGAGAACGACTCCATTACATCTGGTGTGCTATACCCAGAGTGGTCATCTATTTCTGCTCATCTTCTAATAACAGATCCTGATAATGCTGAGAGGGTCTTAACCTGACACATGCTCTCCAAACTGAATGACCTATTATATTGACATTGCTTCCAAAGTGAACGTTGATCTGGTGTCTGCATCAGACAAACAACATAGAAGATCAAGACCTTTACAAATGACTGACACGTTATTCACATAAGCTTTTTATGACTTTCCTTTTCTACAACAAAGCTTTGGTAAGGTTTATGCAAAGACCAGTGTTTGGTTAGATAAGGGGAACATGGCAAGTGGCCAAAGGAAGTCCTCATCACTTTTGAGAGGCTCTATTATGCTTTTGGGGTTTTCCCTTTCCTGTAGGGTGTTTGTGTGAATGGTCTTCAAAGTCTAAAACTACAAAGTTTCTGAACCTGAAAATGAGCACAACAGGGCCCCTTTATTTCCTGAGTAAATTAGGAACCCATCAACTAATATTAGATTTCAATTGAAATATTGCAAAATCCTGGAAAGAGCACAATTCACTTCTAACCATTAAGAACTGCTCAGAAAGAAACGCAAATACAGGTTTCAAGGTTTCAAGGTTTCAAGGCTTTATTGGTCATATGCACAGCATATACAACGTATATGTTGGCAATGAAAATCTTATGTCGCGTGCTCCTCCAACAACTCAACATACACATACATGGTACAAAACACTTACATGATAAATACCAACATTGCAATTTCATATAGAACAGCCAACCGAAGGTCTTACACTAGTAAGAAGCTAAAGACACACACTAACTGAAAAGCTGTCAGTAATTGGCATGATTTCCATTATTGTTGTATTGTATTGTCGGGTTTGGATCAAAAGTCCTCCAAATAAATTAAACTATTATATTGCTGCTCCCAATTTAGTCCAGAACAACTCATACAAATAAGTTCTTATCTGACACAACTGTGGTTAAAGTTTGGTTGGGTTGTAGCACAAAAGATATTGGTTAAAAGAAAGTATTTTTAAGAATGAGGCACTTTTGTTGTCCGGTTACAGCAAGGAACGATTTTAAAATGGGATTTTGCGACCCATCCATCCAGCCTGACCTCCATCTGTTTACTTTATTCCTCCTGCTGCACACTGACATGAGTCATAACAACAACAGCCACAAAGAGTGCTTCGTCACGTAAATGTTTCCATATGTAGACACTGGATAAAAGACCGGATGCTAACGGTAATTTTTGGATACTGTGATTTGTGATTAAAATGAGAATGGATAACAGGAAGCCTCCGGCAATATGAAAGTAAGATGCTTACATGCATGTATACATTCATTGATTGAGATATATATTGCAGTCCAACCTCGATAAATATTCCCCTAAACACATGTGATCAAAAAAAAAACAACAGTTCAGTCCCGCTACCTTCAAAGGGCTAAATTAAAAGCCCAGCCCTTTATAAGTGAATCTGAAAAACCTGATTATGTTTACCACATTGACAGCTGTCCAAGTAGATTAAAAAGAGAAGCTCAGTTTACCTCAGTAAATGTCTCACGTGAGAACAGAGACACAGAAGTTAGAGTATGAAAGAAGAACGAGGAAGGTAAGAAGAAGGATCAGTGCTGAGCTGGGAGAGCGATGGAGACTCAAAGGTTATCAGGGAGGAGATAAGAGTGGAGTTCAAGCATCTATTGTCAAGTATCCTGTGGTCTCCTGCATTAATGCCTTCACTTCTTAAGTCTACACAACACCGTGTCCCGATTTGACTATTAAATGGGTTTTTGCAAGTAGTTAAGGTTAGGTGACACGTTTGTTTTTGCTTTAAACAAATGGAGCGAAGCCTGTGAGCTACTTCAGGCATTCACCTCGAGCTAAATGACACATCAACACGTGACATGCCTCACCCCCTCATACCACCAACCAAACATGAAATCTAGGCGGTCTATTAAAGCTTTAGATGGGCCATCTCTCCCTCTGCCTTGCTTATGCTGCTGCTTTTCAGCCCCACCACCACCCACCATCCACCTGTGGCTAAAGTAGTTTCATCATCACTCCTAAATATTCTATCAGTTTTAGGGGGCAATGAGGCTAACAACGCCAAACTTGAACAATAAGCTGCTGCTAAACGTGGGTTGTGTGCAAACGTACCCGAGTATAGTCACACAGCGGCCGTATCAAATCTTATCTGGGAAGACTTTTGGGTATCAGCTAATATCATATCATTAAAATCAATCAAAGACTGTGATTTACACGCGCAAATAAAATCTTATATTCTAAACATTAGGTTTGACTACACAGCAGTTATCATTAATACATAAAGCTAATCTGACAATACAAGTGCATGATCGATATGACCTGGTTCTTCATTCCTTTGTTGTAATTGTAGTGGCATTAACATAAAACCCTACATGCTTAAATATCACAATCACTTTCTAATGGATCTCGCAGACCTATAACCTAAGAAATGTCATCAGTGGTCGAGGTCATTATTCAATCGTTGCCCAATCTATAGGCAATTATCTGCGTGTGATTTAGGGCTAATTGTTTTATGTAGCTGGTTACCATATATATACACATTTTATAAAGCATGGAGGGGGAATTAAATTACTAACTACCCGGCAACTGACTGCCAAAAAGGGTCCGAGGGCCCTGCGACACATTTAATTTATAGCTCATGACTCACAGGGATTTGAACAAGACATCCGAGAAAAGACTTCCGACAGTCTGCAGCCGGTATCTGTATGACAAGAACTGAAATTTGTTGTTTTGTTTAACTCACCTTCAACCCATCCCCGAATCATCCCACAAATGTCAAACTGTTTTGACAGTAGGAAAGAATCTAAATCATATTAGTTCTTTTAAGCGCTGGATCATCGCAGGGCTCGGCTTTCACTGAGACCTATAAGCGGCAATGCCTTGAGACTGCAACATCGAAGGTCTTCAAACCAGCATATAAATGCCATCGTCCTAATTTCTGAGATGGAAACCTGATTTATTGCCCACGTTTGGTTATTTTGAAGGGCAGTTAATCAAGCAGTATTCTCTCTGCGCAGTTTATTGTTTCTTTATTGTCAATCAATGTGACAAGGAGGAGATGGTCTTTTAAAACATGACCCTTCTCCGAATATCCATTCCGATAGTTCAGTGATGAAAACAATGTGCATGAGAGTGTGTGTGTGTGTGTGTGTGTGTGTGTGTGTGTGCCGACGGTGGGTGAATTAATGAATTAGCTCTCAACCGCAACCTATCCTCAACCTTTTTCTGCAACAGCGAAACAAATCACTGACCTGTCCTCTGCTGTGATGTGAGGGGCTTCATCAGATGACAGACAGGCTAAAAGCATCTAATCCCTGGCACTGCTGTGTTTTCTACATTTTATTAATGTGTGATTGCCTGCGTCTGTGCATAATTGAACATTTCGAACCCTTGAGCCAATATTCTTCAAATGAATCCTCAGCACCCACATCAAAATGATTATTTCTAAACAAACCGTGTTTAATCGACTGCGTGCCTCCGCGGCACTCTCCATCTGGAGGATGCTGTGTGACAGCTTCCCTTAAATTACAAATATCAATCTGCCACAGTGGGAGCTCAGCTGCCAGTGGCCTCATGGGGGTCCACGTCAAAGTAACCAGCCTTCAAAACAAAGCCATCAAAACGCTGTTCTCGCAAGATGCTTTGTTGTGACTCAACCGCGATCGTAACCCAATAACAGTTCAACAGAAATGACTGAATAAAACAGCAAGGGCTTGTGACTCCTGATTGTACAGCTAACCTGAGTAAGGAAGCTGAACTGAAATGGGCCCCGGTGTGTGGCTCTGTTAGCTCCACCCCTCTCCCTCTCCACGGCAGGGACGGACAGACGCCAGCACCAAGGGCTCCCAATCTGCTGTGTGATCAGCGGTATTCTCCCTAACCGTGTTTCCCCTCCTCATCTCCGGCTGTCTGCCTTCAGCAACACCACCTTTTACACTCCATCCACCAGCTTATTGATACAGTTCACCGCAGGATCGCTTTTGAGTGCTCCTTGGGAAAAGCAATGTGTCTGCGGGGCGGTCTGATTCAATCAACGTTAGGGGAAACACACATCATTCATCACCAACACAGGATCAGTGCAGGGCGACTAACAGCGCTTCCTTCCGACAAGATGACCGCTTACACACAAACAGTTTGCCTTGCTGTGGTCCCACTGGGCACTGAGCAGCTTAGTGACACTGATAGGGTTATCAGGCTCTCATGCAAGGATGTTTAAATACACATTGGATAGGAACATACATTCATAGTAAGTAAGTAAAACATCTGACAACTATTAGGGGCTCATTAGATGTTTCAGCTCTCCCAGGGTTCATTTTCATTTTAGTTCGGGCTCTATATTGGTCCACCAACAGCCCAACGGCGGGGATTATTTGCACCCTGTGCATTTTAACAGGCACGATTGGATGTTTAGCCCGTGGAATATAAACTGCAGCAGGAGAAATGCCTCTTCAGGCACGATCATCAGTATTTCTGATTTGGAGTCTCAATGGCACTTTACTCTAAGGCACATTTATAAAATGTTACAGCGAAGATGAAATATGGGCCTTTTATTGCCAAGAATCTGATGGCAGAGGGAGAGAAAGAAGCCCTGAATTAAAGCAATATACTGACAAACCTCAAACACTGCCATTAAATTATCACATGGAATACTGAGAAGACAAGGTTTCTTTCAGATAAATATTACATAACTAAGCAGACAGAGCAGGTCCGAGTTATTACAGACATGCATGTCATAATTGTTGGGAGTACTTTTCTATATCGTTGATGGGTTTCATTTTCACAAGACCAATTTGTGCATTGGACAAGCACTACTTCATGATGATCAGCTAATGGATTTCAACATCACTCAGTACACATGATGATGCCATTTAAAGCCAACTCTGTAATGCAGGGCCAAATCTGAAAGAAAACACAGGGCACAGGATGTATGTGTGTCATTATGCCAAGAGCAGTGCCACAATGGGACCTAATGTGTCAATCCAAATAGGTAACAAACAGTATACTATGTATGAAGTAAATGGGCATAATGTGCACTTTGGTTTAATGAAAGCCATTATCGGACAAAAGTGACAAGACAACATAGTTGGTGTGATTTTTTTTTAATGTATTCCACATGATTGGAGCTCATTACAAAGACTTAATGGTTCCTTATGAATGCACAATTTGTTTACTTGTGACACACACACACAAACACACACAATGGCATGAATACTTGGAGCTCAGTGGCTGCTCAAATATTTAATCTGAAATAATGTAGGAGAAGCCAACGAGAATTAATTGCAGCACTGAACACTTCAACGTACGAAATCAACCCAGAGTTGAACAAAGGAGCTGTGTGTTTCAGCACCACGGACAGTTCCTGTCATCTTCCCAATGATGAGGCGCTGCTGGCAGCTGCGACGGCCTGCCACATTTATCTGCTGCACTTTGTAACATCACACAGACCTGACTTTAGGAATTCATTAATGCAGGAAGAAGATGACATCTAAAACGCAGAGTGACACAGAGACATCTTCATGACTTTCTAATGTTTAACAACGTGCACTGGAAATGAGGCTCACCTCCAACTGGCCTCTGGCACAAAGTCTCTACCAGCATTGAAATAAAAAGACATTTGACAAACTAAAAAAAGGACTGTCTGTACATATTACCATCACAAAAGACCAGTCTTGGTGTTTTCACAAAATACAGTTCAAAGAAACCTAAATACTCATGAGTGTGACGGGAAGCGAGAGGGTACGCGCTCACTGACAGCACATATTTGAGATAAGCCCAGCAGCCACTGACCGAGAGACCACCAACAATCTCTCTTCAAAACGACTTGTAGCAGCGCCGAGCAAACATGACATTTAAAAAAGCAAAACAAAAAAATTGAGGCTGATATTTCCGGAGGGTTGCAAATAAGAATCAAGAGTGGTCCGGCATTTCTGATCCAGGAGCACATCCAGAAATAGGATCATCATCAATCATCACTCAGACCCCTGCGTCATGCGTCGGTATTCGCGCGGTTCCACCCAAGGGAACGCGCTGTTTGTCCTCATGGGAAACTCGTACAGTAGGATGTACAGAATGCACGTGGATGAAGCATACAGCTGTCATGCCGGAGTCATACGATACGCTTGTGTTGGGGCAATAACAACATTCAAAGCGTGTGCGCCAGTTTTGGCATGCCAATTTTGCCCGTGTCTCGAATTTGGACTCTGCAACAACTACTGTGACGCACGCTCTCACACACGATCGATCACCGGGAGTTTGTGGGGGGAGTGTGTGCGTGCACGCGAGGGAGCGAGAAGAGAGAGAAGGAGAGGGAGAATGATAAGTTATTTTTCTGGCGCAACCATAAAAAAAACAAAAAAAACTTGGGTCTATTTTATTATTGAATCGCTGCCCCCGGTGAAACCAGCAGCACACATCCTCCGCATAAAGACAGGATTGTGAATATAATAAGGCTTACGGGTAGACTGGCTTCAGGGAAAGCTGCCTCTTCGTTTACACCTTTATCTAAATCCTCTCCTCAGTGAGCTCCAGTGAGCACGGCGGGCCGGTGTGTGAGACTGCACTGCAGAGGGCTCCTCCGGCATCTCCATCACTGAGCCCATGAACAAACATGCGGTATCGTGAGCCAAATATACAAAACAGGGGTTCTCAGTTCACGGAAGAGAGGCTCTGAGATTCCCCTCTCACACTGCGACACATACCATTAGTTTATTTATGCATCTCCTGCTTTCTGAATGTTGTAGGCTATAATAAATCCTTGTTTTTCTCCTTGATGCAACAGTGAACTTCTCCTCCTTAAAGCGTTTGACTAGCTCACAGCCTTTTTTTAATGGGTAAATATCACATCTCCAGCATCGTGATTTTCCCCTGGAATAACAACTGCTCAACAACAAGCAGTCACAGGCGGTGAATTCATTGCCGCAATAATCAAAGTACCTATTATATTGAGGTTGGGGAACTTTATGAAATGGTCAGAAAAACCGGGTTGTGTCGGCAAGCCAAGAGAAAAAAACTGGCCTACCTTCAACTCGATTCCAAAATGAAACGACAGTCAGTCAGTGGGGAAGGCTTTGGACATCACAACTCCAGGTCAAAAGAGAAAACACGTTTCCATAAAATGTGTGCAAGCCAGTGATAGTCTGTGTTTCGGTGAGGTCACCCATTCAGCCAGTCGTCCGGTTTAAATCCAAGCAGAATAATGGAGATCTTGTCTCTGTCCTTTGGGGAAGAAGTGCGCCAAGCGCTCTCCTACGCAGATGTGACTTTGCGCGCTTGAAATAAAACGGATGATGGGTAGCAATGAGAGAAAGAAATACTACAACCAATACAAAAATGTATACCAAAACGAGTGGGGGCGAAGCATGCCAAATGATCACCCCCCTTCCAAAAGCTGACAGCTGACTTTTACGCAAATCGTGCTCAATTACTAATCCTCTCCTGGGTGCTTCGCCATCCCAGACGCACTGGTCGGTTGCGATCCCCACTCAGCAGCGCCGCGGTGGAGATGGGAAAAAGAAATGTATGGATATAATGGCCAGATCCGATAGGGGGTTTCCTCCACAGCTCCGCGCTGTAGTTGCAATGCAGACGACGAGAAGGATCTCTCCCTGGTCCTAGTGCACCACACACCGGCCCCTGCTGGCTCTAACACACGCGGCGACTGCACTCTGTCATTTTTATCGATTTAAACAGTGAAATGGATGAGGGGGAAATAAATTCCATCAGACACCTATAACTCAACTCAAAGCTACAACGCTGAACAGAACGGGATGTGCGGAAAGGGTCCTCACTTGTTGGAGGGAGAGGGAAGGGGTGGGAGAGGGAGAGAGAGGGGGGAGGCGAAGAGGAGAAACTGAAGCAGAGGGAATTAGACTTAACAAATACAGTCAGTCCTGAACGCTGCTGATGTTTCAGTTTAGTAAGAGATCTAGAAAATAAAGTGTGAGTTTGAAGTCTCATTCACGTTAAATATCATTTTAAATTAAATGACTCATTGCAAGACAAGATGAGGTCCTATTAAATAGCATCTTCCTTTTTAGATGAATAGTATTCATAAAGCAAAACACAAAGGAGGTTGACATTATGAGCAATATGCCAATCAGGTGGAATCGTTGAGTCATGCAGTTAAAAAGTGATCAAAGGTTGTTCGTGTTGTTACCAAAGTAGCTTGGGTCCTTTAAACAACATGAAATGTGTCCACTTTTCACCCAATTATCTTTCACTGTGCTCAATAAACTTCCCCTGAAGAGGCATAATAACACACAGGAATAACAGCTTTCATTTCAAGCCATTTTACCGTAGAGGTGGTGCTGTTTAAATCCTGCTAGTAGTCAAGTTAACGCAGTTCAGATAAATTGCAGCCTATTGCTTCTAGATAATGGAATGCATAACATCAAAAGCCTGCCGCTGCTTCTTTAAAGAGAGGACAAAGGTCTACGGTTAAGAACACTGACCGATTAATAGCCTATGTTATTAGATTGTTTTCTAATATTGTGCTTCCTATTTGGTAACTTGAACACTGGCAATATTGAAGTCAATTCAAGATTTACACTCCAATCCTCGTACAGTAGCCTTTGTTATGCGTTCTTCTGAACTATATGGCTCATAACGGCCGGTACACACGGTTCCGTTCCGTTAACGCTTGACGGACATCCCCATTCGCTTTGAATGGGGTGACGTCAAGCGTCGCCGAACTGCATTGTGGTTCGGTCGCGTCGCCTCCGTTGCTCGCATCGGAAGTTGAGGAAAGTTCAACTTTTCAAGCGTCGACGGAAGCGCCAGCCAATCAAATCACGTGTATGTAAAAATGCCGTGAGAGCCATAGCTCGACTCATTTCCTCATTTACCAAGAAATGGATGAACGAATGGTAATAACTGTAGGGAATCAACCGGTGTTGGACGACCACAAACAGGAAGAACCAGGCATGGAGGGAGGTGGCAGAGACAGTGGGTGAAACTGGTATGTATTCGCCTGTTTGGGAAGTTTATATCCAGTGTAGGCCTACTTAGTTTAAACATTGAATGGACAGCTAGCAGGCAGATACAGTATATTGAGCTAGCATGGCATGTTGCATAAAATAGCGCCATAGACATTAATGCCATAAATCTTCATATAAATCCATTGTTTGTCCAATAATCGAGCTCTAAAAAGTGGGCTTTTTTGCATTGAGTGTCCGGAGCCAGGCGGGAGATTAATGTGATTGGTTGTCGGTCGCGTTAACCCGAAGCGCCAGATACGCCCTCTGGCAAGCGTTAACGGAACGGAGCCGTGTGCCACTGCCGTAAAACTAGCCTACTGTGAGTTCCAACATGCAGTAGCACCAATATTTGATGGCCAACTATACTGTAGTTATGTTGTTCGTTTTTCTCTGTCCATGCATACCATGTTTGCATCCAGCCACGGACATGTTTGCATGAAGCAGTGACATGTTCCTATAAAACCACCTGCTACACAATCAACATTAATTCCCTTATAAAGTTCTTCTTTGATTTACCATAAACACACATCCTGGACCTTAGCTTTTTTAACATGCCACCAAATCAAACATTTAACGGAGCAAAAAAAACACTGCACAACAACCGACTGACAAAACGAAGCATCAACGTTAGCTCATTAGCTAGCTCAAATCAAGCTGCATTTAAACTCACCTGGCTGTCACTTCGGTCCGTCTGAACCCTCCTCATGATCAAGTAGCTTAGCGTTACTCCCGTCTTGTGTTTGCCCTGTTGCTCTTATGTTGTCAAAATGTGTTTCCACTTCTAAAAGGACTCGTGTTTACCTCCGGAAAAAAGTAATGTTTCCAGTGGTTTCTCCCTCGGTTAGGGTTATAATATAGTCCATTTTTTAAGTTGGGTTATTGTTCGTGTGGTGCAGGTGGAAGGAGGCGCATTTGGGTTAGGCCAATTCCCTTAATTGCCTTCACTTTTCACTCACTTCCGCCTTCTCCTTCACCTTAGTCCCTCCCACCTACGACAAAGGCGAGATGTGTTGTTGTTGTTGTTGTTGTTGCTGTTGTTGTAGGTATGTGATGTCCACTCCTCTGAACAGTCACCTGAAGAGTAGCCCGTTTCTGACGACTATGTGCAGCACAGGTGGACCAGCTGTCATTCGGATTTTAAAGCTTTTCTTGGTCTTTGTAATTGCTTTATGAGCACTGTCCTAATGATCCTACGGGTGCACAGTAACAGGGGGGTCATTTTATGTACCCCTTAAAATAAACACATTTATTAAAATCCTTCCCAATCAGTCATAGTGTCTTTAATGTTAACATACAGGATTGAGATGAGACATTGTATTTCATTTTTATTTAATAGCCATTAATAGTGTGTGTTGAATATTGTTATGTAAATTCATTATTTCAAGTACAGCTTATGATAACAAGGAACAAATTATTTAATAGCCCAAGTGTTTTAGCAAAAGTGGCAATTATGTTAATATCTCACCAAATAAAAGCTCTAGTTTATGCATGACACACTGTTAACCTTCATGGAAATGATAATTGAAATGTGTTTATTGCTCAAACTAATAAGACCCCCTCTACTTGACTATGAAATTATAATGATTTAAAGGGTAGATAAGCGTTCAAAGAAGAGAAAAACACTGTTTAATGAATAAACACATGCAGACACATAACAAATCCATTATTTTCACCTAATAAGAAAAATAAAAACCTCGGAGAATTATACTTGAGTTTTGTTGTGAGGTCGATATAGTAAAAAAAAAAAAAAACAGCATTGATGGTTTTGATGTAGAAATCAGTCCAATCAGTTGCAGCATCCAATCACTTACAGATTTCCAATAGAGAGGATGTGCTTGGTGATTAAAATACTTTAAGGAAGGCTGGTCTCGTCTATCCTTGTGCGTCAGTCTGCAGACACAACCACATCTATACTGGAGCTCAGCCTGCCAGCTGCTGTCAATCAAACACTGACACAGAAATGTTACTTTAAGACAGCTGGGTTAAAAAAAGACAACATCTGAAAGACTATTTCTCCAAAGTTATTAATTCCTTCTTATTTTTAAAGTATGAAATAAATAACAATACATAAAATAATGTTGATATTATTTCCGACTGCAAATGGGATGGCTTTACAGGCTGTGCTCACCCTTGATAATCCCACTCAAGTGATTTAGAGTGTGGACTTCTTACCTGTTTAAATGTTTTATCAGATAAACTAGAACACCTGTGTGGGTGTGCCGGTACAGAAACAATAGTGGATGATTCAGTTTCTCCACTTGCTGTTTGCTCTGAGCCAATAGTGGCGAGGATCAGACACATCCTACAAATTTAGGTAAATGCTGTCTGGAAGCTAAGCTCACACTAAATGATGGATACTTTAGTGATCTGCTTGAGTAATACTGAACAATGTACTTGCTTCCTCCCTCAGGCGTGTGTGTACCGTCTGTTTGAGGCTTGTAAAACATCTTGCAGGATAAAAATGGCTCTACATTAATAGAACATTTGGGGCATTGCACTAAAATCAGGACAAACCACTTAAAGAGGGTACTATGTCGTTTTTGAAACCTCAGTTCTTTTGACAGTATTTGGACTGAATCTCCAAAAACACAGTTATAAAACTCAAAGGTCATGTTATCAGAGACATATTTGTTTGCAAAGTATTTCAACTTATTAATGTCTTCTTGATAAACGGGTTATTTTTGTTTCTCTGTGCCAATGAAACCAACTTTTCATGCTTTTATCGGAGGTAGTTATGAAAGACATAAAAGGAGACAACGTGTTGTGCAGATTATCTAGAGGGACGATAATTTGAGGAAGTGAACCTCTCTTTCTGTTGGATTTTCTTTTTTAAATACCGCAATTATCGCAAACAAAGTCCCATTCTCCTGTGCCGGCTACCGAACAGCTATAATCAGATACAGTTCAGAGAGTGATCCCCCATCAAGTCACAGCCGTAATCAAGGGTGGGAAACTTCTTAAGTAAAAAAGTGAAACTACCACATTGTAAAAATACTAGTTAATAAAAGTCTTGAATTGAAATATCTTTCTTGAGACTGCAGCTGTACATACAATTGTTATCAATCTATTAAATATGAAGGAAATTGAGCCCTGTGAGAGTGTTTGCTAGTTTAAGCTATAGCAATACATCTACATGTATCATCTGAATCTGTTTCATTTATTTGTGTTTTTATTAAATGTGTTCAAGTAAATTGTAACTGTCGACATAAAGAAGAGTTGTAAAAAGTTGAATATTTCCCTCTTAATTACAGTATGAAATAGCTTTAAAAGGATATATAAGTGATGAGCAAGCACCTTGAATACTTAGTTACTTTTAACCACATCAAACGTTCCCTTAAACAGCTTTTTGTGGGAAGAAATCATCTCATTATCTCACAGCTCAGTCACCTAAAAGAGCTACTCCACATGTCAACTCAATCGTTGTTTGATTTTGACTTTTTGAAGATTTTGTTGTTTTTCTTAAACCTCTTGATAGCATCTTGTTAACTGTCTCGTATTGTTTTGTTGTATTAATTATGATCTGTTGATGCAGAAAAGCTGCTTAAAGCCTATTTTAACAGAAGCCAGTAAACTGTGATAGTTTTGTCAACATGAAATAAAAAATGAAAGCTGACAGAGAATATTTATTCTGCTTGTCAATCACTTAAGAACACATCAGTCCTTTCGTAATGGCAGTCATCTCAATAATAGGGATTATCAGGAGGGTTTACACATGATCCATCATAAGTAAATTACCCTTAAATGAAGAGAAATGGTAGAAAAGGACTATGTCCATGTTTTTAAGAGCCTGACAACTCAAGGACATTTAGGAAGAGTGCACTGCAGATGAGACCGTGTGTTTGTGTGTCAGTATGAGGACACTTTTCTTTATCAAATCCTATCAGGATCAGTTATGTCTGTAAACTAGCTGGAAAAGAAGAGGGCTGTCTTGTGTAACCACACTTGCTCAGGGCTCAGGAAACTCGTCACAGACGTATCTGCCTCCGCAGTTTTTCTTGTCGGTGTATGAGTAGGTACCTGACCGTTATCCGTCATGTGGAAAATATAGAGCTGACTGATATGACATAAATCCTCCTCTGCATTCTCTTTAAAACATCTCACCCACTCACACACTTGCTTGTACACTCGTACACTCACTCACTCACTCACTCACTCACTCACTCACTCACTCACTCACTCACTCACTCACTCACTCACTCACTCACTCACTCACTCACTCACTGCCTGCTGAATATTCAGTGGATAAATGGTGCATGAGTGATACTATAGAAACTACTGACAGATCACAGGACCCCACCACATCTTACTCCCACACTTCATTTCTTCCCCTGCTGCTGCTGCTGCTGCATTGTCCAGTTTCTTTCTACTAAACGGCTCTCCACAGCAGCCTCTATGACAATACAATAACAACTCCGCTTGAAAGAGTAATATCTTGAATAAGCATCATGCCCCACTTTCACGCGAGGACAGAAATAGACATTGCATTAGAATACAATCAGATCAAGAAACAATTAATTCCTTGGTTCAAATTGAAAAATAATGTAAATTAAACACAAGAACAGACACAGCTGAAGCTTGTGAATCACAGACAAATTGATTCCAACATAAAGTCCTCAGTCCATTTCTTCCTTGACGATCTGAACATTTATAGTTCCGATCTAATTGGATTTTTAAGCAGAATTGGTGTCATTTAATGCATGAAAATCCACTATAAGTTATAAACGAAAAATGTTTGTATCAGCACGTTCTTGCCAAGGCCTTACAGTGTATCTATTAAAAATGTAACTTTCATTCAGACATTTAAATCTGATGGGTTTTTTGCACAGCCAATTGCAAACACCTGTATATTCTTTGAGAGTTTTACAATGGATATGTTAGGATATCCTTTGCCCTCTTGAGCAGCAGAAACAAAGCAACAGCAGCGTTCATGGTGTGCACTACCTGCTAAATCATCCACTTTCTTCACCAGCTAATTGCCAAATTAGTCTTTTTGCTAAATGCTTAATGTACAGGTAGTATAATGTAGGTTTATACAGGTTTTGATCTGAAATCAGCTGCCGACAAAACTGTTGTCGGAGAGGAAAGACCGAACCAAAACACTAAAACCAAAACAATGTCAACCAAAAGTCTCTGTAGAACTCAACAAAAATTGTATAGAGTGGATAATACAAATAATAAACAAACAAATAATCTGTTGATTTGTCACACTACACATATTCATTTCATTAATTGTTAAAACAATAAATCACTTTACATGTTCTCAAGGTGGAAGCCAGTGAAAGAGCCTGTCCTTGTGGCTACTGCAGGTTATTGTAATCATGAACAGAGAAAGGTGTGATCTAAAAGGTGACAGCTTGAACCTCAGGGTGCTTCATCCTCAAGTGGAGCATCTTAGTAGAGTGAGAAAAGAAAATATTCAAAAACAGTTATCCACGATGCATGATGCATTCATGTACCCTCAAATTATTCATTTGGTTTTTTGCTGACATGACAAAGCTAGCAAATAGTTCTTTGCATTTCAGCGTAACAAAATGGTTTCGTGCTTCTCATCGATCTGTTTCTTTTTTGCCTGGCATACGTCTCCCCTATAATCTGTTACTGTTATACACACACACACACGTACAAGCAGATGTTTCACAGAGTGTGCTGACTGATACATGCCCAGTGCCTAATTGCAGGTTTATGAAATCTGCAGGTTGCGGATGCCAAGCAGTTTCCAAATGGATGCCAAGCGTTTGCCGTGACAGCAGGTCGTGACCTTCCTGTAATTGTAGAGATGATGCCATTTCCCCTGCTCATCTGGTATGTACATCTGTGCCAGCGCCTAACTCATGACAGCCAGCACACACAATTGAAATAAAACCAATACATCACGGTGAGAGTCAGCTTATGTTAAACAGTCCCCCAGGGGATCCCCTTAGAAAATGTTGTTTCATTTTTATAAATTGTACCTTTATGGCTGATTTGCTCTGTTAATAATTGATACGGATACTGCCAACATGTTAATTGGTGGCATACAATTACTCTGATGGTTCCTGGCTAATTAGAGTCACTTTCTTGCTGTTGTTTAAAGCTAAAGGCTCATTTTGATTATCAGCTTTTCTGATCACGGGGTCAGTTCAGGTCCATCTTAAAATACAGAGGAGATTTTTATAGAGAGTAAGTTTAAGAAAAGGACACAAAGGGTTGTTTATGGGTTTTCACAAAGTGGTGAGTTTTAGTGACAAAATAAATGACTTACAAAGAAAGTCAGGCTCAGTGGGCATGTTTGAAATTGTAATACTTTCAATGTTAAGGCATGCGTGCAAACATGTTGCAAGGAGTGCATTGTATTTAAACATAAAGTTGAATTTCCCTCTTCGTCAGTGCCCCACTCCTTGTTAATTTTATAAAAGTGTTTTATGACAGAGGTCATTGAAGGACATTATCACTGTTTTTGTCTGAGCTCTTCACCAACTTTTATTTGTGGTGAAAGTTTGTGAGAATAACATTAATCTGATGCAACAGTTTTGCTTCTTTCCACATGCTGAGTCCTGCTAAATATTTCAAGAGGGAACTAGATTTTCTACTTCAGCATCTCACCAACAAACTATCTTCAACCCACATAAATTATCATAAGAACTAAAAAAAAAAACACCGTGGGGATGAGGAGGCGAAAGCTCAGCGAGCAGCACTCTGAAAACTCTGCTACCAAGATGGTTTGTGTTTTGTGCATTTTGAAAACACTTAAAACAAACACAGATGAGATTTAGATGTACATCAGATGTGGATGCACAGAGAAAACGTCATGGATTAAAAAGCTGGAAATCTGACTTCAAACCACAAATCAATTTAATAAAAAATATGTTTTCTAAAATGGTTAACCATAAGCTGATATAAAGCCATATAACTTTCTCTCAAAGCATATGAAAATCCAAATAGCATAGAGAAAAATAAAAAAGGATTACCATAGGCCTCCATGAATGTTAGCTTAAACTTCTAAGCTAACATTCAGCAGCAACAGATTGTGTGTAAAACAACATTGATCTTTTAAGTTTATATGGTGAACTGTGGTATTGTAAGCAAACAGTTTTCATTTACACATCTGGCTATTAGGGAGCAATATAATCATAGTGTTTGCGTTGTGTTTCTGGTCCCCTGATGAATATTATTGCAACATTTTGAACTGTTATGCTGCGATGCTAGGTTAGTGGCTAATTGCTAACTAGCTCATCAAAAACAAGCTATTCTTGCTTAGCATGCTAAACTGTTTGGGGTTGAGCAGAGATTGAACAGTGGGTTAGCTGCATGCTGCGTCCAACAACATTGTAATGAGTCTGACTAGAGTGTATCAAAAGAGCAGAATTGCGAGCCAGAAAGCTATAATGAGCTAAAGCTATAACGACTTTGTAAAGCTAAGGGGAGCTGAAGACCCGGGTGACACTTTCAACAACACCTTGTTTTCAATGAGAGTGCAGTTTTTTGAGTTATGCTTTTGCGTTGGTGAGCGCCTCACAATTATTATGCCAACATGCCTTGCGTCTTTTTTTAACAACTAGGTATAGTGTACGGTTAATGGAGGTTGTTAAGCTAGTATTAGCAGTCAGTCACTGAAAGGGAGCGGCAAAAACAAAACTAGAACTTTCGCATTCGGTTGTCTCCATTAAAAACAGGCAGTTCTGTGAACCTCACGTTTCCATCCTTTACCCAACGATCTGTGTCTGATCAGAACATAACTCTTTTTTATCAACGCTGAGACACTTGTCAACATCATTAGCCAGTCTCGTTAAGGTCTCCCATCTGACCTGAATATTACATCAAGCAGCCAATCAAAAGCGTGCATCCAGAGCCGTCATGGGAGCGTTCTTGATGATTCCCAGTTGAGACTGTTCCTTTTAATCAGACAGAGCATGATCAGCGTTTCCAATCTAAAAGGAACACAGGGAAAGGTAGAGGGGAGAATAGAGGAAGACAGAGGATCACAGGGGAGGAAAAGGAAGAGAGAGCTGGGGTGAAGAAATCCCAAAGGTGCAGCAATGTAAAGCTTCACACGTACTCTATCCCCGTGCCTTTCCTGGATCGGATGTGCACGGTGGGATTCATAAAAGAACGTGTGTGTGTGTGTGTGTGTGTGTGTGTGTGTGTGTGTGTGTGTGTGTGTGTGTGTGTGTGTGTGTGTGTGTGTGTGTGTGTGTGTGTGTGTGTGTGTGTGTGTGTGTGTGTGTGTGTGTGTGTGTGTGTGTGTGTGTGTGTGTGTGTGTGTGTGTACTCTTTTTGTAGATGTTATTAAGGCAAGGAAAGGCAAGCATATTGGTAAGGGACATTTCCACATGATGCCATTCAAGTTGCTTTACAAAAAAGAAATATATATAAGATATTGCTCAAGAGAACCAAATGATACTTTGAATAGATGAAAAAGTGGAATATGAAAATTGAATAGAAGACGACAGATTGATTTAAAAGATATGCAGCGGCAATTTTTTGGGAGTTACTTATCGGTATATGGCGCATAATTACTGAACGATGCTTCTGTGTTTAGTTTTGACTCAGATATAACATCTTATACTTCAACTACTTTTGCGACTCAGGACAGATTTAAGGACATTTTTTTAGTTGATGTTATTTATCCCTCTCACACAAGGTTACTTAACAGGCTTTTAATCATGCAGCTTCTCGGAACATCAACTTTGTCTAAAAACAATAGTCCCCTCCCTGTCCCTCCCCATCGCCTCTAGTGTTCATTAACATAGAAATTGACGAGCTGCAATTGATGCTCTAAAGCAAAGTTCAGACCGCAAGGTCAGCCAAGAATCAGTAATTAAGCCAGACCTTAAAGTGTGGCGGATGTGCTTATTAGTAGTGCAGGCCAGGACTCATCCACATAGAACTGAAAATGGAAATAAAATCCATCTCATTCCCCGCAGAAGCCCGCAGGACGTCAGCGCGTAAAACAATTACAGAATATTACGTGGGGAATAAAGGAGTGAAAGTGGACTTGCCTTGTCTCCTTGCCTCTAACTGTCTTTTGAAAGACACAAAGGCTTTCTCAGTCAGTCCAAAGTGTTCATTCACTGACAGCTCCATCATTCATGGGAGAGAAATATCCTATCTAATGGAGTAGAAAAGTCCCACAGAAGATGTAAAGGAGCTACTACAAGCTTAAAGCAAGAGGAAATCCATGACCCTTTGCTCCCATCAGAACAGGTCTGGCTCCTGATTTGCCACTCAGATATGCCCTATTACTTGTCATTTCAAGCTCAATTTAGCCCCAAAAGGAGGGCAAAGAGACTAAGAGCACATCCACCACTAACTTTTCCTTTTATTTGGTCTGTCTACCTTCGGCTCTCCCGCATTAAACAGCCATAACAGCAAGTGTTTCAATGGTTTGAAGGACAAAAGGGGGTGCTTTTAAGTACAGCAGAGATGATTTATTCATTGTTTTAAGTTCCATTGTATCAGAGGCCCTACCGCATTTGGTAGAGGCCGTATAGATCTGCACCTAAATTGTCTGACAGAGGCGTAGGCAGGAGTGCTACAGTGGCTGCTTTACTCTCTGTGTGTCTTTGCCTCTTCCTCTTTCTCTGACATGGAAATTATTTTCGATGGTGCAGTTGGAGTAGTTGATTAGATGTCAGGACCTGAGCGTGTACTGTAACTGGACGTTTTAAATATCATATGTTTGTGTTTATTTAGATTTTGGGCACAGTGGCTCTCACTTGAACAGCTCTTCTGTCGATTACAAATCAACTCCGACCCTTTGCATACTGCAAGAAGGATAAACATGAACATGTGAATTATTTAGCAGGAATATGGAAATCAAACAGAGAGCAAGCACACAATTTCCCATATACTGTAAAATATCAGACCTCCAGCATTCCTGCTTTGCTGCTTGTTAAATTGTTAGACCTTGTACAAGGACGCTGCAAAACTGAACAATAAAATGTCTCCCTGTGCTTAAGTGGTTGTTATTTAGGCAGGCAGAGTTCGTACTTGTTGTCCCTTCGATGTAAGGATAAGACAGATGTTCTTTGTTGTCTCACAAGGGGTTTTGGACAAACTTGTCACAAGCACTCCCATTGGGAGGGAAGGGTTGCTGTAACAGCAGAAAACAGCAGAAATGCTTTAAGAATTCAGTGACAGAGCAGCAGGACCCACACAACTATGGACTGGACTGTCAAATCCTCCCACTCTATACTGTAACAGCGAAACATTCAGTTCATGACAAGCTGACAGTTTGTTGTTATATAAATTCCTGTGGGGAGGGGAGGGGGGGTTACTTGGCCCAGTTAACCTCTTCTCCAGGAGACTCAGGGTCTGATTAGTCTTCAGTATTGAGTGGTATCAAGGGTATTGCCAGTATTTATGTATAATTTAATGTCATTAAAGTGCAACTCTATTATTTTGTTCTAACAACCCCCCATCCTGGCAGATAGAGCCCTACTCCACCACAACCAAGCCTACAACGTGGCTACACAATGATGTTTGAGACTAGTAAATCCAATGTTGGGGGATGTAATCTAATTTAATCCTGAATAGGAACTCTGGTAGCTTTATGTTCAAGGTGCACAACACATGTAGTATCCCTGGTTCCTGTCTGTCTCTCTGTTATTGTATCGTTCAATCAAGGTAAATATGAACACCAATAACCTTTGATTTCATTCTCCCTGTTTCTTGCCTCAGTAGATTTTACATGATTTGTGTGTGAGTGTCTTAATGAGAAGAATACCCTTCTATTCTTCTATTCAAAGCTACTTGAAAGGCCCTAGAGCCTGAGCTATAAGGTCTTCCCTTCTGGGCTACTGTAGAAACATGGTGGAGTAACATTGTGGACCCGATGGAAAAGGACCCGTTCCCTATGTAGATGCAGTAAATAATGGTGATTAAACACCTAATGAAAACATAGTTATACATATTATGTTCCATTTATGCCAATATAGCCACTTAAATCCTATATTCTGGACTTTTAAGTGAGTGTTTAGAGAGAAATGCAACCAGTATGACAACTTCGTTCCTAAGGGCATGTTGCTTCATGTTGAACGCAAGCCAATAAATACGAGGAAATCCTGTTTGAATAACAGCTTGATGAGACTGACGGGTGAGAGTCAATAGACGCCAAAGTGCAATGGTTTCCTGTATTGAGGACCTTTTTTCTGCTTTTAAGTTATTACGGTTGCAATTTTTGTACATTTTGGAACAGTGATTGCACGGTAAACAGTACAGATACGTTGCTCAAGTAATTACACTTCACAGTGGTCCCATTCAAACAATTTGGGCTTGAAATATTCGGACAGGGCTGAAATCAGTCTTAACTCTGCCAATTTCAATGAAGATTAAACTTTCAATTATTCGAGAAACTCAAAATTGAGTCAAACTTGACTGTGTTTATTTGCACAAAAGAATAAACAAGGTCCTGTGGGGATGTCTACATGCTGTTTTTCCCCGTGTTAATTGGAGAAAATGTGAAGACAGCTGTTGCAACATCTGCTGGCATCGTGTCACTCATGCATCAAGTGTTTCCGGTTCATTCTGGGCTAATGGGGGAGAGAGACAGGCCAAGACGTATTGTCAGTGCACCACAGCTACAATTTCAATAATTACGGTGGAAAGTTGTCAATGCCACTCCTCTTTGCCACGGTTGAGCAGCTACATCATTGTGACATCTTTCATGATTGAGAGAACCACCAATTTTTGTTGCCAATTTAGCCAAAGAAAACATAATCAGGGTCCTCTTAATGCCAATGACTGACAGAGAAAAACTCTCCAACGCAGCTTTATCATGCTGTACATTTAGGTGCACTACATTATAGCATCTATCTAACATATATTTGTCATCTTTATCAACCTAAAGAGCCTTGAATCTAATTAATAAGTGTGGAAATATGCTTCATTTCGGTCCCTCCTCACTTAAAAACTCAAAACAAAAGAAAGAATCCTGAGTCTGCGTCATGGATAGTGTATGAGGACATCAGCACAGTGTAGAGAAAAACTCCAATCGGTCCAAAGGAACACACACAAAAGGAGGAAAAATGTGAACGCTGAAGCTTGAGTAGTAGCGGAAGGCAAGAAGTTATTGAAGGTCAAAATGGAGACAAGGAGAGCACTGGTAGCCTAGAGTGACAAAAGGAGGAGTGTTAGATGCTTGCCACTTCATCATTTTGCTGTGAATGATTTTGCATGAATTTGTGTGATGACTCACGATACGCTGATTGATTTGCTCTGCAGCTAAATGCTTGTAATTAGTTACTGGAAGTGGGAGAAAACTCCCCATAAAATCCACCATGTGAATGACATTCTTTTAAAAGTTTTCTGTCACTGTCCTCCTACCTCAGGAAAAAAGCTTCTCTTATTAACTGTTATGACAATGTTTTCGTAATAGTCCGACAAATTAGAAACATATTCGATATTTATGCATGTCTGGCCACTCATGCTGTTATTGTTGTGTTCATTATGGCGGGTTGGAAAGCTGTGGGTGTGTCATTAGTTGTAAGCTGATCTGGAGTAAGGGAGCAGGAGTCTCCCCTGTCTTGCTCATGTCTGACAGCCCGGAAGATTAGCATGAAGGATGTTCTTCATTTGTTAAGTGCTGATACTAATCCCATCCATCGATGTTATGAAGTGACACTGGCCTGGACACCGTCTCCAAGATCAACACTGACAGAAATTAAAAACCAGAACCTGCTGCTGTTCATTCCGACATCAGTTATTCATGATTCAGTTATGCCAACACAGTGTATTTTATTTTCAAGCATTCAGTTGCATTCTCATAACACAAGTCTTTGAATAGATTGACTTTTTAAAAGAAAGGAAGGAGCACATTACGCTCTGGGAAATGCACCCTTACATCATTCAAAATAGTAGTTTGACATGTAATTTATGGCGGTAATGGGTTTGAATACCTTTTTAATATTTAGAAAATGAAATACGGATATCATTTTAAGAGGACACATTCACACTTACAATTGTCCTAATAATACATTGCCTAGCTTTTCCTACAAACAGTAGTTATAGACTCCCTCCACTTCCCGACACTTCTATTTAGAGGTTCCCTATTATAGTCTTTTTCAGCTATTTATTATAGGTCTCTATACCTCTATATATGCAGAACCTCTCTCTGAAATGTTGGCTCGAAATACCAAACAGATGATGCACTGTAGCTTGACTGTATACCCCTCTGTTCCAGCCCTGTTCCGGAAGTGCAGATTTTGTGTCTGTAGCTTTAAATGCTAATGAGCTGCTGCTGGCCACGCCCCTCTGCGAAGTGTTTGGTTTTAAAAAAAAACCACAATGATGAGGAGGAGATTCAGGTGAAAAGGTGGGCGGGTGTTACCTTGGTTGGCATGGCTAATGGTTACACAACCCCCAGCTCATTTCCAGACAGGTTTTTCTAGAGAACGATCAGGACAAAAAGAGAGAGAGACTTCTTTCCTGAAACGCTCAGATTTCTTAACACAGACGGGATATATGTTTATGTATAAAAGACATGAAAAAGCGGAATTTGCATAAATGGTTATTCTTTGCCAATCAAAATACGTTTTCATAAACAAAAGGGAATTTTGCAGTTAGATTTTTGTGTCTATAAATATTGCAATAATATCATTGTGACTTATTTTAGCCACAATAAACATGCTCTCATTGAACTCTCTTACGTGAATAACTCATTTTGATGACCCAGTGACTCTCATGCTACTGTAACAGACGTAATACATTTTAAAAGTGACCATCTTCCCAAAATTGGCACTGTTCGATTTTTGGTGTTCCCATTGTGGCACGATGATGTATTTCATATTCGAAACAATCGTTTAACAGAAACATTTCATTTACAGACACTTAGAGGTCAGATGTTAAACATAACTATACATTTTGAAGGTATCAGTTTGGACTCTGGTAGCTGAACCTTTTCTATAAACCGAACAATTATCATGAGAATAATCCAAAATTAAAAACGGGTCAAACCAATGTCACAGGAAGACAAACACAGAGGAGTGCAGAAACTAGACAATGCTGTCATAAAGAAAGACATAACCGAATGCATTACTTCAAAAATGTGCACGTTATAGTTCCGGAGGGACCATAATACTTAAGAAACAGAGGGTGTTGCAACGTTAATGTGCCGAGCGATGGAGGTGGGTTCATAAATAGTACACTGAGCTGGCTGAGGAGGTTTGCAAGGATGCTGAACTTGGAAGCTCCTTTAGTGAATGACAGTTCAAAAAGTGGCGTGGTCCTCCTCCACTCTGCGGCCCACACAGCCGGGCCTTCACACCATTTTATGTAACTCCGGGTGGAGAAGAGAGAAAAGCGAGGTGGTAAAAGATAGAGGTAGGAAGAGAAAGATGGAGTCACAGAGAAGAGAGAAAATGGTATATATAGAAACAATGAACAATATGTACACTCACCTCTCTTAACTCAAAATAGTATAATGAAATCTTAGTTTAAGGAGTATAGGGGTGGCTTCTATACCTCCCTATCTTCTTCTTGTCAACAATCTCCCATTAAAAGACCAAAACCAATTAAGCAATAGTCGGTCTCGCTCTCTGTGGCTCTCAGCCCATTTCTTCCTAACAAAGCAGTACATCTTTAAAAATAGCTCCCAAATACATAGTTTGATTTTTTGAAAGGCTCAGTAATTTCCTAAAACTATTTGGCAAGGTAGTTTTCAGCAAAGGAGTGTTTTCTTACACGTTACCCAGTGTAACATAAAGGCTCGTTATTGTTTTTATTTTTGAATGTCTATAGCACAGATGGAAAAGCCAAATCCGGCTTTAGATCAACCGGCAGTACAGGAATCAATAAATGTTTTGTTTTTTTAAGGGATTTGTTAAGAACAGATTAGGAATAGGTATTTAATTTGTCAACCAACCCCCAACACATAGGCATTCTCTACATGTGATGAGCTAAGGATATATAAAGGCTCAGCTCTTGTAATTTGAAATATAGAGTATTCAGGAAACGTCTCTCACATGCACACATGCCAATACACATCCATAGCTCTCATTTCAAACAAGGTTTTAGGCATTACAAAATACATTTCATAACAAAAACCAATATCTCTGTAAAAAAAAAGCTATTATAACGTGAACTGTAACTTGACTTTCAAACATAATATTTCGAACTTCACGTTTATATAATTTAATTACACATACAAAAGCCTAAATGTCAACATCTCAATTGTTTGCTCATACTGTATACGTTGTTGATTCACTCATTCCAAGGTACGTTAATGGCAACAGTATTACTACACTACAGCAGTTTTTCAGTTGTGAGGGAGCTTCACACATTCACAACCTATACCAGGGAACCAAAAGTGTTCAATCTTGGATGGACAATACGTTCCTGTGTTATTTTTAAGTGTGCAATGTTTCAAACAATATCACTGATAGCTAAAAAAACATAGAGCGTGACAGAGAGAGTGACCACAAGAGGTGAATAACATCAGACACTGCAGGTACACCAAACCAAATCCAAACTATAATCGAGAGGATGCTGCATGTAATGGAAGGTTGACTGCACATACAGGATTCAATCTAATAGCGACTCCCCTCACTATCTGTGAGAGGGGTGAGCTGTCAGCTCTCCCCGACTCAACCTTCTAATGCACCGTAAGCTTTGTAAAGTGGTTATGAAGAGCAGGAGTCATGGTTTCCAGTGCATGGAACAGAAACATTGTCTCCACGGAGCCCCTAAAAATAGGTCATGCTCTGTTCTCTGATCTACTCCGCACTGTTACATAAAACACACTCTTTGTACCAAATCCCTGTTTCTTTCACTCACTCTTGCACCGCCATACAGTACACAAACACTATCCACGTGCGGCAATGAGCATATATGCTGTATCTGTTCCTAAAAACCAATAGACGAGAGGAATTTAAGGCAAAAGCATTATCTAGACTTAGTATCTGCGGTCTATTGAAATGCACCATCTGTTTTTGCAAGGTTATGCAACACACATTTAATCCAAGGTAACGATATAATATTAAACATAGATGGATAGTGTGAGTCATGCTAAGGGGCGGGACATCTCTGAGCGGTTAACCACTCACCACAGTGCCGGCCAGCTAACCAATCGGAGCAGACTGGGCTCTGGTTTCAGACAGAGGGTGAAAGAGAGACGCTGCAGCACAGGCAGTATGTAGTAAGTGTTAAAGCATGGAGACATGTCACAGTAGAGGCGAAATATACATATATGAACATGAGATGAGCATAATATGTCCTCTTTAAAGACCTCAACACAGGCAGGTGTTGTCATCAATACACCTGGCTGTTTGTTCACCTCTTACCCTGAGATTTGTTTTCTGAGCCACATTGTTTTTTCACGTCATTAACTCCTATATTCCTTCAGTCAAATAAGGCTTATGAACTAATCGCAGCCATAATTGGTGATAATGCTGTTGTTTGTTTTCAGATTAAAGCCTTTGAGATGAGAGGAGAGCTGAATGCCACTGAGAAAAGATCATCTGAACCCTGCTAACCTTTTCTATTGATCCCTGTGCAACATGAGGCCAATCGACTATCAGCAAACAAACACAGTATGACACCACAGAACTGAAATATAGAGCAGTTTCTTTTTCCATCAGGAGGGTTTTAAATACAGTGTGAGATTTAAACAGTCTATTTTTTTTTGTGTAAAAATGTGCTGTTTTATTATCAACCACCTCTACTCTGGTCATCTAAGGAAGTTACTCCAAAAAAATCTATCTTTTGAGAACAAAAAGGTGCAGAATTGTCCCTCCATATGGTTATAAAATGACCTCAAACTACCACACAGAATAAGTTCCACTGTTGGACTCAACATCTAGCGAGAAGTATTTAAACGAGGTGTTTGTGAATATCACACAGGAGTCCTGAGTATTCATGGGAAGTCTGACCTACCTTGACAAGAAGATTAGTTGAACACCTTTTAAGAATCCAAAGTCAACACCCAAAAAGAATGAACGATTGCATTATTTATCATATTTAATAGTGAATCCTACACCCAGGGAGAAGTAATCATGAGTAAACATAATATACCACAAACTAAACAGATGGGGCCAAACTAAAGACAGAAAAAACACAGATTTAAAAGCTATTCATAAATACATGGCATGTGGCATATCTGGAAACAAAGATGCATTTGGAATATGGGGAGAGTCTCAATATACTGTAAGAGATTGTGCATGGCTGTATAGTAAGCCCTGGTTAACAAACAGCTTAGATCCAATTGTACCGAGTGGTCACTCTCTGTATTGCAGTAACAAATCCCACTTAAGCTCAAAAAGACCACCATTGTGAAACAGCAGCTGTAAAACTGATGTAAGGGCACCTTTAACTGCAAGAAAAGACAAGTATGATAATGCATGCAAGGACGGAAGTTGCAATTACAGACAGTCCTCGGTATGTAAGCTATGTCATGTACATATGAGCTGTATGGGAACTTGTGGGTGAGGTCAGTGGGAGGAACACTACTGTACGGATACGGTGGACGCCATAACCAGGAACTAAACCCATTATTTTTTTGCTGTATGTTCCTGGCAAGCAGTTCTCGTTACTGTAAATTGGCACAATCTGCAGTTCTTATAACACATCCATGGTTGTCAGTTTTTCAGTTCATCGGGACCCTGATGAACACCCAAGACAAAATGTTGGCCTGTTTTCACAGTCTGAAAATCAATCAGTGTTCTCCAGTCCGTCTTATTTCCCCTGGTAATGTAAGAGCTCTCTCCTACCGATACAGTACGCGGTATCTCCTCTTTGTCACATGTTGTCCTGTCGACCCAGAAGCTGCAGCATATCAGTTGAATGATAACCTTCCCAAACCCCTCCTCCCTCACTCCAGGCAGCCCCCTCCCTCCCCACTTCTCTCTTCTCGCCACAGGTTCGATTAATGGCGCTCGCTTTGTTGTAACCCCCTGGGGCTAGTCTTACTGCAATGTACCTGTTTGTGTGTGTGTGTGTGTGTGTGTGTGTGTGTGTGTGTGTGTGTGTGTAGTGCGATGCAAGAGTATGGTAGAGAGTCTTTGAAGAGTGAGGGAGGGAAGGAAGGGTGCCAGAAACTGATAAACACAAGAACACCCAGGGACAAAATAAACCCATGTGCTGAAGTTTTTTTACACAGAATATGGAGGGTGATGAACAAGAGCAGTGCATAGAGACGAGGGTGTAACCGTGAAAAGACACAAGAAGGAGAGACGAACATTGTTAGCAACCAAACACCACTACCCACCAGCTATCAATTGTATGTGATGTGTACTTTCATAGGTTAAAGAAAAGCCCAACAATAAAACATCCTCACATGTAGGACTGATCTTAGGTCTCTGCACTGAACGTTCAGAGTGAACCAGCTGAGATTTAATCTCATGTTTCTTATCAGTGTGTGTAAGGCTGATGTAATAACGTGTAAGACTAAGTGTTGTTTACTGGTAATATTATTCACACGCTATCTGCATAGGGTGTTTCACATGCAGAATCAGACATAACTGTGTACGTACATTTACTTTCCAGGGATGCATTCAAGAAATGGACCATGGTTAAAACAGCTGCCTGCATGTGTGCCTGAATATTGTGTGAATGTGAATGCATTTGCTTTTTTGTACTATAGAGGCGCTTGTGCTTACTGGCACAGCAGGAGAATATACATACATCAACGAATATGCAGAGCATCAGAGACTCAAGTGTAAACAAACATCCTCTTCAATTCAGCTTCAACTGGACTTACTAATGTAGGCATGAGTGTCATCTTTGTCATTGTTTATTTCTATCATTTCCGATTGCCTCCATTCATTTTTTTATTTTGTGAAAGCGAGAAAGACAGACTGAATCAAACATAAATGAATAGCTACTGTAACCACAAATCATACATTTAAGCCTCCAGTGTATTGATTGGTACAGCTTAGAAGAAGCAGAATTTTCTCACCCTCCCCTCCGGAGGTTGTTTCTCTCCCATCAACACACCCCCCCCTTCCCCCGCCTGAAACGCTTCAATTGGACACCTTTGTTTACTCCAATTACACAGTGACATGACTACATTCAAGCTTCTATTGGCTAGCCATCCAACACATTGTACTTGACAGGCTAAGCGGTGGGACATCTCTAAGCGGATGACCAATCACAACAGAGACGGGGCTCTGGTTTCAGACTGGGGGTGAAAAGAGGCAGTATGAGAAAATAAAGACCTTTTTGAACATTAAAGCATGGAGACATGTCACCGCAGAGGCATAAAATACAAATATGAACCTGAACATGAGTATTACGGGTCCTGTTAAAAGCCTGTTTTTATAAATACTTAAATTTGACTGTTTTTATCAATTGTAAAACAGTATTGTCATATTGATCAACACAATCAATTTGTTAGTAATATGATTTAATGTAGTACACATTGATCTATATATGGGCATTTGATGTCATTCATAAATCTTTTTCTTGTTTCATTTAAATGCCACGATCATTAAAGTCATGATCAGTCCCATCCATTGTCTGTTCAGAAATAAATGAATAAACTGCTTTATAACACCATGAAATACTTTAAGGTCAGGGCCTTTCCGCTCCTTTTACTTCCTGCAGTGACCCTTGTTCTCTTGGTGTCATTACACGTTGAGAGGAGCAGTGAGCAAAATGTTCGTTCAGGTATGTTTTCGGTCCTATGTGCTTATGTCAGAATTCATTTCGAATCATTTCTCAGTTATTGGTTCAATCTCTTCCTGTCATAAAAGTGTTTAGAAAGAAGAGCCCTTCTCAGTGTTTGACAGAGGGACACACACACACACACACACATAATTTCCTCTCTCTCTCTGCTCACGACAATGTTTTGTGCCCTGTGTGATTACTATGGACATGTGATTAATAACGTGCTCATCGTAACCTCCTAGTGCGAGTCAATATGTCCTATATTAGAATAAATGGGTGTCAGGGCACATAGCAAGACCATTCCTCAGGCCAGATCTCATTAAACGTGCTACCCCCCCCCCCTCATAACACACAGCAACACACGGACCAAAGCTAAAGCCTGCAATAACACTGATACGTAATAAATACACATTTCAAGCACACCTAAAGAAAACACACAGAGGCATGTGCGTACACCGATAGGCAAACATCGAATGACTCACAGCATTATTTCTATAAGACAGATTCAATTACTACAGTATGTTGTGGACCTCGAAAGACGGCCGTTGGAATTAGAAAAAAAACAAATGTACAGCGGCGGAAGAAATGACCACTTCAGCATTATCAGTTTCTCTTGTTTGTTTTTTTATAGGTTTGTCTTTTGAGTTAAATGATTTTTTTTTATTGTATTCTATAAACTCCTGGCATTTTTTCTCTGTGTTGGAATTCAACACACACTGGAATGGCTGCCATACATGTAGAGATAAAGATTTAAGAACAAATTGGAGTGGTCTCTTAATTTTATGGCTAGTTCATGACCCCAGAAACAAAACCTATAGTGCTATATTTTACAATTATATAATCAGATTTACAATATCCTTTACAATGTATACTATACATACATATACATTTTTGCCACACATCTCACTGTACGTGGAAATGTAAGGTATGTAATTGTTTTTGAATCGTTTTTTAAACAATATTACATTATGTTATATTGCCAATGCTCCCGAGAGGATATCAATAGCTTACCCTGCAGCACACATATTTTACTGAAAATATAAATATAAATGTGTTGCTTGTCTGACATGTCTTGAAGATAAGACAACATTATGTTATCAAATGATTCAATGTGTGTGGCAGATTGAAGAGCAACATCTGTTTTAAATCTAAATGAAGATTAATAGTAAAACATAAGCATTTATTTACACATAACCAAAATAGCGTGCCTTCAAAAACATTTCCAATCAACCAATAGACTTATTAAAGTTTTAAAAATATAAACCTACGTGGATAAAAGCTGTAAACATTTAGAGAGGAATCACGGAGCATCTTTATGATTCGAGGTGTCCAGTGAGAAGTTGTACAGATGTCTCTTTCACAGTGGTGGTCTCTGGGGAAATCGCTCGCTTTGGCCCCAGGGGATTTTTTTTACGTTGCTGCTGCTACTTGAACAAATTCAAAGCAAGATACAGTTAAAGTACTGTGTCCACACCTTTAATTCTACACCTGTGTTTTTACCAAACGTCCCACAATACCCGGCAGATCTACAGTAACATACTGTTGGGAATACAGTAGAAGTGCCGTAAAGACAAACAAGACAAAAGTCAAGCTGTTGTTACATTTAACTTTTACTGTCTGACATTCAAGATTATCAGAGGAGCAAGCACAGGTTATTTAAAACAAGAGCAACTTAGTGTTTTTGTCTCATTAATTACCATTTTCGCAGCCCGTGGCAGAACAGAGTGAGCTCACCTCCGAAGCAGAACGATCCACACTGTGGTGTATCCTCTTTTGTTCGAAACGTGGCCTTTATATAACTTAATGCACAACCTACATTTGGATCGGCTGATTCATTCAACTCATTTACATTTTCACAGTGACCTTCCCTGCGCTCTCCAATCCCACGCATTCCTAAATACAGAGTGCTGCGTCCACACATACGTAGGACAATTGCAGAGGACAGAAGGGGCGGCGCTGAAGTCTCACTCAAATACTTTCACACACACACACACACACACACATGCAAGGACTCATGTATACAGAAAAAACGTGCACACACATGCTGTTGCTATACATCAAGAAAGCCTGCTCATTTGTCAAAGCAGCGCTAATCACTTTCATAGAGCTTACAGCGTCTCATCTTATAGCATACTTTAGAGGGATGTACATGCATCTGTGTGAGCGTCATTCCTGTTCAGCCAGATGGGTTCTATGTTATTTTTATGTTGTATGTTATCACAGCTGGGACAGCCTGCCAGAGCCCTGCTATGGGCTACAATGTGTTTGTATAGTAATCCCCTATTCTGTAGGTGCGGGTAAGTTCTGGAAAGTGTTTTTCTCTTCAGCTTCAATTGTGGGGTGAAATGAGACTGGTAAGCCATTTCTGGTGACGTGATTTTCTTTTCTTTTTGCCGTTTGGTTTCCATGTTCTGTCTAAACTCCCCCCTCCCTCCTTCTCACTGTGCTGTCCCCCTCTCATGCATGTATGATCTTTTGACATACAAACTCATTTCGCCATTCATCCCATTTTGTCTTCGCTCTCCGAACATACCACCTTTCCTCTCTGTACGCTCTCACTTTGCACTGCACTTTTTTTTTTTCTCCCCTTCTCGAAGCTACTCAGCTGAATCCTTTCCATTAGAGACTGTGAGAGGGAGATTAGTGTTGTATCATTGTGTATGTGTGTATATGTGTGTGTCTTTTGGGGGAGCAGGGCCGGGAGAAGGGATTTCTAAGACTTTCTGAGTAACAGTAAGTCGACAACCAGGAATGCCATCATTGTCTAGAGGGGTTTGAGGGGGATGTGGAGAAGCTGGGAGATGCTTTATTTGTATCTAATGCGGCTGCACCTATTTCATATCAGCTCTATCATACTGTGTAGTATTTCTCATACACACATCATGTTCTGTCGTCATACTGTTCGGCTGTACACCAATGTATACTCTGTGTGGAGGAGACACACATGCACACACATACACGAGACACCAACATAAACATGTAAATTCACAGGGAACTGAAACCTTTTCACATGCACACACACACACATGCTTCTTCATCTGCAGGGGCCATCAGCCATGAGACAAGTGTGTTGCTTAGAGACCAAGAGGTCACCCCAACAACAGAGATCACACAAACCAGGTGTGACATCTGTTCCAGTGTGGTGGCCACAGCCAGCACTGGAGCCCTGCCTGTTTCCAGCAGGCTGCTTGGAGCATGCAAATGTAAAACACCCTTTGGCTGCTCAGGAAAAGACACTTGACTATGAATACATCTGGAGCCTTTTTGAAGCCTTGTTATGCCCTTGGTACCACCATTTCATCTCAAAATGCAATATATGTCACTCTCTACCAAAAATGTGAATCAGTGCCTTTATGCAAAAAATCTTCAATATAACAAAACATGCACAATAGAAAGAGCAAAAGCGAGTCGATTAATCTCCATTTCACTGCTGCTTCCATTCAAAAATGGCAATTTCTCTTAAATGAAGGTACATGAAAATGAATTAATGGAACCACATGTATCCTGTGGTGTTTTATCAGCTGCTTTGGCGATAGAGAGTTTGGACTTCAGGCTGTTAAAGTTTTTCATTCTCATTTTCTTTTTTAATAGGGCAACTTTTTCACTTCAGATAACCTTTTAAAAAAATGATATTTAATTTCCATTCATCGTGTTTCATATGCTCACCAAACAGGCGCTTGGAGCATTGACAGGTGAGAACTGATAGCAGGTATAACACCACCATCCAAAGTCACCTTTTGTGCCTCAGAGAAAATAGTTTAATAAGAAAATTCTAACGATTTTATTTTCTGTTCTAATGTCTTCTCAGCTTGTAACACTGTATCCAAAAGGTGGCTTTGTAGGCATGACGTTGTATTACACTATCATTCATTACAATTCTGAAAGCTAAAGGTTAGCATTAAACACTTAACAATAGTAAAGACTGTTAACACTCTTTATAAAATGCATGTGAGCATGGTAAATATTGACAGCTGCATTGTAACATGCTAACATATTAGCATTGATTTCAGAGTACAACCAAGTCTAATCAAGAGTTTTTTTCAGTTTTTTAGTTCAAGAGGAAATATTTTGTATGTGGCACAGGTTAGATAGTCAACCTATCAACGATAAAAATCTGGTTCGTGGTATCCATTTTAGTCGGACATTGACAGAGAAATCCATGCTGCTAGCTTAGCGAAAAGGGAAATAGCTCCAAACTGTCTTCTGCTTCTGAGAGTGTCTTCAACGACAATGCTTGAGGAAGCGTCTCCCTGAACGCTGAAGTTAGGCAAATAGTCTTTACAGCTAATATCTGCATTTAGCATCTGTTTGAGCTGGTGAATTGGCATGCTTACTGAAGCATTTGAAAGACATCCATCTGCAGTGCCACTCCAGAGCAGCGGAGTGCGACTGCGGTGACAAACTTGCTGTCATCCAATTTTCCACGTGCAGAAAAACATCACACACACACACACACACACACACACACACACACACACACACACACACACACACACACACACACACACACACACAGACAGATGTGCCCTCTTATAACTTCTTGCTGAAATACTCTCCTCCTCTCACTCTTACTTCTACTGTTCGATCATTCTCTCTGTCTTAAAGTCGGCTTTATTTCTGAATAAACTCCTGACAGCAAAGCGGTGAGGCCGACTGAAGATTGAAGTTGCATGTGTTCAGTGTGAACAGTGTCAAAAAGTCCACACGATATGTGAACACAATAGATTACATTAAAGATATGTATATTGTATCTTCTCAAGTGTTCATTGTGTGGGAGGAATATGGTCTCAAAACACAGAAAAATGCAAGTGTATTTGCATTTAAACTCAAGCCTTTTACAAGATGAAATAAACACAGTCCACATGAAGGATCAAAAGACCACAGACCTAGCAGCATTCCTTCAAGCCCTCCATATTTTAATATATATACAAATAAGTCATTTTCAACTCAAAACATTCACTTTAAAATGATGCAATACAGATAACAACACAATTTGTTGGCATTTCTGCATGCACTCATTGATTTAGATGTGGACCAAGCAGAGACTCAGCTTTCTAGTTGAAGCATCTCAACATAGATGTACACAAAAGACTACTGCTCCTCTTCTATATCCATCCACCCAATTATTTTCCAACAAATGTCTCTTGTGTTTGTCCTTCCTCCCGGTCCGATATTAAATATGCTTTAAAAAGTTGAGCACTCTCTTTGTTACCAAACATATCGAGGAGAGTGTTTTGACCTCCCTGCCTCTTCTTTCTCTTTCACAGTTCCTTATTACCTCTCCCTCCTCTTCCATGTTTCTGCCCGGTGGCCACCGTGGCATCAGAGTAGGGCCAACAGGTGACCCCACAGATGGCACTTTGACACTCAGATGTGAAATCAGGTGTTGTGCTGTACATATCTGCATATTTAGTGTCACATTATACGCTATATTAACACACGATGTTAGCAATTCAAGGTAATTTCTAAGTCATCAGAGGCGGGGGGGGGGGGGGTGGGGGGAGGAAAAAGAAAGAACAACTTTGTGAATTAATTGCTTCATTCCTCCTGTTCACTTTTCAAGGGTATAAGGCTGGCTTTGGTGTCAGGAAAACAGGAAGTCCTGCTGCTTCTTGAAGAATTGTTTATAGATTTCTAATCTAGGCCAGCAAGTTGTAATTCTCTCTGTCTTACTCCTGCTGTGCTTTTTCTCATTAACTGCATCAGTGCTATGCTCAGCAAGCCACAGCAGGAATACAAGAGACCAGGAGACAATTCATGTTCTGAAAGTAAAACATTGAGCTGCTGAGACATTAAGGTCATATATGCTGACACATGAATTAACAGCGGGGAGTTTGTCAGTGTGTTGCACGCTGATCAAAACAAATGGCCCACAAACAAAGATCAAGCAGAGACAAAGACGCAGGGCAGAGATGATGATGAAGGAAATTTGGTGATTTGTACTGCCACAAATCTAAGTGTTGCTGCTTCTTTAAAGCTTAGGTGTAAACGATGAAGAAGTCAACCTGAATAAACTAGACTTTTTTTGAAAATATCCACCCGGAAAACGACAACAATAAGCCGAGCAGTACCAACTCTTTGCCATGTAACTAGCAAGCAGCACTGGCTCCAAAATGTGTTTAATCTATCAAGGAAATTGCGTTGTCCAGACTGACAGCCCGTCCCTTTAGGCCTCTTTTCCAAAGCCGATCCCCCTTCATGATCATTGCGAACATAAACAACAAAAATGGCTACACTGTAGTAAGTACTCAAAGCTGTCAAGCTAGCAGCTTGTAGAGGACTCCAGTGAAGGGCAGGGGCAGAGCAACCCCTCATTGAGCTTTACAACAGCTCTTGAGAGATCAAAGAAACTATGTTTATGTTTTTACAGTCCAAGTTAAGTCTTCATATTGACAGGGATATTTTTCTGTTTGTTGGTTCAAGCACATTCTGGCATTGGTTAGAAATCCTGTGTTGTGTGGCATTGGCTAACATGCTTACAAAATCTAACAAATCAATCATATAAGAGCCAAAAGGTGTTATTTCTCTTCAGGCTCTTACGTCCTTTCTCTTCTGAGCGTTTGGGCTCTGTTTGTCTTAATATTTCAGTCAGGCCATCGGGTAAATAAAACATCCTAAAAATAAACTTTTGTCAATTCAGACCTGGAGAGTGCTGAGAGGATGTTCACGACACCAGGTCAGAAAGACGAGCAGTGACCCGTTCATGTAACTGAAGGATTAACCCGTGCCACTGTGTCAGGCTAAAAAGTATCAGAATGGGTTAAATAAGTTTGGAAGAGCTCTCAGTACATACTGTAAGCCTCTGAAAATAAACCCTAACAGTATCCAGTGGAGCCAGATAACTCCATGATTTAGAGACTGAAGAAGAATATGTTTCTGCTTCAGTAAGACAGAAACAGCAATGTGAGCCAAAGATTGATGAGATGAAACTCTTCTGGCCATTCTCTATTGTCTTCTCCTGGCAGGCTGTATATTCCTGTCTCCCTGTGGGCTTGTAGGAGGTTTCAAAAGATTTAGATGAGATGGCAAGTTGATGGAAACACCTCACAACCACACTCCCACTGGGTGCTCCATCAACAGCAACATTAATCTATATGCACTCCATCATACAATTACCTGAGGTCCTTCTTTCAATGCATGACATACACAGTGTGACATAGGAAGCATGAAAATGCCCTGATATGAGATCTGAGATTATGAGCTGCCTGCAACAGTGCTGCTTCCAACTTTACCTATAGTAGCACTGTTACCCACAGCCATTTACTCTGGTTTTGATAAGCCACCTGCGACACAAAGCCACATTTGTTTTTTCTTTCTAATCCAACTGAAGGTTCACATTGCTCTGCAGCTGGTTTAAGAAAGAGATAAAACTACTGCACCAGCAAACAATCCATCATTCCCTCGTAAAATTTCCGGCCCCATAGATCTAGTTGTGCCAGTCACCGGCCCGGCTGAAGGTTAGGTATTGGTTTGATTGGAACCTGTCCCTGCCATACTGAACACTACAATCCTGTCACACTCTGATTCATGGGTTTGTGCCAGCTGTCGCTTAAGTTTTACGGCCAGTATTGGCAGGGTACTTTTTCACACATTCAGAGCCATTTTAGGAGCTCCTATCTTTCTGTCTTCCTCTCTCTTCCTTTTTGCCCAGTCCATTTCTGCCAGCATGAATCAGCATCCTGCTCTCTCTACCAATATACACGGTGATGCACGACAGGGCGAGGAGAAGGGGGATGAAGAGGTAACCTGCTGTCTACACCTTGCTCTCCAGCATCAAAAGTCCCTACTCTGCCTCCACGGTTTCAGTGCTTGACCTTTTCGTGCCTGCAGAAAACACGCAAGGATGTGTAAAGCCAGCATACTGAAACAGGTAGGCTGCTGTGTGTCTATACTTGTACATGCACTCCAAAAGCCCACTCGACTCTGACCTGCGGTTTAACTGCTGTGTAAATCCAAGCAGCACTTTAATGGGTTGCTCACCCATGATGCTCCTGACACACATCACATCAGTCGGACAGCACTGGCCGGTGTGCTGCCCGCACGCAGCTGCATCCGACCCCAATAATAATCATGTTTTAATCACTCTGCCGAAACAAACCTGGAACAACAAAGTTGGAAGCACATCCCAACCCCTGTGAATGAGGCAGAATAGATTTAAGGATATTGCACACTCACTGTAGAGCTTTAGTACTCGGGTTAGTGGGGTGCTAACGCGCTTGGCTCTTTGCGGCCACTTTAACCACATTAAAACTAGCATCGGGCTTGCACTGCTAACTGAGAACAATAAAAGGATGCTATAAAGCAACACCTGCTTGAACTTGCGAAGATATATGGAGGCTGTAATTTATCATCAGTGGCAAAGTGTTGTAAGCTAACGCACCGTATCACATGGTAACAGTGCCTGCATGCTTAAGGTTTTTATTTCTTCTTTTATACCAATACCAAGTTCCCTTCAGTTTAACATTGTCTCAATATGAAACACGTATCACATGTGAAACAGGATTATTCAGTTACAGGTACGGCTCACCACCAGTTCACACAAGACATTTAATATTCAAAGGACAGCCAGAGCAATTACTCTAATTCATTAGAGTTTGAGACAATGAGTGTGCTGAGGTCACTTTAGGGGTAGTCATCGAGTGAAGAGAAACACCAAATATTAGACCAGGTTGTTGAATTTGGTCAGGTGACATTAATATGCAAAACAGGAGAATAACATTATCAAAAGAGATAATGAACTCATGGAGTGCAAGGCCAGTGAGCAATGCTAGTAAAGTACCACAGAGAAAGAGTGAGAAATAAAGAAAGAAGCAAGCGTAAATGATACATAATAAGGTACATTGTTGCTTAAGAGAAGAGATTACAGCTATAAGATGAATTTCTCTCCATCACATATTATAGTTTGCGTTTCAATAAACAGCTCTGAGTCAGTTCTTTCAAGGAGCCACATTATGACCGACTTGTGCAGTGAGGTTTTATAACTACTGGTGTTTCAAAGCAATGCTCAGCAATAACACTTCTGAATTCATTTGTAATACACAGTATAAAGATGAGGAGATACAAATGTAGTCCGTTTTTATAATAAGGGGCCAGTTGTTTATCAATCAGGCCTGAGTATTGTGCAGCAGCCTCCACTCCTGCCTTTGTTTATTGGAGCAGCAATCATGACTCACGGAGGCCAAGAGAGTTTGAAATGCTAAATCCACAGGCATCAGTGATGTAAAACTTAATGCACTGAATGTGCACGAATCATTCTGTGACCAGACAGAAAGTCAATTTTTACCGTCACTAATCAGAAAAGCCATGAATGGGGGGGGGGGGGGAAGTGGAGGGACTCTGTGTGCCTTTGCACACTCTCCTGGAGAGAAGGTCGACCGCCGGGCTGCCACCACAGATCAATGACCTCCCCGTCCCGAGCCTTAAGCCCTTCCACCGCCATAACATGTCTGTAATCCCCATCCAAGGGTTCCCTTACAATATGTTACAAAACGGTTAAACGTGTGTGCTCACATATACATACGCTTTGAAACCAGATGGCAGCACGTTTAATTCATCAAACCACCTGAGAGTAAAACAGCATGGTCTCCTTCAGCCAGCAGCAGCTCATCAGTATGCGCTTCTGTGAGAGACACCAAACCCAAGTTTCCTCCTGGAAAATGCTGAGGAAAAACACAACAAGGCACCAGATGTCCAAAAACACCACACCTACATCTTCTGTCCCAACTGGATAAAGAAATGATCTATCCACTGCAATCCACTTGCTACTCTCTCTCACGAGACGAGCATGGAGGTGTTTCTTCTGATTACTGGTATCTTTGGCTGAATCCTGACCCTGAGAAACAAAAACAAAAGTGGAAGCAAACGGTGTAGCTGACGACATATTGTTTGAACAGGCAGGAGAGAGAAGCGAAGGGGATTCTGTAGACAGTGAATATTAAATATTGTATATTTCCCAAAATCCTTGTGACATGCCAGCTATTGTAGAGCTGTGAGGTGACACTCAATATCAACATGCAATCAATACAATGCAAATAAAGGAAGGATGAATCTTAATAATCATAATAATAATAATAATTCATTTTATTTAGATTTTAAGTCTCTTTAAAGTCGAGCTATGAAACCACATTTATCACAATGACATCAATCACACGTCAAAAGCCAAATGTTACTTCATTTGAAATATGTAACAAAACCCAATCATTTCACCGTAGGAAAGAGGAAACCAAGATATACTATTTTTTAATGTGTCCTCTGCTCTTCTCCTTTTTTTTGGGGAAAAAAAAAGGCCTGTAGTGAATGTAATATACATAATTCACCTCCTTCTTAAGTGTGGTTCTACACACTGTTGTTTCATGCCTGTAAGTATGACCGTTGGTTTATGCTTGAAAGTACGACTGTAAAAAGGGATCGTGGTCCCTTTAATTAATCTGTGTTTACGATGACGTGGAGTTTCAATACGATCTCCACAGGCCTTTCATTAAGCATATCAGGCTATAAAGCAACCATGAAGCACATGATCACATACTACAGTTTACAAAACAAAAATGAACCTTACAACCTCACATAATGACGGACTGGTAGATTAGCTAGAGTTTCTTTAAATACTCTTGATGTTATATGAGACTCGTAAAGGGTTTCAATGTGTTAGAAAATGCTTCATAATACATTCTTCTTTATTGTAATTAGTTGTAACATTGTAATACTTCTAGTAATCCCACATTTTAAAGAATGTACCTGTAATCTGACTACATACGGAATGAGCTCCCCATTGACATCAGGACAGCAGAGACTCTGCATATCTTCCATCGCAAACTGAAAACGCATCTGTTTTGATTGTTTCTTGGCCTTTAAATTCTTGCATTTTCATGAGTTAGCTGAGGCCTTGTAACAAATTCACCAGCACTGAAAACGGTATGACTAGCTTGAAGGGAATAAATCTGCCCTTTCCTTGTTGTTCGGAGTTTGATTCTCTATGTGTTTTGCACTTACTTTCAGACGCTTTGGATAAACGCTTCAGCCAAACTAAATGTAATATTTTTTGTATGTAACTTTCAGGGAATACAGTTGCCTTTTTTTCACATGTAATCCGTTACTCCCCATGCCTCCTCAGAATCAGAATCAGAATACCTGTGTTCTTCCCACAGAGTGGCCATTTACATTGCTGCTAACTGATCTACAGAAACACACACCCACATAATACGGAATATGGAAACATGTACCCAATCAAATGTGATTTGTGGTGTGCAGCTATGCCCTCGCATCATAAAAACGCACTTGACTTTGTAAACTTGTGGGTAGTGGATGCCTGAACAAACCGAATACAAAGGCTTTTGAGTCATCTTTTTAATAAAAGAGCCACAATGTTACTTAGTGTCTTATTGCAAGATGTAATGGAGGAAACAAATATATGGGATGTGCTGTGCAATGACTGCTGTGGATGCTGTTAACGTTGTAAGAAAGGATACAAATCATTTATCGACTTCCTAACATCTACGGCCTGTAGAGCCTTAAGTGCTAGTGAAGGGCTGCAGAGAAGAGCAGAGAGCCGGAGGTGGAGGAATGCATTTAGATATATGGAGGAGCGGTCCCTGTCTTGTCAAAACAAATAGCCAGGGGCAGAAAAATATCTATTGAAAGCTAAACGGATATCATTCTGACTTATTGCAGCACGGCCGTCAGAATTAATGCTTGAGGGTGAAAGGGGGGTGGTGGTGACTTTATTCTTATCAAATACGACAGAATAAAACCACATCTGAGCTTGGAGCTTCAAGAGGCGTTAACAGATACAGAATGATATCAGTGTGGACAGATAGAGGGAAGATTAAGGGCTCTCAAAAAATGACTCAAACACTCATACACACAATAACCTCAGACACGCAGGTGACAAACATTGCAGACACATTTAGAAATGGATCGGTAGCTTACTTCGGGTTTATAATTAATATTCCACAGGGACTCTTAGTCTAGTAATTAGGAGCTGAAACTCCACAGGACTCCATTAAGGAAAAAGTCAGTCCCACCGCTGATGAAAGATTGATCATCACTTACTTTGTCGAGCATGTGATCCTGCTATTTTTCTTGGTTTGCCCTTTAAAATGTGTCCCTCTCCAAAAAAAAAAGGGTCTGTTGGGAGACCCTTTGTGTCCTTGATAGGTTGCTTCACAGGCTAGAGTATCTGGACCTTGAACAGCTGGACAGAGGTGAAGTAGAGCGAGCGGTGAAAAATGTCCCTTGTCATGAGACACTCAATCCTGCCTCGTTTGTGTTGACATATTAAAGCACGGACCATAGGGAGGCCATAAATACAGTAGCCATGTCCCGACCCACCAGTGTTAACCCCTGACCTTTACTCAGTCCGTGGAGGAGAAAAAAATAGCTGGAGGAGAAAGAGAAGAAACAGCTGTAGACCCACTGAACAGGAAGTTCCTCTTCAGGTATTAACAGGTGTTTGCAGACATGGCCAAACATGTAATACAATCAGATATGTTCTTAAAGGTTGTTAATTAACCAACAGAAGCACGTTTTTAATATAGTTCTTGATGATTCGTCCTGGTGCCAAATTGTGGTACTGCAACAAAAAATACAATAATATTCAGGTTGATTTTTGCATTTGTTGCCTCTACTGTGACATGTTTTCAAAAAGCTCTTTATGTTTCTCACACTGCCTGTGTTGCAACACCTCTTTTCATCCTCTGTCTGAAACCACAGCCCAGTCCGCTCTGATTGGTTAGCTGGTCGGTTCTGTTGTGATTGCTCAACCCCTTAGAAGTCTGCCGCCCCTTTTACTCACATACAAAGTGTTGGAGCACTAGCCAATAGAAGTGAGTGTTACATAGTGATGTCATTTTGTTAAGAAAGTTCAAATGTTTGTACTAGAGAACTGCAAAAAAGGTTAATACTATACATATATTTACCCTAAACATGAACTGTCTGATGTAATTCTCTTGACCATGTTTTGTAAAAGAACGAGATCGCGGATACAAGCGGCCGAAATGGGATTTCTCCGCAGGGTGGCTGGCATCTCCCTTAGGGATAAGGTGAGAAGTTCAGTCATCCGGGAGGGACTCCGAGTAGAACCACTGCTACTTCGCGTTGAAAGGAGCCAGTTGAGGTGGTTCGGGCCCCTAGTGAGGATGCCACCTGGGCACCTCCAGCTGGGAAGAGAGGGTAGACCTAGGATCAGGTGGAGGGATTATATCTCTTCTCTGGCCTGGGAGCGTCTTGGAATCCCCCAGTCAGAGCTGGTTGATGTAGCCAGGGAAAGAGAAGTTTGGGGCTCTCTGCTGGAGCTGTTACCTCCGCGACCCTGACGGAAAAGCGGGAGAAGATGGATGGATGGATGGATGGATGTTTTGTAAAATAAATTATTTGTGCGAAACATCATCTCATTAGCAAACTCTGGATGTATCATTAGGTCAGTATAGTCACTTGGTTTATCACTAAGAAAATACTGTTGAAAATCAATTAAAGAAGATTTCATTTAGAATGATGGTTGGCATCAGTAACGGCTTCAGATTTATAAAATAACTAAATGTTATAATGCCGCCAGGGACGGAGGATATCAGTTGGTACTAACTGTCTCAAAATCAATGGACATTTTATGCATTTTCTAACTTTTTCTAAAACTTTTTTCATAACATGACACAGTGAATTCTAATGAGAAATGAAAGCAAGCGGCAGTATGAACACTAATCCGGATTACACCAATACGTTTCTTCTTGCAGGTGGGTGTGAAATTGTGTGATCCCGACAATTCCCACACCACCAGATTAAGAGCCCTGACACACAAAGCCAACAGCGAAGAAGTGCTTATTGCTTCCTTTGTTAAACGTTGTACTTGAACACACCACGAGAACTTCAGCTGACCACTGACTCGCCACAATGATCTGAGCCTGCTCCAAAAGAAAGAACCCGTAAATTGTCCCTGTAAATCTGTAATATGCCAAAGAAACAGACACTTCAGATGTCTGTTGGCCAAACACAACATGGCCAGACAGATGAATGCCAGCATGGTGTGCGTTAATATGGAGGCCTCCAGGACTGGTATGAACAAGCAATTCCAACAATATTCAATCAAAATAGATCATCTAACAACAACCAAATGAGACGCCTGATTCATAATTTCACTTAGACATTTTAACCAAACAGGTTTAAGAAAGGGAAAACATCTACTAGACAGAAAACCTCATAGACACTAAATGCACACTTGGGTTGTTCTTCATACGGTTCAATCTGATTATGGCTTTTTGCTTTTGAGAATAAATCAATTAAAAAAAAGTATGCTTTTCCATCCAACTTAATTTGTCTGCCACCTGTCCCAAATATAAATTCAAACTAAGTGGCAGCTGTCAAAGGCCCGTAAGTAAATCTATTCAGCCAGACATACACTTATAGAACAGCCAAACCCTGACAAACTATTTCAATAAAACAACCAAAAACATTCAGGAATAGACTCATCTTTAGCCGAGTATTTTTACCTCTGTTTTTTGGAAAAGGATATAAGAAATGGTAAACTCATGGCTGTGAAAAAGTGTGATTTAACAGCCGTAGGAGAAGTAGCTGAGAAAGCCTGTGAATCATTTCTGTTGGCTGTCAACCTCCAAGCTTGTGAAAGGGTATGAGATAGTGGAAATTACCCAAGCATCCTTACTAATACATATATCTGACAAATAAGTCTTGGGGGGTGTACTAAAGAGCTCCTGCATCCTGACGAAAACAAAAAGGATTGCATTGAGTAGTGAATAAACTGAAAGCATATACTCTATGCTGGAAGGGATGTTTCCCTGCGGATATTGAACCTTTTACAATTCACTCACAATACTTTTGTACATCTCCTACCTCACCTGAAACTCTTACAAAACACAGTCTATTTTGTTTTACCCTGTCTCCATGCACACCATTTATTTTGTTATTACTCACATTTTCTGCACGTTCTCCTTCAGTTCTATTTCTCTTCCTCATACTCAAACATAGTTAAGTGTGTACTTCCAAATAACCGCACAGATATGTATGTGTTAAAAGGGAGAGGTATCTTTCCGTGACACTGTGGGAGGAGGAGATGGTTTGGTGGAGATGAGGGAATTCAACACACTCACTGGTAATCCCTTGGCATTTAGGAATTGGTCAACTCTGAAGAGGACAAAAAGGATATTGACAGCTGGAAGGGAAACCAAAAAAGGGGCAGAGAATAGAGAATCAAATTTCAGGAAAAGCTCTCCAGTTAATGACCGCAAATCAATCTGCAGCGACGGGTTTGTCTCTGTCTTGAGGCAGATTTATTGTAAGAGAGTGGTTTTAAACGGCCGAACACACAGACAATTTAGTTTTATCACCTGGAGGACTCTTAATAGGTTGAACCAGAATGAATGGTGTCAACATCATCTGTGACTTTGATGTGGTGTCCTGTTATTTGGATAGTATACTATAATGAGCTCCGGGTGATTTAAAGGCGGTCCAGGTGTCCGAATGGCTGCAGCATCTCTTGTGCAGGTTTGTATGGGTGTATATAGAGGCTTAAAGGGAAGTCTAATTACTGATTTTATTTCCCTGTTTTGTCAACCTTGACAACAAAAACAAGTGAGTCAATAGTTCTGTTGTTGTATGAAAGTTTTCAGCGCCAAAACCAGGTAAAAATTCTATGTTTTTTAATAAAATGTGTAAAGCAATTGATCCATTGTCCTTAAGAGTTGGTTGAGACTAAAACTGAAATATCATACAAATATCAACTTATTTGCCATAGCAACAGATAAGGTGATACTTTATCAGGAAGGTGTGTGAGGTTTTGGCTGCAAACAGGAAAAAAAGGTAATTAATAAACATCAACAAAGCAGTAATGCTAAAAAAGCAAGGCTCCCTCTGTGTGTATTTTAATCCAAACTCCTCTGTTCTTTGTTTTAGTAGCCAAACCAGCCACGTGTGCCTGTGAGTGCATGTGTGTCAGTCCCTTTGAGACCCCACGTCTATAAAGGGAATGACCTCCCCCCACTAACTGTTAAAAGTGAGATATCTGTGTGGTTTAAAGCGTCACACAAACGCAACCTAAAGCCTTTTGTACTTTATGGTTTGGGTAGTTAGCGTTAGCAGGATAGCTAGCGTGCTAATATAATGGGTTTTAAAATCACTCAGCAGATCAAAGAAATAGCTCCTTTCTAAGCTGCATACTTTAATCAATGAACAAAAAACATATTGTCAAGACGTTATCCCGTTTCTTGCGTCAGTCTACCTTGTCACATGACACTTGATGTGCTCGAGTGCTAGATGAAGTGATGCTGAATGTATGTTTAAAACCCTTCAGTATGGTGTAGCAATATATCTGGTAACAATTGTTAGAATCTCATTTCTTACTCTGACCCATAGTCATTGATATGTTAAACACGTTACAACAAATTGTGCCATTCACATCACAAATAGGCTTTCTGAGTCTTTGGGGGAAATTAAGGGAAAGAGTTGCTGAGAAGACTTGACAGCCTCACAGGAGGGCGGGCAAATCCTGCTGAGGAATGTTTTGAAGCAGCGCTCTAGTTGAGTGGGGGCTCTGTGTTAGCATTCAGACAGTCTTATCAGTTTTTTTCAGTTTCTATAACCTTATTTGCTCTCTGTCTGTTATGCTGTATGCACATTGTGCTTTCCCCTGCCATTGAGGCAGCATGAATGTCAGTTAATGCTCATGTAAAACCATTTCGAGATACCCATAAAACCGGCAAGCAACCTTTTCAATGGACAATAAACTTGATGGTAGACAGAAGCCAATTTCAGACTCAGACTGAGGTGCGGTTTATTGTAAAATGTAACACGAGCAATATTTAAATAAGGAATAAGGGAAATGTTGGACCCCATTATACACAGCTTTAACTAAAGTGAGTCTGCAGTTACTCGTCATGCACACTGTAGCAGAAGAAAGTGTTACCACCGCTAAACTGCTTTCTTTTATTGCACTATTTTATGTCTTATTTATTTTTAAGGTTAGCTATGTTGCAGGTTGCTGTGTTGAAGGAGCCTGGGACTTAAAGGGGCCTTATTAAGCTTGTTTCAGTTTTCCCTTTTTGTATAGTGTGTTATATAGGTTGTGTGCATGTAAATGGTCTGCAAAGGCTCAAATCACAGAGTTCCCTCAAGAGGGAGTTTCTCTCACACCCTTTCCCCCGTGCCTGAAACGCCTCTATTGTACCCTATTGTTTACTTTCGCACCATAGCGACATCACTATGTAACACTTGCACTTCTATAGGCTAGCGCTCCAACAAATGGTACGTGATAGGCTAAGGGGCAGGTTTTTTTTTCATGCAGTGAGATTCTGATTTAAACACCAAGTTAAACTGAAGCCAATGAAGACAGAGTCGTAAGCTGTTGACCAATCACAACAGAACCGACCAGCTAACCAAGACTGGGCTCTGGTTTCAGACAGAGGGTGACAAGAGGTGTTACAGCACAGGCAGTGTGAGAAAAATAAAGAGCTTTTTTAACATTACAGCCGGTAAACATGTCACAGTGTAGAGACACAAAATACAAATATGAACCTGAAAATGAGCATCATAGGGCCCCTTTAAGATGTGTTGCTGTTGTGCATATGACAACAAAGCCTTTGAATCTAGGACATTTTTAACATAAGCTTATGCTTTGGGTCTTTCCTCTTTTTTTTATACATAATTCAAATGTAATCTTAAAATCAAACCTACTTGTACTTCCACGTGTGCATGTACAAAATATGTAAAGTAAGTGTACTAGTGCACAATAGCCCACAGCATTTGTGTTGAAGACACTCATTTAACCAATACTTGTTCATTAACACCTCACTTTTAGTTGCTAGAAAAGATTACCTGTCCTGCTGCATAACCTGGTAGTCTTCACATCACTAAGCAACCACTCAGCATCACCCATGGACGTGATATGACGTTAATGGAGCCATAATGTGCTGATTAGATTTGTTCTTATTGCTTTTACTAAAGGCTCAGTATAAAGAGTTAATACAGTATTTGAAAAGACTGTGGTAAGATACCTTGGAAGAATTGAGTGATACATTTGTTCACCCCTCCCAACATCCTGTACTACCTCAAACAATAAAGCCTGTGATCTTGTGTAGCACAAAGTCAAATCCCACCTGACAATGTGTGTCATTTTGACATTTTGACTTTCTTATCTGCTGAGTGCTGCCTAAGCCTTGATGTTTGCCCCCGACATTTCAACTCTCAATCAAACACAGTCAGATAAACTGCGCAACAAACGCAAGGTAAGACAGATGCCACTGATTGAGCGTTTCACCTTGCTGGATGAAAGAGGAAGACAAATGTGCAGATACTGTACATAATTTTACACATTCCCCCTGCCCTCCAAAATCCTCGCTTCATCATCTCACAGAGCCTGGTGATTTGTGACAGATGCCGTTAGCGTCTGCACCAACGTCTCTGGTTCAGCTGTCGTAGCCTGATTGAAGTTTGTACCAGAGAGGGCCGACGTTAACGCTGGGCGGGCGCACAGGTGTCACACTCCACACCAGCTGCTCGGCGTTGTCAGGACAATGTTTGTCCTTTTCTGGTGAGTCATCATCTCTCCAAACACCTGGCCTGTCAGAACCACAGAAATTGCTCCAAACAAAGCTTTGATCTAATTATGATACAGTAAAGATAACTCTAACTGAATGAATAATGTGCAAAGACACAAAAGGTAAAAGTCTTAAAGAGAGGTCAACAACTGTTGGTTCAACTCCCAAAACTTAGCAAATGGAGAAGAAAAAGGGGAAAAGGAATGCAGGATTCGTCATTTGTCAGCATTCACTGTCCTGTTGTCAATGTGCTAGAAATGAATGTAAAGTCTTTTGTTGGTGTTTCTGGCAACACGACAATTTAAATGCATAAAAAACAATGTAAACCCTTTATTAGTTTAGTCAAAAGCAGATCTAAAGACATTATAAGTGTTTATTCACTTGTGGTATTTGTCAAAAATGAGGAATAAAACCTATTGTTTTTATAGAAGTCTTTATGTAACGTTGGTGACAAATGTGTAAAAACCAATAATATTAAAGCCACATTTCAATATGATATAAAACATGTATTTAATTGCTAAATACGGCATATTATGTAGGATTTGAAGTGCTTCTATATGAATGTTTTACTTTGTATAAAATGTATAGCCTGATGTATGCCTGAGTGGAGTCTGTGTGATACAGCTGCCTGCTGGAAAAGTTTTTAGGGAACAACATCTTACATTCAGTTTAGAAAGTGTTTACAGGCCCTGTGATAGCTGAAGTGTATCCAAGCAGTAACTTATAGTATTAAACAATGACAGGTACAGGTATAGCATTCTGTTGCACCAAGTATATTATCTTTGTGAGCCTCCAAACTCCAAACTTTTAAATCCAGACTTAAACTTTAAAGACATAAAGCAATGGAAAAAAAGGGAATCCTTCATAGAAGAAATGTCTCTATGAATGTTGACAGGTCGCCTGCAACTATAGAAACGGTCTCTTTGTGATGTGATCTTTAATCCAAGTAAGTTTCATATTTTAAAAAGCATGTTTTTAGTGGGAGAAAGTCTTATGCAGATGTTCAGTAAAACAAACAGTTAAGAAGCAAACCGAGAGAATAGATAGAATCGGAGGATGAAACCCTCATTATTAGTCACATACATGCACACAGCAGAGCACACACAGTGAAGTTGGTCCTCTGCATTTAACCCATCCTAGTACTAGGAGCAGTGGGCAGCTATTGTGCAGCGCCCGGGGAGCAATGGGGAGGCGGGATTGGAGGTGTCCGGTGCCTTGCTCAAGGGCACCGCAGCAGGGCCCAGGAGGTGAACTGGGACCTCTCCAAGTAGCAGTCCACTTTCCATATTTCAAGTCTGTTTGGGGACTTGAACCGGCGACCCTACGATTCCCAGTCCAAGCCCCTACGGACTGAGCCACTGCTGGAACGTTTCCTGCGTGTGCCTTTATGACCGCTTATTGTCTGTTGGCAAAAACACCTTTCTAACAGTCCTCTACAGCTCCACTTGCTTTTATATTTAAGGAGAATGGAAAATAATGGCGCTCTAACTTCAGTTTGACTGTAAATTAGAACTTCTAATGTGACTTGATACATCAGATCCAGTGGGTTGCTTGTGGATGCTGTCTTTGTGAATCATTAAAAAGCGCCGTCATTGGCAGTTTTTCCACTGGCACGGTATTTGCATGCTTTAGTTGTGCTCATGTTCACTTCTACTCCAGCACATAACCCTGAAAAAGCATTTTACAAATGAAGGATGCGCCCTCAACGGAGTCATTGCGAAGTAGCTTCACTGAGTGTTGACTCAGTCGCCAAGGTTATCAACAGCACAATAAATCCTATGTACAGAATATCAGTTTGACTTTCAAGCTACTGACTTTTTTGTTAAATTGTAAGTGAAGAACGGCACAAAGCTGCATCAACAAGTGAAGGCACCCAATGAGGCTTGAGTGACTTTCAAAACTAAAACATGTAATTGCGCTAATGGCACTGCGTACAGGAAGGGAGAAGATCCAATACAAAGGTGTCTCAGTTTATACGATATCCTTTGTAGAAGGTACACATCACTATAGAGATACGCCATCAAAATGAACTAGCTTGGGAGGAGTTTTTAGCTTCTGGTTTATTTTGGTCCAACAAACTTTATTGCCATGTGTAAAAAGAGCAGTTTGTTTTTTATCAAGGGACTACAGAGCCATAACGGAGTACAGAAAGGAGTTTGCCAACAGGAGGAAACCATTCACCATAATAAAGCGTTTGTGCGATATGTGGTCACATCTGTGCAACACGGAGGATGCTGACAGCTCGGTGACAGCAATGTATGGCAATCATAAAGTAACATTTTTTATTTTCTTGTGTTCAATATTGATCCATGAAGCCTAAGGATAATCTCCCTCCACCCGGATACCATACCAAACATATAAAGAAAACTGAAACTCTGAGCATGACCAAAAATATGAAGCAAAGCCCTACCAGGAGCTACCATGAGAATCTTGTCCTGGTTGTGAGCCAGCAAAGCACAAGGGTATCTTTGACCTTATATGGATATATTCTTAAGAAATAAGAAGAATATCTTAAAGAGAAAAGGAAAATATCTTATTAATGCACAGTGAAAGTGAGGTATAACCCTCCAATCAATAACCATTGGATAATAATCCCTTATTTCTGGATGCTTTATTGTTATAAATGTGAACGTCTGCCCACATCCTGATGAAAGGAAACAAATACAGAATAATGAAAATGACTGCATTATATTATATACTCTGAAAGCAGTGTTTATTATAGGCTTTAGGTGATTCATTAAGAAGGATAACAGCAAGCACATTTTCAGAAGTGCTTACCATAGGAAGAAATGGAACAAAAGCCCTTTGAAACCCCTTTTAACCCTGGGAGCACTAAGTCACGCAACATGGGGAAGTCGTGTGTTGTGCTCACCTGATATTTCACTGTCCTTTACCGGCTTCTTCTCCCAGGCATTGCAGGACACACAAAGATATAATAAAAGCCTCTAGTTTCAGGGTGGTAAATTGGCGGAAAGGGAAGATAATTTTGCCGCAGTGTGTGTAAACACAAAAAGAAACTAATCTTAAATACAATGCCGCTCTGATCCACACCTCCATGCTGAATGTGGAAATCCTGATTTGGGTGTGTTGTGAATATTCAAATGGCACTATTCAGCTTTGATGACTGCATCACCACCCGTGAGAGACACCTGGCGAAGCAAATATCGATGCAGAGTTGAGGAGCCACACAAGAACATGTGTTACTTAGGATATATTTTAGATATCAATACACACTTAATTACTTAAGGAATATCATTCAATATCAATATGAAATTATACATGAAATTACTCTATGTGTCTTAACCCGACCGGATACCGTATTGTAAGGATACCATATGAGCCTTGAAATGATACATTAAGGTTATGAATACTTTCATCCAAGCCTGCATACGGCACACAGGATATTATTCATACACTTATTCAACAATATAAAATCCAATTTCACATTTAGGGTAGTTGCTTTTTTATCTGAGCATGAAAAAGGAATCAAATAAGCTACTTTAGAAACAAAATACTAATTTGACAGTGATTTCTTATTCAACATAGAGTACAGAGTGTTTTTCAGATTAATGCAAAGTGCCGTAGGTAAATTATGTCTTCGTCTACAGGATGATGGATCTCTGTGTTTAACCCTCAGCTCTTATTATAAGACTTTATCAAACAAGGAGCGTGGATAAAAACTCCAAAAGAAAAGAAGAGTTTTATGCCAGATTTAGCCCTTTGTCAATTTCTCTCTGCAATCCCTGACAGTAAAACATTCATTTACGTGACACACTATTACAGAGGCTCCATCACAAAAACAAGCTAAGCACACAGCAACATATGAAAATGAACACATTCATCCAGCACAATTACAACAAAATAAAGATTTCAAATAGAGCTGTCAAAGAGTTTAATGAAATCATACGCTGATAAAGTTCTGGCACAACACATGCAGCTCATTATTTTTTATTAGCGCAATTTCAATTCTTGTTAGCGACAGCTTACAGATACTACCATACAGCACCGCCATGAAACTAGAGGCCAGAGAGACTTTGGTCAAATCGTTTTTTTTTTTGTTGCAGTGAATCGACCAGAAGAATGAGCCATAAGTGGCAGCCATGATGAAAGCTGTTTCAATTTTTAAATGCTGAGGGAAGGTGCTTCAATTATTATTTTCTTTATCTCCTTAAGCCAATTCCAGACACTGGACTAGCGTTAACGAAAGGAAAGGAGATAATGGTGTCACAAAATTCTGTGAAACGGCAACATTTAAAGCTATTTACCATACAGCCTTCACTTTTAAATGTAAACTAGGGATAGTTAAAAGCTATTATTTTTGAGGGGTTTTCCGTTTCCTTTAGTGTGTCATATATGTGTTTGAGCATGTAAATGGTCCAACATATTGTACGTGATATAAGCTAAGGGGCGGGACATCTCTGTGCGATCACAACATAGTCGAGCTAACCAATCAGAGCAGACCTGGGCTCTGGTTTCAGACAGAGGGTGAACAAAGGTGCTGCAGCACAGGCAGCACGAGAAAAATAAAGAGCTTTTTGAATATTAAAGCATGGAGACATGTCCCAGTAGAGGCACAAAATACAAATGTTAACTGAAAATGAGCAGAATAGGCCCCCTCTAAGAGGTGTGAATCACACCCATTTTGTTTGGATTATTAATAAAGTTGCTCAAAATAAATACATCTATCCACGGTTGTGCAGTTTGATTCTCATAGAACCAGTGTTGTCTTATCCTAATTCCTTGGCAATATGTTTTCCATAGAGGTCAAGAAAAAGTGGTTAAGTAGAGACATAGGGACAATTCATTCAGGAATTCAATGTTTTAAACTATTAGTCCGCAGTCGTTCTGTTGACACTAACATTTCCTGTAGCAGGAAGATCTTGCAGTGGAAGTCGATCTACGTCAGCGACGAAATGAGAAACTGACGCAGTGTGTTGACGTGTGAGGGAGAAGACAGGGTCACACCACTACACAGATGCAGGCACATGAAGAGAAAGAGGGAGAACCTCACAAGAACCTCAGGGGAGCTTAGAACATACAGCCCTGAATATCAAGACAGACACAGAAGCCCTCAGAGCTTTGACAGAGATGATAGAGGCAGCGTAACGTAGGCTGCAGCACACAGCAGCCAGCCAATGAAACCTCAGTGTGCATCAGAAGACCTCAGCTCCAGATAAGGCTGGCAGCATTGCCCTTCCTATGACATTACTCCTTAAGGCTGTTATTCATCACTTTATGCAGCATTCGTCAAGATAACCATAACCATACATGATACGATAAATAATCATAAAGTATATTTTAACTTTGTCGTTTTAGCCCGTTTGAATTCGAAAATGACTGTAAGATCGCTTACAGCTGAGAGAAATGATGACAGCCGTGACAACTTATTGTCTGCTTTCAACTTGTCTGAAGGTCTCACTTTGCAGTTCATCCTGGAAATAAAGGCTGCTCCTCGGTAATCTGCTTTTCTGTGCTCCCTTTGAAAAGCTGCCATAAGTCGTATAAAGCTCTCATGGTGTTTTCAAATGACGAAACAAACGTATCTATTCACTGATAGGCCAAATGTGCCGTAATAGACATATCTATTCTTTTCATGTACAGTATTTTGAAGGAGATAACCCTACCAGAGATTTAAAAAAAGAAGAAGAAACAAATGTGATTAACACTTTTAAAGAGGCCCTGTTATGCTTTGGGGGTTTTCCCTTTCCTGCAGTGTGTTATTTAAGTTTTGGTGCATGTAAATGGTCTGCAAAGGCAAACATTCATAGAGGGTGAAAAGGCGCTGCAGCACAGGCAGTGTGAGAAATATAATGCACTTTTTTTTGCAACATTAAAGCACGTAAATCAGAATCAAGCTCATTGCCAGGTGCGTTTACACAAATATGTCAAAGTAGAGGCACAAAATACAAATATTAAACTGAAAGTATTGCCTTGGTTCTTTTAGTTGTGCCAAATAAGGAACTTAGCATGTTTATTTGGATCCATCATAACCATATTGGCTTACACTCTCAATAGTTTATTTCCATACAGTGTCCAGATTTCAATGGTACTTTTCTGTCATCTTGCTTGGTGAAATCAAAGGTCATAACGCACAAACAAACGTACTATAGAATGGGAGAGCCCAAATAATTTGGCTACATTTATTTCAACTAATAAAGATCAACTTTTGACAAAATTATTTTCTCAGCATAAAAGACTTTGGCCAACAAACCATACTACAAGCACCGCTGCCTAAAAGTGATTCTTGACTGACAGCCAAGTTCATTTACAGCAATGAGTTTATGAAGTTGCGGCCAACAAGTTAGCAAAGGACTTACACTTTTAGCTAAATCAGAGTCGAAAATAGCTTGGCCCCTTTAAACTTTGGTTAAATATTCCAACTCCCAGAGAAAACATGCCGTGGTATGAGAAGCTGTGCTACACGTTGTGTCCGTCCAGCTAGAAAAAAATCAATATGTTGACATGTGTGATAGCTGTTTAGACCGTGGTCTTCAAGTTGATGGTTTTGTTAATTTACTCTCATCAGTTTTAAACTATTTAAAATGGAAAAAAAACGGTTGAAGTAATATAATTATTGAGTGGAACATCCTGACTGCGGTAGTATTTATTAGAAAGCAACACGGTTAACAATAGCTTTTAATGATGGATTATCAGGAGAAGAAATAAATAACCGTTTCATGGCGTGAGGCCAAAAAGGAAATGCCAACGTGACGGACTAATAGCCTCTCCTCATGTTTCTGAAGATAATTTACCCAATTATTAGTGGAGGAGTTGTGCATGTGGACTTTCAAGCTACCCAAAGTGTTTAAAGTCACTTCACATCTCCTCTGAGACTGTTGCTCATTATAAAATAACAGCTCCAAACTCAAACAGCATGTTTATCAGCGGCAACGATGGATGGCAGTATGGACAAATTGAGGTGTAATTATAGCGTTTGGTAGCAAGAGACTTTTCATCACCACAGAAAAATTATTCACGGATGAGATGTGGAGAGAGGAGAGAGAGAGAGAGATGGAGAGAGAGGGAGAGAGAGAGAGAGAAAGAGAGGTAGAGAGAGAGAGGTTCCACTTGCAGATGCCAGGAAAAACATGCGCTGAGCTTTTCAGCATCAAAAGTCGGAGGATTTGGAGACATATGTAAACAGTATCCCCGGAGAGGGTCATATTTGGAAAGAGAGAGAGAAAGACTCACAGGACAAAGTGATAAACATGCAACTATCTGAAAAGCTTCTTGCTTTATCACACTGGAGACTGGAGATCTTCCTGGGAGAAGCTCTCTTCCTAAAAACTAATTTTCAGCTTCAAAAGTCGGAGGATTTGGAGACATATGTAAACAGTATCCCCGGAGAGGGTCATATTTGGAAAGAGAGAGAGAAAGGCTCACAGGACAAAGTGATAAACATGCAACTATCTGAAAAGCCTCTTGCTTTATCACACTGGAGACATCTTCCTGAGAGAAGCTCTCTTCCTAAAAACTAATCACACATCAAACATCGTCATGACAAATCAGGCTTTGGTTCAATTATCAAGAGGGTTGCAAATTAGAAAAGATTTCATCCTGATTCTAAATGAGGCAAAGGTGGTTCACAAAACGGTCGGTATTAAGCAGCAGCAGCTAGGATACAAAACGCAACATTTAATCATGTTTTATTTTGAATAAGTCACACAATAAGCAATCTTTTCCTGCTACCTTATCTGTTGAAAGGTAGCATGAAGCAAAAATACAAATTGCTCTTTTTACATTTAGAAAAGGGTCAATATATGATTACATAATCGACCGCTTTAACGCCTTTTAGCCTTTTGTATTACGACAGGTACAGTTTTGGTTCACTCTCACTGATCTTATTAACCTCGTTTCAGCGATCAGCCCAGGCTACCAGCACGGCACCAAATGGCAGACGGACAAAGTTGGTGACTTGCTGCTGAAAATATAGCAGACAATTTAGCAGCTACAGAGCTCCTGCGGTCACGTGACTTTTGGTTGGGAGCCACCATTTTGGCAGTCAACATGACCACCGGTGCCAGTGTTTTCTTACCGAGCGAGTATACTTCTCATTTTAATTCAAGTGAAATTCGGCTTTATAGTACAAAATTAGAGAGATTAAATATAAGCGACCCATATAATTCACCCGGTGTGCTTTTCAAGAGCATAACCTCCTGCTCTGAAGACGATGTACCCGACTTGCGCTACGCAGACATCCACAGCTATCTTGTAAGCTTTCCATCAGTGTACTCAGGAGACTCCCTCAGAGCGTACAAAAGCTTGGAGGCTTACAAATGGTGTCAGTCCGGCTTCGTAAACAACATTCAACTGTGGAGTCTTACATCCAAAAACTTCGGCATCATCACTGCAAGGGTAAGTATTAAATTATTCCAGTTTGATAGGCAGTGTCACGTTAGCAGATATCTTTGCCTGCTCTACTTTGTGCAGTTTAGCCTTCTGCCTTCTGTTAAAAACCTCCAGTCTCGTTTTATGTCTCCTCTTCTCTGGAGATGGAAGGTAATCGAAAATTGAGGGGATAAAATCCGGACTCAACGGATTATCACTCTTTCTCCCTACAAAATAAGAAGGAATATTTCAACACGGGTTTGTTTACCACTAGCTTGCTACAAGCTAACTTGCTAACTGGCTAGGCTGCGCCAGAGCCACACTTGTTGAGTTAAAAAGGGACATCACAGTGTCCGTTAGCTATAATAACTGGGTGCTACTTCTTAAATTAAACTAATTAAATTTAATTAAACTGACCAGAAACTTTTTGTAGCATTGTACTGTATTCCTTCACCCACCTGATATGAAGTGATCACTGCATAAGCGAAAGCCAACGGCCGGGGGGTCCCATCTTTCAGTCTTTTTCTGAAGGCTCCTGGCTCTTTTAATCGCTCCAATCCACTTCTCCCTCCTCTCCGCGTCTTTAGGAATGCGATAATACGATACACCTTTCTTTTTCCCACGCCTATTTGTGCAACCTGGTGCACAGCAGTTATCCACCATCCTTGACAGTCTGCCAGTGCCTGTCAATTTACTGCCGCGATGACTGCCAAAATGGCTGCCCCTGTCGTATCTCGTCACGTGACCAGCATATATGACATCATCTGCAGGAGCTCTACAGGAACCAAAATGTCCCTTAAGAGTTGGTTCAGACAACAAACAGAGCTACAGGAGAATACATATTAGAACAACATTCATAAGGTGTTTCGTAACATGAATCCAAATGAGTGATAATGGACTGTGTCTGCTGGATGTGCAATTCTACCTTGGTTTCACCTTCACTACAGCTTTGTAATTCCGCGCCATGACTTAAAAAATGTCATTTAATGCTGTTTAAAATAATAGACTGATGTACATAATCCCCTCAACATCATGATATACAACAATACAATAAATCCAAGTTTTATATGTTCTGTTTTGTGTTTTGAACGGTAGTGATTTGGAAGAAGTGATTTACCTCTGATGTAATTCATGGACGCTGTAATTCATATTAAATGGCATTAAACTGAAAGGTGTTTGCAGTATTATGTTTATTGCAGACACAATTTAATGAATGCCAAACAAGTGCATAGATAGAGCAGTTCGTTGACCCACTTTATGATTCTTCATACCAGAAAAAAACCAGTTGATCATTTCGTTACCTCAGGGTTTTTTCTAGAAAATATAGTACGAGTGCCCAAAATGACGGCCCCGCCCACTTTCCAGGTAAATAATGAATTAGAGCGAGGCGGAAAATAATACTTCCTTCATGTCTTAAAGCTGCTGAGTCATGTATTGCACCTCAAACAACAAATAAATCCAGAGGTTACGGTTTCTTTACTTCCTGTACAGAAAAAAAGGACGGTAAAAGACACCATCTACAGTCATTCAGAAATCACAGTTTCAGTGTAAGCCTGCTGCCACTCGTCCACCGGCAGACCCACCTGCAGTAATATTTCTTTCTGGCATCACTTTAACATTTTACGAGGAAAATCGGCATTTTGGTATGAGGGCGCATGCTGAAAGTAAGAGGGCGCAGCGACCTGGTTTGGATAAAACCCTGACCTTGATTTGTTGTGGGGTATTATTTGTACACAATGTCATTTTGAATCCTGCTGTCTATGCATGGAAAAAAACAAAGTTGTGTAAAAAGAAATCAGCTCTTTCTTTTCCCTAATGTATCCTCATTTCAAACTGGCTTTTCTCAAGTATTAAAAAGTAGGATACAGGAGAAACAGGGGCTGACATATTTTCTAAGATCTCCATATTTAGGCTACAGCTATTCTCTAAAGGGAAGGGAGACGGCAGCCGAGGGAGAACATGATAAGAAAGAGGCGACAACTCAGGAGAATGATGAGTGTTCGTGCATGGCTCTGCATGTTGTACTCGCATGTTGTTTGGATTTGTCTTTGTGCTGGCATGCCACTGTTAGATTTGGGGAGAGAACAAGAGCTAATGAAGTCACAAGCAAAGAGGATGGATACAAATAGAAACCAGGGATGGAGAAGTGGGGATAGGGAGGGTATAACAGAGAGCCTATGTATCTCCGAGGAAGATACAGAGCTGAATATTAACTCAGACCCTACAGAGCTTTAATTATTGATCACCGATGAGCATTCACCGCCAACATGTGCTCCAGGATCGGTTGAAAGGATATCACAAAGTAAGCAAGGGTTGGGAAGAATACAATAGCTTGACATTCAAAGAGCAAAAGCATTCCTGAAAAGTTTTACACAGCACGGTATCTTAGGAGAGTCGGAACAGTGAAGCAGCCGTGTAATCCATAAAGGGAAGATGTGAGCGGCTGCTACGTACAGTAGGGCTGCTCTGTACCACACTCTGTGTTCCTCTGGGATGGATTACAGCTCACTGCTACAGAAGATCAGAGGGTGAACTATAGCTGGTTGATGATTCAATATAATAACGTATCATCTTTCAATGGAGTCGTATCTTCAAGTAATGAATCAAGATATCCTGATACTTCATCAGGTCCTCTGAAGTGTTATTAACACGCTCATACTTCTGCACATTTCTCTTATTTGAAATATTTTGAGGGAAGATCATTTTAAGATTGGATGTGTGGAAGATTTGTTCTTTTACTTCACACTCTACATAATCACTCATGTCAGTGCAGTTAACTAGCGGTGTATAGGGCCGCCGTACAGCTTATACCGGGGTTTGAATCCTGCCTGGGACTATTTGCCGCATGTCCTCTCCTCTGTCTCCGCCTTTCATCCCCGTCGCTTAATAAAGGCACTGACTGCCCCAACAAATCTTTGTATCATATTGAAATATGTAGATGTATTATTCTATAATTTCACTTGAAATGGTTTTGTTTATGCAAAAAATAATATAAAGAGAGAAATATACCAAGTTATTTTATTAGGAACATCTTCAGTTTTCGTTATTTTGGAGTTTATTTCAAATATCAGTATGCAGAAATATTTATATAAATGTTTTTTAAAAACTCTTTTGTTTAGTTTAGCTTAACAGAATACATCAAGCAAATTATTTTCATTATTTTGGTCTTTATTTCCAACAGTAGTATGCAAAAATGGGGTTTGTAATGAGGTTATTTCATATAGAAAATTAAACATTTGCTTTGATTTAGCAGAAAACGCAATATGATGATGTGTATCTCATATATAAAATGAACTATACCATTTTACCTACCATATCTGCAGTAGAATTCAGTAACACAATGAGCTTCTGTTGTTGAGAAATCGATGACTGTCTCCAGCTCTCAGTTCAGCCTCTCGTTATTGACCTACTGGTTCTGTCACAGCGTGTCTTGGTGGACGATTACTAACGCTTAATTCAATTCGTCTAATTGGAAGCTGCAAAATGAGGCTGAAAGGCATCGCAGCGGCCCCAGAGTAACTCAGTGGTAACCTCTGCGTTTTACTCCGTGCTTCAGTTCAACTCAGCTCCGGTGACTTCATTTCACACTTCATCTCCCTTCCAGTTACTTACCCACACACACACACACACACACACACATACACAAACCCACACACACACACACACACACACGTACAAAACCTCATACACAGACAAACACTGTGCAGTCCGTCTGTCATTTTAGACATTTTCCAGAGAATGTTTCAATCACAAACAATCAACCTACGCAAATTAGGATACCACGCATGGGGGAGTAAAGCTCGATGCGTGCATTATTACATTAAACAGCTGTGAATGTGTTTGCTGATATTTTCCAAAGACAAGGATTGCATTTTTTCTCTCCAGTTGAAATGAAATACAAACAGTGAGTGAGATTGTATCTGCCTCAGTTCATGGAGGAGAAGTACATGACACTCTGTCAAACTATGATTAATTTGGCGTGATATTCTGTTTAAAATGAGTGAAAATCTACAACCCATAATGCTCTGTATTCCCACCCCATCTGTTAGAGAGCTCAGCACTTGGACTGTGTCTCTGTGTCCTCGTGACGCTGAGTGGCCTCGCAGCACAGTGCTCATGTTCAGCCTGACCTCCGCCTGGCCAAATCAGACGAGATGGCACTTTACAGCGTGGAGCCACTCAGAGCGGACCAGCACATGTGGGGGGGGGGACTTTATTGTTTGGCCTTGAGCAGGGAACACAGCTGTTGTATGAGAAAATGTCTCCACATTGACATGACCGTTACAATTCAACAGCCTCGTCTCATAGATGTGAGATTATCCATGAGTCTCAGAAACCCATCAGTGACTCAGTGAAACCCGACAGAAAATTATTCCAACAAGATGACTCAGCGCAGAGTGATTAAACATGTCGTGAAATTGTATCACTGGGGAGAAAAAGGAAATAAAAGCTGATGAATAATCAATCGCAAGTCAGCTCTAGGAAAGGGATCAGTAATAAATAATTAGCAATTCCCTAAAACAACAAATTGCTGTATTTCCACTATATTTTTAAAGGTTGGGTAAAATCAGGATAGCTGTTAACACTGCTTTAAGGCTCTTCATCTACACATAATGACAGAAGCATGGATCATCTTGTCTAATTCTCAGGCGAAAAAGGCAATTAGTAGACTTCAATTAAAGACAAACTGTACCTATAAGGTCAAATAAAAAGCTAAACACCTTATGTTAAGGAATTAAGTCAACTCGAGAAACTGTATTTTCTTGACCTAGCAAAAGTTCTGAAAATGTTTTTGAAGCTCTTAGAGGTGAGGAGTGATTAGCCAGGTGAAATTACGATGCATTACAGGTACAGAGTTTATTCCAAAGGCTCTCACTGTTGGCCTCTGAGTCTGTTTGAGGTTTAGGGGTTGTGGGATGAGCTTAAGAGGGAGTCATATGGTACCCGCGGTGTGTGTCCTTCAAGCACTTTCTGTGTGTGTGTACGTGTGTTTGTGTGACACCATCTGTGGCCTGGTCGCCAGCCCAGAGTTTCTCTGCCAATAGCTAGAGGAAGATAGTTAGGGGGCATGTTGAGACTCACTGTTGATTCCCATTCAAGACACACAAGCAGGCACATTTAATATTACATTTGTGCTTAGATTATTAGCACACATGCCTTTTAAATCAATGTACAATGACAGTCTGCAAATGGCTTTGGTGAAACAAACTTAAGATGTGTTAGCTTTTGTGTACGTATTTCCCATTTAACGTTTACCTTCTCCTTTTCTCACCTATCTTCGGCCAGTTTCTCCCAACTTTCCAAACACATGACTATGAGCTTAAGCTATTTAGGGTTTTACCTTTCCTTCATTGTTTCATATAGGTAAATGGTCTGCCAAAGCTAAAATCCCAAAATACCCTCCAACCATCTCTAAGCTGTTGACCAATCACAACAGAGCAGGCCAGATAACCAATCAGAACAGACTGGGCTCTGGTTTAAGACTGGTATTCTGATTCTGACAGAGGGTGAAAAGAGGTGCTGCAGCACAGGCAGTGTGAGAAAAATATGCTTCACTGTAGAGGCACAAAATACAAACATGAACCTGAAAAGGAACGTAACATGTCCTCTTTAAAAAGGATTAGTGCCTTCAATCCTATTTCAGCGAAACAGTTTTCCCTACAGCTTTGTGACTGAGGAAGTGTTTTGCTGGAAAACAGGCTCTGAAGCTGTGCGGCTCAAATAACAACACCTATAAACTTATCTTTGTTACTGTAGAGGGGAGAACATTTACAGTATCCCATTATGGATGCTGCGAAGAGCACATACACATGGAGTTGTGATGTGGCAAAGGTTTTGCTTTTAACAATGAGAGGTCCGTGCCTCGTGTTGAGTTTGCTCAGTATGGTAATGGCCATCTGTTGGTCGTGCAGCAGTGCAGTAAACTAGCTCTGATAGTTCGACAAGATGAGACCGACACACACAAACCGAAAACTTCTCACACACACACACGATTCACAAGGATGACCTCTCTGTAAGTGCAGCAATACTTGTGTGTGTGTGTGTGTGTGTGTGTGTGTGTGTGTGTGTGTGTGTGTGTTTCCATAGCTTGTCTATAATGCTCTGGGGGGAGTCACACAGGGGACAGAGGAGGATTGAGCTTCGGCACGAGGATGAGGGGGCTCGTAAATTCACATAGTTGATGCCGTAAAATGTTTACAGGACACACACACACACACACACACACACACACACACACACACACACACACACACACACACACACACACACACACACACACACACACACACACACACACACACACACACACACACACACACAAACACACACACACACACACACACACACACACACACACACACACACAGCCCCTCTTTATGACGTCTGCCCTGCACAGGACATACTGTACTGTATCTTTGAAATTATGTTTAATTTTTCCAACAACAACAATATTTTTTGACGTGTGATTTTTCAGCTATTAGAATGAACGTTTTTACTTAAGATAACAAAGGGCTAACTTCAGGAACAACAAAGACTTGATTTATAGTTTTTTTTCTCATGTTTTATTCCCTTTTCCTTCTTTTTATGTGCTGTCGGAGAAGCAGCTGCATGGCATCGCCTAATAACAAAATCCTCTCAGCAGTACGCCTCGCTCTATCAGTAAAACACCCCATACTGGTGACAACTATCTTTTAGCTACAATGTGGTATTTTCACAGAGGTAGATAAAGATTATCAGTGTGAGCACAGCGGAGGCACTGAGTCTAAATGTGAATTAGTAAGATGTGAGGCTTTGGCGGCTAATGTTATGGATCTGTGAGATATTACCGTTTGCACAACTAGCAAAAGATTACGAGCTAAATATTATATACTTCCTGCTCTGTATCGGCTAGTTATCCTGTCGAGAACAAGCTCAGATCTCATAGTTTACCGTCATCTTTACCCAATATCTTAACAAATGCAACATGATTATAAAACAAACTCCTATACAGCTTAAGATCTGCAATGTGTAGGGAGCATTACACACTGTTTCATCAGACACTGCCTGTGATATTCATGTATGCAGTGCACAGCATGTAAGAGTGTGTACCTTACAGAGGAAGAAGAAGGATGAACTTCTGTCACTTCATGTCAATTGATCCAAAACACTTTGGGTCAATTTGAAATGTATCACGCTCTCTCTGTTGCCCTGAGATCTCTTTGTTCTGACTCACTTCTTCAGCTGCTGTACCCTGAACCCTTCTCATTATTGCCCCTTTGATATTCTTTGGCACTTGCCAGAATATTGAGCAATGCAGGTTGAGGGACGAGATGACAGGAACAATGTCTGAAGGACGTTAACAGACTTTCTCTTTTTCCAAACGCCCGAAACCTATCTAAAAACGTTGCTTGGAAACTGTAGTTTTTTAATCTAATACTTCTCCTTGTGCACTATTTCTTAATGTCTTTCATCTTTGTAAAGCACTTTGAATTGACTTGTGTTGAAAGGTGCGATATAAATAAACAGGCCTTGCCTTGTGCCAAAACTGGGTGTGTTTCTTCAATTAAAAAACTGAGTCTAAAGAGATGGAGAAGTCTAAGGACATGAAAATTAGATTTTATAATCGTCCTATGTCAATATGAAATATATTTTATGCTTTAAAGGCACACCCTTTTAGTTATTATTAAATATAAGGTTATAAAATAAGACTTCTGCCAGATGTAAGGTCATGTTGGACACGCCCACTTTTGTTCTTCTTTCAAAATACAGATCATTTTGTAGGTTGAACAGATAAAAAAATAAAAATAATGACCAGCTTTTGCCAAGACTCAGACTTTTTGTGTAAGCGTCCTTTGGGTTTATGCAAGGCATTATATAAATGTAAGTTGTTATTATTATTAAGACCTGCAGTATAAGGGCTTGAGACTGACCAAAACACACAAGATGAGGACCTAACAAAAACAATGACCTGAAACTCCCTTTATCTCTGTAAAGCAAAAGGCTACAGTAAGTTCATCACTCCCGGCGACCTCATGACAAATAGTTTTTTATAAATATATTGGAAATGCCATGAATAAAAAGCCTCCTCTCTATAAGGTTTCACCAGCGGAGAGCCAGAGAGTGAATGGTTTGTTTTTAAGGTCTGATATTATACAGCACATTTGAAGCATTTTCTATTTAACTTCATGCAGTTCTCTTAGGATGACTTTTCATCTTAAATGCCACCAGACGACTTCTTCCACAGGCTTAAAAAACCTCTTCAGTGAACTGAAGTTGTTACACTCCGTTCCCCATACAATACTTTTCAAGCGACTACAACAACAACAGCACAGTCCTTCAACTCGTTATGACTCAACTGTCTGTGAACACATTTTACCCGAACAAGAGTAAGAGAAAAGGGACGTGTGAGGGGACATTGACGAAAAGAGAAGTCTACCAAGGCTGCAGGAGAAAGGAAGGCTTATTTCCCATGGTGCACTTCTTCCAAGGTGCTGAGCTGGTTCTGCTGGTGTTGACTGATGAACCCTGACTCTGACTTGCATGTCATGGCCTTCTCACCAAGGTCCTGAGCACTTCCTCCCCCATACTAACCATCACACACTACATCTTCCATTATAACTACACCCTGGATCCCAGTGTCCCCATATCTAAACTCCCAATTCCTCCCTCCATCTATACAAGAGGATTGCCCCATTTCCCGCCTCTCAGTCCCATTATCATTACTGAGCTCCCCCTTTTCCACTCAGCCATCACCTCTCGAACACCACCTCCCTCTTTATACCTGGCAATTTGTCAAATGCTTCCCTCGTCCTCTTCAACACTGGCAGGAGTGCACCATGATTGCCCCACGGGTAAAATTACCCATTAGGTGAAGAGAATATAAACACCAGAATCCTCCACGTGCGTTCAGACTAACCTCTCTGTAATGTGAAATAAAGTAACAAAGGTCTCTGGCAACAAATCGAGCCAGGATTTTTTTTTTTGCGGGATTTTGATGAGCAGTGATTATCGTTGCATCAGTTTAGATTGAAAGCGTTTATTTTAAGAGGTTGGGTATTATTGTATGTATTGAAGGTAGAAATCTCAATCTTGCAGCCACAGATACTAACACAATGAACGTGCATTATTTATTTCAAACCGTATAAACTGCAGATATATCAAATAGTTTGACCCGCGTGAAACGAAGGCCTTTTCACCTGTGTTAACAACAGCACTACAACAAAGCACCTTCATATATCCATGATGTATAATAGTATATTGATAAGAACAATGAGCTACTTGACTTCTCTTAGTTCTACTGTAAGAAGAACGCCCACGGTCTGTGCTAGAAAAAAGCAACAGAAAGGGAAACTGTATATCAACCTATGCTTAACTCTTTAATTGTTGCACATTTTGGCATAAAAAGGGACATCCAGACGTGCATATCTTGAAAATGAAATCCTTTTGATTTGTGTGTCAGACTGAAATACACAAACATATGACTGCATACACTCAATCTAATAAGTCTGCCTTCACTTAACCTAAACACACTGACTGACGATATTCAGGACACAACTCACTGATTAGATAAAGGTGGTTACACTACAGTCATTAGTCCAAATTAGCATCTGACCACACGACACATTTAACCAGTAAAACTACGATAAAATACAATATACAGTTATGATATGCATTACTGCTAGGTTGTAACACTTTCACAAACATAATACACCTGACTCACTACTTTTATACAACTTCCCATTCCCTTGAGTTGCCTCAAATACACAAGCCTATCACTGCACTCGGCACGGGCTAATAGATGATGCCTTTACCTCTTCTGCCTTTAACCTAACCTAGGACCCCTGAGCTGCCATCTGTGCCTGCTTTACTCCTAAAATCTTAACTTCACGTACTAAATACTAAAGTTGGCATTGCACACGGACAAATATCAGTACATTACAGGTTAATAAAAACATGTAAAGTGCTTTTACAATGCGATACAGTTTCATCTCCATTACCCGGCTCAATATTACTGTGGGTCCCAAATAATACTGTAGGTATAGAGTATTTCCTCACTCAACGTGACACACTTTGATGTCAGTGGTCATAGCTATCACTGCTACAGCTTCTATGTTTACTGAAAAATACATCGGGCTTTGAACCGAAGGGTCGCCGGTTCACGTGCCGATCGGACCAAAAAAAATACGGAGCGTGAACAGGTAGCTGGAGAGGTGCCAGTTTACCGCCTGGGCCCTGCCGAGGTGCCCTTGAGCAATGCACCACACCCCCAACTGCTCCCTGGCGCCGGCGAGACTGGCAGCCTCTTCGTTCTGGCACCTCTCCAGATGCATGTGTGCAACCTACCTGTGTGGGAAAAGTATGTAAAAACCAGACGGGAAAAAACGGACTTTCCTTTATAAAGTTCTTCTTCATCATCGCTGATTGATACTTAATTAACATGTTTACATTCACTACTGGAGCAAACAGTCAAGCCGCAACACACCAATGTTTTTATTGTCACAACTTTTGAGAAAATGTGGTTTTTTTTCAAAGCAGGAAAATAAACGGTGAGTTGAAAACAATTATAATGGCTTCGTACTATTTATATAAGCCAGGTAAGACTGTGGTGCTGTGCATGATCACTCAATGTCGTGACTTGAAGGGAACAGACCCATTGTTCATGTTAATTTAATATCATTATTGTAAAGTAAGTACAAATGTCTGCTGAGAAAATAAACCTGTTCTCATTAAACTTACAGCATATCCAGTTAATGTATCTCCTCCTGATCACAGCCTCCTACTCACAAAATAAGACCAATACTCCCTCATCTCATCAAAAGCAAACATGAGAGACCGAGGTGTTTGAAGCTCACATTCCCACTGTGTGAATCTGAGAGCGTATTTGGGAATAAGTAGTGAAATAGAAGCTTTGAATAAATTGGAGGTGTCCTCTCAGCCAGCACAGTAAATATTCACGATTTCTCAGCTCTGAAGAGTGCAATTATGCATACATAATCACTAGTGTTATGCAACTAAATGGGTTACTGGTACATGAATAATTTGCATTTGATACTCAGCCATCACCCTCTGAGTTTTCCCTTTTGTCACTGTTTCAGTCCCATTTTGCAAGTTGCTGCTTATTGTGGTTTTTCACAGTCTCTTGGTTTTATTAAGCATCGTCTGTAAAAAAAAATATACACATAATATATCAAACATGTTGGCTAAAATGTGCATGTGTTGACTTTGTATGTGTTTGTTTTTGTTTATTTTTTAAACCTGCTAAAGTTGTTTGTATCCTCCTTATTCACTGCCAGCAGATAACTTACCTTTTCTGCTGTTTGTAACTCGTTTGTTATGTTTAACAGGATTTGTAAAGTGTAAAAATGTTGTGGTGTAATGTCTTTTTTGTATCTGTAACTTATTATTTTAAACTCCAAAACCAGATGATTGTAAACAGGTGGTTGTTGAAAAATCTGAAAGACTCAAAGAGACGGTTTTGATAAATGATATTGTGTCAAGTGTCAATCAGCTTTAATGATCAGAGGTTCTATCATCTGACTGGAGTTCACTGGCTTTGAGGAGAGCATATTCATTGTATAGTTTGTTCGCACAACAGCACACCTTTTTCACTGACATCAGGAAGCTGTGTGACTGAAACTAACATTTGAATTGTCTTTCTTTATTATTTTATCATTAAAGTGCCAAAACTAGCAGCTTCCTATTGAACAGAAATGAGATTGGTACGATATACAAACTTTCCACAAAAAGAGTGTCTACACATTGACATACCGCTGCTTTAGAGCAAACTTGAGACCCACTTCCCTTTCCTTCTGCGGGGTCACGCAGCATACACATGTGCAGTGTTATGCAGGTAGACACCAAATGTCTTCATGCATTTGTGTGTTTGGAGGCTAATGAGATTATCAGCAGCCATCTTTTATCATGGAGATATGAGGGAGACATATTTAGCAACTAAAAAGACACGTGTCAGCGAGACAGTTGAGGAAACTACACACACAGACACACACACAGACACACACACACCATCTAGATTATGATTGTGTGGTGTGGGGAAGCGGGCGCTGCCCCTCTCCCTTTGCAGTGTGTAATTAGCGGAGCCATCTGTATGTATGAGACTCAGAGGTGAGGACAGCACAGGAGGAGAATGGCTGTCCATCCTCATTTACACCCAAATCACTACTCCGGCCTATTCATCGCCCTTTTTTTCATTACTCCTCTGCTCTTTTCCCGTGAAAATGCTCTCCCACATTAAGCCATCAACTCAAAACTGCTCTATTTTCTCTGCAGTGTCACGCCACCTCTCTGTCTTCTTTGTGCGGTATTCCTCCTCTCAAATGTCGATTCACCGTGACACATTCCTCACCTCTCAGCCTCATCCATCACATTGCCATGCGTCCACTGATTTCCCATCTTTCTCAGTCTGTATCCTGTTGTCTGTCATTCTTGTTTCTTACGTCTCTATCGCTCTTTAGGTGGTGTCTCTGTTATTCTATCTCCCTCCCTCTCCCTCTTTACGCTAAAGGCAGAAGTGTTGGACTCTCAGAGGAGAAGTACAGGTTTAAATGACGGGCTTGTTAACGGGGTCACTGATAATTCTGCTAATTAGCTGTCTTATCACCTTGAGCTGCGGTCCCAGCAGCGAGATAAGAGAGACAGTAAATGAGCGCGGAGAAAGAGGATAGGAAAGAAACAAACCCTCAGATTCTGGCAGCATCTAAAATAAAAAAAACTAGCTTTATCTGTAATATTTAAAAACAAGGAGCGAGTAAAACTTAAAGACAGAATGATGCGAAGTTCAACACTCTAAGTCTCATTATATCAGAACGTTTTGCAAAAGCTTAATTATGTTTTTAATGAGAAAACTTAGTGTTTTATTTTAAAGTTGAGAATATATCAATCTTATCTCATGTTAAAAATAGTAGAAAACGGCTGATTGTAATTTGCTTTAATAAGTCAAATTAGTGTTCATTTCAAAAGCGTTCCACCCATATTTCAGTCTGTGTAATAGATTTCATGCTGCACTGAATACTAAAACCCAACCCGCACCGTGGCTCTTAACAGTATTGATATAGTTATTTGAGCGAGCGCTGACAATTAGCAAAGGCCGCTAAAAAAATTGATGGAGACTGCCGTTTTGCCTGAGGGCCAAATCATCACGTAATTAACCTGTTATAAATCAATACACAGCAGACTGTATGCAGAATGGAAGGACATGTCCCTTATTAGCAGCACATTTCAAACTGGATCCTTCCGTAGTACAATTGGCTGCTCAGGGAGTCAGCAGACCTCCTATTGGTGGTTGAAACCTGCTAATGAGCCTCAGATGTCCACTTCACTCAGTGGAATTATCGTGGTGTTTAATATTGATATCATCAGCCATACTAATTACAGCGTATTAATTATGGAATAAATAATTGAAAGCAAAAACTATACTCACAGTTAGTGTAATTATAGAAGACTAATTAATGCATTAATTGATTTTATGTTAATTTAATTTCCCATGAAATTAGAGGAATCTTGGGAGGTTGACGCAGAGTAAAGTGCAGAACGGGCACTTCAGGTAAATTCTGCATGAAAATGGCCCTGTGGTGCAACATTGCTCTGACAACACAGGAAAAAGTGAAGTTTGATCAATAAGTGAAGAAGAAGTTGGTGTCCACCAAGACTCATGTGGATACCCAATAAGAATATTATTTTTTTAGTTTTGCCTTGTACTTTTTCCTAATTGGGGAGCAAGCTAAAACCGGATGCACAAACGAGTGGAATGGAGGCACATATCTGAGGGCTAGATGAGCCTTTGTTCTGAAAAAAAAGAGAGAGAGAGAGAGAGAAGATGAAAAACCTTCTTCGTCTGGGATCTGGGTCAGAGCTCTGTGTAGCATCGCAGAGAGTCTCTCGATGGCTCTGTGCTGCACACTGTACTGACAGTAACCGTCTCTGGAAAGACGAATCTACCTAGCTAAGCATCCCTGAGTACATCAAGAAGCCACGTACACAATAAAACACTATTTCACAAATGCTCAACCCTGGTGCTGCGATTCGGAGCCAATGAGGCGGGAAGCTATATCAGGTTATGAGACGATAGGCTAGCTGATGCAGACTGTTCCTGCTGGGAACGTCTTCACCACCTCTCTGCTCGCTTAATCTGTTTCCCCTAGAATACCACAAGAGGGGTTCTCAGAGTCTGCAGCAAAACTGATTTATTCTATTCTTCAAGTTTCACCTCTCAAGCCTCTTTTTAGCATAAATGAGCTACATTAGATTAGCATCACTGAGCGCTAGCCAAATCCCTTTTCCTGCAGGCTGCATCATGAGGAACCATGTCTTCTTACGACCTCAACTTCGCAGGTCACTGCACTCATTTTAACATGCGCTGGAATACAATGCATAGGCTAAGCACTTAATTCACTAACATATGCTGGCACATAAACACAAGCAAGCACTCCAGACACAAATGCAGCCGCTGTGCTGTAACAGAAGAAACGGAGGCATTTGATTGACATTAGCACGGCGACTGTAGATCTAATTTTCTCGGTTTGTTGGAGAGGAACAGCAATGGAGAACGCGGCAAATCAGCCTGTCAGTCAAAGCGGCTGTACCTGCCCCGGCTCACACGCCGCTACCGAGCGATCTCAAGCTACAGCAGCACAAAAGGCACGTCAGTCGTGTTGTTGAAGCAGAAAGGATTAATCCCTAAGTAGTTATCTCTCATATATTGTTTTAATTGAGCCAATCGTACGCCGGAATTATAATGACTTCTGGAAGAGAATTTGGTGAATGGGAACAAACAAGAAGGCATTTATTCTTTCCATTTCAATGCCCATGTACTTCATTGTGATCTGGTTCCAGTCCTGTGGATAAACAATAAAGCAGCCCCCCCCCCCTAACATGTTTGAGATCAGCTTTTGATTATTATTTGGGTCCATTATTTGTTTTCAAATGAAAGATCCAATTAATTATAGTTTGTATTCTTATTGAATCAGCCTTTTCTGTCAGAAATTCAGAATCTATGAATATGCAAATATGTTTCAAATAAGAACCTGGTATATAATTTCTCTCCGACAGTCAATTTTGTTTCCACATGGCACTGAAAATCATCTTTTATGTTGACATCTTAAACTCCCCCCCTTCATCCAATTAATGTCTGCACTCTGCACATACATTTTTCTGAACAAAGAAGGTCAAACATCCACAACAACAAAAACAGATTTCTAAACAGAGGAGTGTTTTGAAGATCTCCTGATAAAGAAAATGTATTTACCCCCATGTTGTTAACCCGAGTGTTGCTGTAAATAGCAACAGTGTGTTTTCCTTTTTTCCCCCATGACATGAGGTTATCATGCAGCTTTAAGTTTGAATGAATTGTAGGTTAGGATTGTCGGTTGATTCTTAATCTAACAGATCCTTCGGGGGGTTAAACAAGGTGTATCAGATCGATTCGGCTGCCTATAGAGGAGGACTTAGCCAAGGGAGAGGTGCTGCTGCGAGGCCCGAAGCAGACAGAATAAAGATCTCTGTGCTCGCCGGAGATCTGCTATATCTGTGCTTCGCTGGCGGGAAGGAGGTAGGTGTCATGTGCTGTTATCAGTAGGACTGCTCGCCGTATCTCTGATATCTCTGTTTTATCATCGGTAAAGCAGAAAATGGCCAGAGGGCGATAATGGCCATCTAACAGGCTTCTTGTTTTCCCTTTCATTCTCTTTGCCTTTCTTTCCTCTTGGTTGTCACAGAGAAGAGACCAAAAAGGAAATGTCGCCACTCAACACTGACAGACCACACAGATTCTTATCTTTTCTCATTTTTCCCTTCCTGTTTAAAGAGTCTTTGTCGCAGGGGACCACAGGTGAAGGACAGCTTTGTATTGCCTCGTTCTTTTCTTCTTTTTGTTTAACCCATAAAAAGGTGCGGTTATATGGGCTGAAGAAGAACACTGTGGTGGAGTTTAAGTGCATTTACAAATAGTGTACTTGTACTAAACTGTACATAAACAGTACAGTACTCAAATGTGAAGTACCCACTTAAGTATTATCACATTAAGCTTCTTTATACTTTTACTCCAGTCGCTTTGTAGGCAATCATTTTTCTTTATACATGGAGAAACTCCTTTGTGCCTGTAGCCATCAGGCTGCGCAACAAGGGGTTAACAATGTAACTCACTGAACAATAACCCGGACTGCACATAAAACCTGCACTTTTGCACAAAGACTTTTACCTGCATCAGTACATCAATGTAAATATATTTAACAATCCCGACACAAAATCTATATGTGTGCATTTAATTTAGGTCCTTTTTAGTTTTAACAGAACTACTTACCGGTACAGTTTTATTTTAATCCAATCTTATTTTTATTATCTTGTGTGAAACCGTACTGTCCTGTTTTTCATCCTTATTCTGTTGCTGCTTTAACCCCTAACTTTCCCCACACATCTTATCTTGTCTTTTACTCCACTTACTTTACAGCTTTAGTTATTAGATACCTTTGATTCCGATTATAAATACAAACTATAAACCAACTAATAAATGATGGTATGCTAGTATAGATTAAAGCACCCAGTGAAGTTAAAACTTATTATGAAACAATAATTTAATATATATGATTCTGAAATGGGCCAAGCTGCATAACAACTACTTTCACTAATGTTACGTTGAACACATTTTGATCTTAATACTCATGTACTTTTACTTAAGTATGATTCTCAATGTAGTGCGTTTATGTTTAGTATTTGTACACTGTAGTATTGCTACTTTTACATAAGTACCCCAGATCTTAGTACTTTTTCACCTCTCGAAGTAGATCCGTATGTTGTGTAAAATTATAATCCTTGTGAGGAACCAAAAGTACTCAAAACTCTATTTAGAACAAAATTAAAGAAGCACTTCCCCGCGTGAATAGACATCCCCTTGACTTGTGTTTTCATTAACCTCTCACTGTGCTCCATCAGAGAGAGGGGAAGTGTGCTACAATAATATCCCTGTGACGACACGTGGGTCAGGACCCCTCTGATCCTGAGAGGGGGAATATCTCATTAAGAGAGAAAGCCTTTGGGACACTAAAGCAATTTGGCTTGCCCTCTGTTCTCAGGAACCAATTAAAACATTAGCTTAAACTATCGCAGTGCTCACAGATGTTGATACGCAGCCATGACAGTAGAATGCACTGAAAACTAAAAGCTGTTGCAGTTACTCCCGGCTGAAATTATAATCAGAGAAGGTGACAAACATGCTGCAAAATGCAAATTACAATGGCTAACACAAGAAAATGAGAACTGTGCGGCAGTTAGAAACACGTGTGATGTTTTAATGGATTGTGTCTCTGTGCAGTGAATATGTCCTTGTCCCAAAAATTGAGAACACATCCCTTTAATATCTAAATACGAGTATAAACCCAGTGAATAAACCGTAATTCAGACTCCCCGACTGCTTTCTCCCACAGTGCTTTCACTCCATTTTCCATCCCACAATTTGATTCCAGTCTATTAGACTGTGCTTTCAGGCAGACTGCAAGAAGTCTCAACAGCTTCATTTTGTGCTAATGAAGCGCAGCCTGTCCATAACCAAATCCCAGTCTGTGAAATGTATGGATACCGCTGGCCCATTTGGAGACGAGGTCCTCAATCATCCCCCCAATCTCTAACAAAATTCAACAATTACATGCATATAATCTACAGACTCCAATCATTCTGACACATTACTGGGGAGAGGGAAGATGGTTCAAACCAGGATCATCCTCAGATCTTCAAAACGATCAGAAAAAATTATGTTCAAAAGGAGAACAATTGAATTGTTAAAAGCAGATTTTCTCTATCGGCTCTTTTATATTTGTTTCATTCCAACACGGATTTCTCTCTGTCCTCTTTCATTTCTCACATTCATGACACTAAATCCTAACATTAAATATGCTTCATGGTCGAAGAATTATTTAAAATAAGGTCTTTGACATTATCTTTCACAGCGAAGAAAAATCAAATGCTCATCATTCCAACATCTCTAACAAAATCTGATTACTCATGAATACTTCCTCCGGGGGTGAATATGCTCCGCTGCTGTGCCTTTCACAAGCTATAATCAGAGGTGAAGCTGTCTCTCCCTGAAAAATGACAAGGGACTGCAGAGTCCTTGATTCAACTCAACTACCAAACCACAAAGACTCTCTGTTTGTTATGTCAAAACAATATTTACAACCGTTCAGAAACAGCGCTGACAGACTGCGGCAAAGAGGAAACATTTAAGCATCACCTCTGACTGCGGGTTCCCGCCTTGTTGATATGATTGACGGGGGATGAGTGCAGATATGCTGAGTCCACAGGGCATCTCCCTGAGCGATGTCACTGAGAGGTCATGTGATGACAGTCCAGAGTAGTGGGTCACCTCCCCCCTGACCCCTGAGATTCAAAATAAATTCAACGGGCCGTGGTGAATGACAGACAGAAGCTGGAGCTACCGAGTCCACTCCACTGTTACTGGACATTAATCACTTCATCAAACACATAAATAGGCCAAATTCCAGCTATTTTGATCAGTTTTCTTATTTGCAAAAACATGATGCCCCATCATCCATGCAGTGAAAAGCTGATCATCACGCTGGAGGTCAGTGGTCCAATCACTCCCGACCTCATGGGAGAGTGTGAGCTGGATGCAGGCCAGTGCTTAGAGACAGTCTGGCATTTCACCCATAGTGCCCAGCATCCCTGCCAAAAGCTTGCCTTTGTGCAAGGCCCTTAACAGCTACAGATCAGTGCTTCAGACACACAGTGGTTCCTGGCTGACCCAGTGTACCCTGACCCTGCAGTCAAAGATACTGATATGTGCATGAGTGCGTGTGTGTGTGTTTTTTACCACAATTACTAATGTTGGCCTATAGAAGCTGTTCTCTTTCTGCACTTTTCCAGTAGTATTAGGTATTTCCCACCTTTATCTTTTACCAGCACATCACTTAACAAAAATGTCACTAGCGGCTGATGGGAATGTATTTGTTTTGCGAGTATTTTAGGTATTCCTCCTGATGTTGATCTCAAATAGCAATCCAGGATGGAAAGCATTACTGTTGTGTGTCACGTTATTCTGTAGCAAGGACATTTTACGAATAAGTGACAATTTTGCCTGTTGATCAAGATTGTTTTCCTCTTGACCACGACAAAACAATACGATGATAATTTAGAGTCGTATCAAGTCTGAAACGTTACAAATTCAATTGCATTTCATTCAACAGTTATTAAGAAACTTTAGACAGAACCAAAGTGGTGGACCGACCAACCAACAACAACGATGACATCCCAGAGCCATGCTCAAATCTAGTATAGCAACAAATATATGTATACAAATATATGCATGAATGTATGTGTATTATGTTTGTTTACATTTGATGTATTTTTATAGCTTCATTAACATTGATCCCCAGCTAAAATGTGTTTTATGTTTTTCCTGCAGTAGGAGCGACTCTCCATTTGAGAAACAAAAATGATGATACTATTGTTTTTAATTGGGCAATCTGTTGTGTAACTGATACAGGCACACGTGACAACACACACATACAGAAAGAAAACCTTGCAAACATACACATTCACAAACCCCCCTCCACACACACATGCATACACACACAATACGATCCCTCATGGCAATCTATGACCCAAATCCTCTACCAACCCCTCCCTATTGGCTCCTCCAATGCTGTTTCTCTCAGTCGGTCTTTCTGGCAAGGGATTGGGACCTCATACATAAACTTCTTTTTCCGAATCAGTTTCAATTTTACGTGAACAGAGACACAAGCACACACACGTTTCTCCCCAAACAATGAACTTTTTTTCTACATTTCCGTGGGGAAATTTCAGTTGTTGGACCTGAAATAGTATCTAAATGTAAAGAAGATGTGTGTGCGGTTAGAGGATAGATGTGTGAGGGGGAGAAAAAGACAAGAGAGTCTTCCCTAAGGCCCTGATTGATCTTAATAGCATTGGATAAAGACTTTTCTTACCTGAACCTCTCTAGGGATGTGTTGCTGCTCTTTCAGAAACATCTCTACCTTTGTACCACATCAGCGGTTTCACCTCTGAGTCAAAGAAGAACAGGTGTCCAGGAGGGGGGAGAAGCTGCTGGGGCTGCAGAGGGTTAAACACTGGCTCTGACCCCCGCTGATCACCCTGCTGAGTCTGTAATGCCACCCATAGGCCGAGGGCACAGGGAGACACACATGGCTCTGCATTGAGAATATAAACTAGACGAGAATTCTATGGGATGCAGGGGGAAATGAAGGAATGGGATTTCAAAGCAAGTCTTCTGAGAGTTCCCATATGCTCAGTAAGCCCTTTAACGCCTGCACTCTTTGCCATAAGCCGTCACCAAGATGATATTCACAGGATGAACAGACACCACAATCCTTCTGAAGTTTCCTCTTTTTGACTGCTTGGTGTGCATTCACAGGCTGTATTTCTAATGCATCCTTAAGCATTTGAAAGCGAGATCTATGACTCTTTTCCCCCACTTTGAAATGAAATAGCCCATTTTCATTGGTGAGAATTTACCAATGCTAGAGGAGAAACTCAGATCTCATATTTATGTGAAAAAAAGAAGAAAAAAATATATATATTTCAAACTACAAAAATGTTAAAGTATCAGAAGTAAAAGCTCTCAATCTGCAGTGAAAATTCACCCACATGATTATTACAGTTTATACGACATAGAGATGTTGGTGTTGTAGCTGGTCAAGATTATAATTATTTTAACTACTTTATATGTAATGAATATGTTTGTGTAGCTCAGTGACTTACAACCTAGGGGTCAGTCCCCTTCAAAGTGCCACAAGGAAAATATGTGCGGTGGAGAAATGATTAATGGGCATATTTGATTGAGCAAATGCAGATTTATGCTGCAGGAATTGCTATGGATTACACATTTTCAATTTCTAATTTGGTAATGTGTTAAAAGGGGCCCTATTATGCTAATTTGTATGGGTTCATATTTGTATTTTGTGCCTCTACTGTGACATGTTTCCATGCTTTAAAGGTAAAAAAGCTCTTTGTTTTTCTCATACTCCCTGTGCTGCAGCACCTCTTTTCACTCTCTGTCTGAAACCAGAGCCCAGTCTGCTCTGATTGGTTAGCTGGCCAGCTCTGTTGTGATTATATAATCCAATAATATAATATATATTATTCTGAAATGGGCCAATCCACTTCACAGGAGCTTGCAATTACGTAAACACAATCATTTAATAACAGCTACTGCTAATGCTACTTTTACTCAAGTACAACCTCAGAGTACTTCTTCCGTCACTGATTTAGTGAGTGAACACAACCATGCTCACACACAGTGCCGCACACACGTACACGCACACACACACACATACACAAAATCACAAAAAGGTGTAATCAGCTGCTCAGCCTTTCTGGAAATTACTCAATTACATGGGAAACTCTGATGAAGTAAGGAGACAAGCAGTGGGGAGATAATACACTCACACACAGTTGCAGGGTTACTAATATCCACCGTGGACTGGCAGTGATGAATGAGATTCCTCCGCTACGTGAAGGTGTATTGAGCGCAGAGTAAGAGAGAAAAGGATGCGGAAAATGGAAGAAGGCAGTTGGATGATTAACCAGAGGTTGCATGAATGGCCCCCAAGATAGTAATTTCAAACATGCATTGTAATGCTGGCGCTCTGCACTGTTTGAATGGGAGATGTGATTATAGTCATGGCAGATATGCAGACACTCTGTTTGCAGATATTGTGGGTATCTCTTCATGCTTTGCTTTATAATCTCTTCTTTGAGGTTTCAATAAAGCTGTTCTTTTATTTATGCACTCAGCACCAATCAATATTTTATCACTCATCTGAATTACACTAACCCATAAAGATCTGCACAGGGTTCAGAGTCAAGAGAGCTGAACAACATTTCATGGTATCACAAATGAATATGGTGTTATGGAAATGGCTGCATCATTTATACAAGCCAGTGGTGAGAAACAAATAACGCCATTCAGTCAAATACTGTTCAATAAACACCACTGCTAGTATTCACTATATTTCAAAGGAAAATATTTGACTTTTTAAATGTAGCGGCGCAATAACAACTCTTTGAAGATAATTACTTTTTTTTTAATATAATTTTCTCAGTAAAATGCCGCACAACCAAATATATTCCATTTACAATTATGCAGCATAAGGAAAAGTGAATCCCTTTAAACTTATGAAGCTTAGAAGGAAGGAATAATTTCACATTTTGCTTCATAAAGGAATTAATTGACTATCAATTTATTTGTTATTTTTAGTTTTTAATTGATTTTTCACCATTTCTCTCACCTACAACAATTAGATACGATTAGATCAGATAAGATTAGAGTATTTATTGATCCGTAAATGTGAAATTTCGCTGTTGCAACGGCACCAAGACGAAATATGGGCATATGATAAGGGAAGAAAAAAAAAAGAACTAAAATAGGTAGAACTATGAGAAGAATCAGAAGAAAAGGAAAACAATTGGTTATAAAAGAGAAATGAAAACACCTTTATGTTTGTCTGATACAGTTTACAGCTGCTTTTTATCGCAGCTCCGGGAGAAATAATTCAAAGCACTTTACCAAAGCCTTCAGCGAGCAAAGTACATAACACACAGTTCAGTAAATGGTCAAATGTGTCATGTAAGGTCCAAATGTCAGCGCCTTACAAAGGAGACCGAACACTTACTGTGGGAAGTGCTGCATGCTTCAGACTGGCACACTTCTGTCTGCCTAAACTAAAGCTCTTCTCAATTTGACCTCATGGCTATTCTAAGGATGTGAGAGCACCTTCTGAGAACTATAAATGGCTGTCTCATAATGAGTATGATGACACCAAGCAGAAATACTCTCTGTTTCACCAGGGAATGCACACAATCTGATTTATTCTATTCTTCTGTGGTGAATGCGCTACACAGAAGGAATGTCCTTTGTTCAAAAGGACTGTTAAATCACCTTCAGAAAACCTCAGCCTTTGAGCAGTCCATGGCAAAAAAACAACATGTTTCTGAGGCAGAGCTGCTTTGATACGATACAGTTCACAAACAGAGAATAGAGGATGTAACATCATTTATTGTGTGTTTACCTGAATGCCACATAGAGCTGCACAGTTAATGCTTTGAGGCTGAGCCTGACCTCTAACCACAGAGAAGGACAATGCAACTAACTTTATCTGCCCTCTTGTACACTGATGTTCATTTTATTGCTGTATATTCAATGCAACCTTGTATTGCAACTTGCACAAAAAGGGCTATGTAAATAAATCCAGAAAATAAACGGTAAGCAGGTTATTATGATTAAGTATCCTATGGGGATTTGAGTTGTTATCTGTGCTTCAGGTAGGACATCAATTCTAAATTATGATAACAATGGTGTGATTTTGAATGTTTTTTATGACTCTTAATTGAAATAAAAGCAGCAATTCAACTTTTTTTGAAATAAATTAATCATTTTCTGTAGAAATCCTGCATTAAACATTATATTTAGTCAAAAAAATACCAGTAAACTGTTTCAAAAGTACTTATTATTCAGGCTATTTCCTCATTTTCCAATAATAAATGATGTATTTTACATTATTGTATTACTCCTTCATTAGGAATCGAGTAGCATTTTAAAGTTGTAGCTAGGTGAGACTTGTTTTGACTTCTTTATATACTGTCAGGTGATTGTTATCAGTAATAATACCTCACGTTTAATAATCATATGGTCTAAATCTGTAAAGTATAGGGCTGAAACTATTTTAACTATTTAAATTATTGCTCATTTTTGATCACATAGCATTATTTCAGTAACACAAATGACAAAATCTAATTCTTAAGAATGTAAATATACTGTTGGCCTCTGCTGTGACCTGAAACGATTTACAAAAGACACACCAAAAAAAAGTCATTGCAAAGACCCTGAAGAGGCTGTGCTGATAAATGAGCAACAGTCATGGATAGATTTTGCTTTGGTGAGTGTGCATCAGAGTGTTTTATTTTCACTGCATGAGGGGAGGCTATGATGATTAATATTGCTCCTGCATGAGCCTGAGTGATGGAGCTTGGGAAACAGAGAGACAAGGACAGGACATGAATGCTCCACTGCACGTCGGACCTTGTTAACCCCACAGACACACAGGTTGTGACAGAGAGCGAATATAAATGAGCTTAGACGGCCTCACCAATACATTGTTGCACAGGTTTGCACGGATACTGTACGTTGCACCAGGAGTGACTGGTAATGAGCTTTTATTGGAGGGGTTAATTGTTATGCAGTGAACTAAGAACAGTTCAGTGCATTGTGTGAATGTACTGAATGTAAGTGGAACATTTGAAGTTTGGATGAATATATGATGAGCTGAGCAGTTTTTAAAATGACCACCGCAGGATGTGCTTTTGCTTCCTCTTCTGTAGAAACAGCAATGAACGTATTGCTGCACTTCAAAAGATCTTATAGAAAAGACACAAGCCACATAAGCACTTTTCTAGGTACTCAAGATTCAAGATTCAAGAAGCTTTATTTATCCCTAGGGAAATTGAGGTGAGGGGGTCCCACAACAAGAACATTTCATATCACAAAGAGGCAATAAAGTTAATAAGATAGCTACCAAATATCCTCCAATCATGGAAAATACTGCATTCAATTCACAAGAAACTATGCACACATCAACATGCTGTTTAAATGTATCTAAAGCACAAGTTCAAACAGAAAGACTGTCTTTACACTCATTCACTCACTCACAATCTATCTCTCAGTCTCCCTCCAGTCTAATCAGCAGATTAAGGACTCTTCTAGTTAAACCAACCAGATTTTGCCCTGGGTCCCACTAGCCAATCAAAGTGCTGCTCTGAAAACTTTAAATCTGTTCCCCTCTTTGCTGGCAGCTGTCTTGCAGATGCAGTCCTCCTCCACCCCACTCAGCTACAGTTCATCACATTCAGCACCCAGGGGAAGCTCAGCAGTCTACTCTTCACCACACCAGGATCTCCAGCATCTCCTTCATATCTGGAACATGTTTTCTCTTCAGTGATTGTGATGTTATGTTGAATGTTTGTTTTCCTTGTTCCTCAAGTATTATCGTATCATACCTTCACCACCACCCGTTTCTAAACCACAGGGGGATTGTTATATTATGCCACAGCTTCACCTCCCTCTAAATATCTAAAATCACAATGGGATCCACTTGTCAAAAGACTATTATGTTTCAAATTGTTGAAAACATGCCATTTCATTTGAAACAAAGTCTGTGTGTGAACTACAACAAATATAATTTGTAGAGTTTATATTGTTTTCATTATTTTCATAATAAGTCGCTATGCTCAGCAATTCACCCAGTTCTTTTAAATGGGCCCATTGGCCTTGGCCGAGGTGTGCACTGTAATAGAGTTACTATAGTTCTCTATAGGTTCAATGAGGAGTAGGGATGCACCGATTGCAAAAATGTTGGTCGATGCCGATACCGATGTTAAGAATAACATTGTTGCCGGTACCGATGTTTTACTATGCCGATGTCTCACCGATGTATCGGCGCATCCCTAATGAGGACCACTTCCACCAATATCCTTTGAAACATCTTTACTGTAGGGATATCAGTTATAGCTGCTTTCGTCCTTGACAAACACAGAGGAGACCAAGAACGGTTAATGCCAACAACATGAACATGAAACTAGAAGAAGGGAGGAGGCAAGTTGAAATATCCTGCAGCAGACATTAATGTGTGTAAAGGTCTGCTTGTATGTCACATGTTATCTCCCCCGGAACATGCATGCCTCCATCATACATCTCCTACATCTTTCATCCTCTAAATCCTTTCGTCTTAACAGATCCTTCTTCTTCATTCGACACTCCTCCCTCACTGTCTCTCCATCTTGCAGTCATTTGTTTCGGGCTGTCTTTGATCATGAGCTGAGGAGGACAGTAATCTACTGGAAGCCAAGTGTTTATATCTAGGACAGCTGAGAATTAGGTCACACGTGGTTTCTGCTGCCCTAGGCCCACATGGGCGCTACCTCAAAGTTTCCCGATGATTGTCTCTGCGCGCAAGTTGGTCAACAATGACTCAGCAGAATGGATGCAAATGCCCAGCCAAGTGTCAAGGTGAGACAATGATAAAAGACAGATGTCCTGCATAATGTTCAGTACTTTCACAGTATTTAAATCAATAGCGTGGCAGCGGGCCAACTTTAAAGGAGATTACAGTGATTTACTGAGTTAGTACACCCTCAAATTCAGCTAGAACCGTATCTCTCAGAAATGCAACTGAGGAGGGAAAGGTTTGCCATGAATTTCTGTAGAAACATTCATGGTGCCAAGAGGGTAAATCCTATAAATGCTGGTGATGCCATGACTTTTCCTCTTGCCACACCATGAGGTTGATATTTGTGCTTTTGAGTGTTATATCTCATCAATTATTCCATAGATTGCCATGGAAATTAGCACAGACTTTTCTTTGTATCCCTCAGATTAAATAAACCAACTCTGCGGACTCCTTGACATTCATGTAGCACCACCTTCAGGCACCACCATCATCTAATCTGTTCCCATACTTGGATTGATAAGCTACCTGCTAATGCTAATGGTGATAATGTTAGCGTTTAGCTCAAGCACAACCACACAGAGCTACTTGATGATATGATGTGTGAGGTATGTTTGATTGGCAGTAGGCAGAACAGATATCCTTAACAATTACATTTAGCTCTGCTGAGGATGTCTGGGAAGAAGATGTCATTAATTGCAAGCGGTAAAACTTCCAATTTGTATCTTGTTTGTCCAATCGATTAGACTTAAATAGTCTTTTGTCAAATCATACTGTTCAAGTGAATACATAAACTGCTTTGGAAACACTCAGAATGATATTTGTGATGATGGATTGACTATCAGGTCTACAAGCTTTAAACTGTACATAAAATAAATGACTTGTTGTGAAAGCAGGAAAATGAGCCACAGCATGCAGGTAATTATGGAAATAAAAGAACAAGTTGCACAAAAGGTGCTTTAGTTTATTTTAATTTTATGTTTAACTATAAAGTGCAGACCCTGGGTGTGATTGTACCCTTCAGGCTGGCCATTTACATGCTATATAGTTTCCTGGCTGGAGTGGCTGACAATTTCCCCTTTTTGAAAGTTACAAAAAGTATTCCAAAATATAAAGAGAGTCTCATCAAAGACCCTTCTGCTATTACTCCCTCTTCATGTTTTGTCACATTTGTATAATAAAATAGTGCTTGCCTGCAGGCATAAAGCAGCAGGATGTCTAGTTGGCTTTTTTGGAAAGTTAATACCAATGCTGATCAGAAAGGCGCAGAGACACAGGGAGTCTTGAAAAGAGTGAAATGAAGGACTTTTTTAAAGCAAACTTCTAAAGTCATGATAAAATGCTTCTCTGTACACAGTTATACACAACACTGCTGTGTGATCCCTCCACCAGGAAGACCACCAGCAGCACATTGGCCACCGCCTGCACAGTGATGGGAGAGAGGACGGAGGCACTTGTGCTCCCGCAGATGTGCCGGTAATTATGGGGGGATGAATGGTTATGTTTTAAGAGGAGATCAGGGGCAATTACAGTGATTTAAAGCAATGAAGCCCAGGCCCTGAACACACACCTTCTAATTACCAGGGAAGATCGTGGATCTCACAGCGAGCATGGCAGATTTGGCATGTTTGCATATTCAAACAGAGGCTTCTGTATGATGTTTATCTTTCAATATTTATAAAGGTCTTGATTCAGCTCATGCTTGAATGTGCATTCGGTTTGTGATGTGTTTTTCTTCTGCCGCCATTATTGTTGCTGTTAATGACTTTGAAGGAGCGTGGTGATATATTTAGTCGCTAATCAGACAAAATTAATCTAAAGTCGTTTGGATATTTTGTTGCAATGCAATAGCTTGCGGGGACGCGTTAGATAGGAGTGCGTGTGAGGGGGTATCCACAAGAGGCCACAACAGGGATATAATTTCATTTGATTGCCACACTCATCAAGTCCAAATGAAGATTAATGAACACATGATGGAGGATTGAAAATAATAACATTCCCGTTGTCTTTAGGGCTCTAATTTGTTTGAGAACATGCTGTCACGCTACAGAGAGCTTATTGGCATTTGGGTTGTTGACGTGACAAGGCAATTTCGCTGTCTCATGAGATAAAAATGAATTTAATTCATACTTTTAACATTTTAAATGCTGTAAAAGTTTAAAAATGTCTCTGTTTTGTAAAAATGTACTGTCATAAATCCAGACAGTTTTTCATATTTTTTATTACTTTGAGCTAAATGTTAAAATTGTCCTATGGTGTGACTGTCCCAACCTAGGTTCAATAGATATTAACTTTTATAAATAAATAAACAAAACTCAGGAATTCTTCTAAACACCCCTGGCATAATTGTGTAAGTGTCTATTTTAGTAAGTACCAATGCTTTTTTCTATACATATATTTCTAAGAGTGTAGGGATTTATTAAACTTTGTCACTGAAAACAATGTCCTATGTTGCGACACCATACCCTTATTTTGAGACGGGCAATTTCATGGACAACTATCTCTTATTGATGGACCCCCTCTAAAGTTATTTGACTGAAGACTCCAAAGAAGCCCATGACAAGTGCACATGGTAAGTTTTTCTATCATACGTGTTCAAACATTTACATATGTTTTCACACCAGTGAAAGTGTTGAGTTGTGTTGTCCTTTGGTGTGACTACCTTAAATGATATTTTTTGATAAAAATCTGTGTTCTAAACAACATAATCATTGAGAATTATGCAAATGTGTTTATCCATATGCTAATCAGAATTAAGCTAGCAATGGCAGGTCTATCAACTGACACAGAAGACTAAATGTCCTTCGGTGTGACAGTAAATGTCCACTGGTGTGACGCTTTGGACAGTCACACCAAAGGACAAAGATGTCACACAAAAGGACAAAGTCTCTTAAAAGAAGCTTTTAAAACAACCAACTATAGATTATTTGAATGATTTCTTTCTATATTGACCATATTTGGCCATTTTAAATTCAGTAATGATTTAAATGAAGTCTATGCTGCTGATTTTAGAGACAGTGTCTAATGTGATGAAATGACATTAAAGTAAAGTTTAAATTAGATATTATTGATGCAATTTCACTCTTTTTTAGAACAGTAAGATTTGAGGGTGAGATGAGCGGGAAAGAAAGAACAAGGAAGTACAGAGAGCGAATAAACAGTGATCCACACAGCAGGGAGGCGATCCTTGCAGAGCGACGGAGAAAGTAAATCAACCTGAAATGTTCCCTTTCAATGCAGTATAACACATCATTTGCATACTTTTAGCATAGCTTGAGTATCAGTCAATCTGTTACATTGATCTTAATCTATTTTCTTTTTAAACAGGTATCAAGAAAAGAAGACTGAAGGCAAACTATGTGCCTTTAACATCAATACAATACCAAAAAGGAAGCAAGGACAATTGCGAAAAACATGGAAAGAATCAAAGAAAAGATGCAGAGCCAGGGAAAAAGCACTGAATGCTATTCTGGACATAACCCCAACGTCTCCAGAAAACATACTGGTGGAGCCAATGGATTTGATACCAGCAGAACCTCCAGAAGAGCCTGCTCCTTTACCTCTTCAACCAGTAGTGCCCCCAAATCGTTCTCATGATTCCAAATATTGAGCACAAAAAAAAACAGTTCAAAAATGTGTTTTTAAAAAGTAGCCTACTATCTAAATTACATTTTATTTTAATAAATATTAAGCTAAATACATTAATGTTAATGTTTGAAAATGACGATCGTTTCTGCATGAAATTGAATATGCAAATGCAAAATAAATTGATATTGACTGATGATATATTACATATGTTTTACAATGCAGTACTGTTTTTTAAAATAAAAATGACTTACTTTATAAAAAGTTAACAATAAAACCTTTATAAATCAGTTTTCTGACTCAGTCTTGCGTTTACTTTCATCTCTGTCCTTTAGTGTGACTTGGATGTCCTATAGTGTGACATTTCTAAAAGAATCAAAACTGTGTTTTAACTTAAAAATGTCTTTGAAAAACATTGAATATTGCATTAGGGGAGAGACAAGTATCACTTCTGAAAATGTAGTATAATTTTGAAACATTTTGTACAATTGACAAGAATGTTATCCCTGCATTTCTAGGAAGAAGTCCAACAAGCTCAACTGTAAGTGGGTAAAAATATTCTTAATAGTAATTTCACATTAAATAAAAACTCTTTATGGAAATCAAGGGTGCAACAATGTAGAACAAACTGTTATTAGCCATTTGTATATTATTTCATATATATTTTTTTCCATTTTTTAAACGTCACACCAAAGGACTTATTAACAGTGCAGTGCAGTATAAATGTAAAAAAAAATGTAAATTAATAGACTAAGATTGTGACCACTTGTATTTTCTGAAAGATCAGTTGTCACACTACAAACATATTTATGTTTTATCTTCATAAATGGTGTTTTACAAAAAAAACTTTTTTTACGGCCTATTTGTCAACTACCCATTTGCTAATGGACTGCTCATTGCAACTGAGACGAGGAGGGGGCTATCTGTATACTGTACACTAGTGATGCCACGATGCCAGCTATAAGTGGTGTGGCAATGTATGTGTTTTATAAGAGCTGTTTGAGGCCACTGTGATGAAGAGAGCATTATAGTGTGTGAGCAGGAAGGAGCTGGTGTATGAGTGTTGGGGTGGCCAATTCCCTAAATAACTTGTTCATTGATCGCAGCAAGTAGATGCAGTATTGATAGTGTTGTTCACCCAAAGGACCCAGATCCACTAATAATTAATTGAGATAGAATAAGGAGGCAGGGCGTCTATACTGCATTGCAGCTCTACAAAGTGTATTGGAGACACAGTATATAACAATCCATGTTCAATCCTGTGTTCTATAATCGTAGAAACAGATAATACATTTTCAGAGAGCAATGCAGCCCCAATTAGGCTTTTTAAGCTACAGCATGAGAAACCATTTTTAATCAACGCCCCGGCTGAGCAACACAATGTAATTTACTGATCATATCTGCCACAGGCTATTAAAACAACATATCTCATTTGTTTTCCTATACAATATCCGCCTGTGGAATGTAAAGCCTGGTAAAACTCTTTTATAGATACAGCTGGCAATACTCAGCTAATACTGTAACGCAGCTGTTGTTTAGGGAACACTGAGATATAAAGTGGATTGCTGCGTCAAAGTTGTGTGAGGTGTGGCAATCTCTGATGGAGTGTGCATCGAAAATAACATGTAAGAAGGGATAGGATATTTAGTGAGTGTTTCACAGCATGTCCTTCGATTTTATAAATACCTTTATATCAAGATAGTCTTCTCTCCATGCTTGTTTTTGCTTATGCTCCTAAAACTCTTCCCAACCTTAATAAGTGCGAAATCTGAAAATAGCTTATTACAGCCTAAATATTATTTGTGCATATCATGGAAGAATATCACAGGAGTTCTGGTACTCAGACACTTCAGTTCTGTTTGTTAGCTTGATTTTGTATCTGTTCTTGTTATAATAACTTATTTATGGCAGTGGTGGCGAAGCCCGTAGGGACTTGGCTAGGGAACCTGAAGGTCACCGGTTCAAGTCCCTGAAAGAGCAATGGCTACCGAGGTGTCCCTGAGCAAGGCACCGTTCCCTAAACTGCTCCCAGGGTGCCTTACATGTGGAAGCCTACTGCTCCTAATACTAGGATGGCTCAAGTGAATGTAAAATGTCCCCTCTGTGGGACGAACAAGGGTTCCTTCTTTCTTCCTTTTTCCCTTAAAATCAGCAATAATATTATTATTTAAAAGCAGCAGGTATGAGACAATAAAATAATGAATCAATTAAGAAAGTAGACCACACAATCCTAATGTGGGTGCAATGCTGAGCTGTTGTGCAAAGGTAATACAGAAAAGAAAAAAACGATTTGTACACTTCTAAACATTTTTCTATGTTCTGCCGACCCGAGGTGAACGTGACGTAAAACCATTCTACGCCTATTTCATACCAGTTGTACATAATGGTGAGTGAAATTAAACTCCCCTCAAAAGCAAATTGATTTAATTTAGCTGTATATCAGCCTGATTTCTTAGAGTAAGCACTGCACATTGACTCCAATTCAAACAATCATCTCGGTTATTTGAAAACCACTTTAATGGCTTTAAAGGCTCTACGTTATTGAAAAACCCACCAACAGGCTTTATGTTAGTCTGCACCTCAGATTATCAGTTATATTTATAATGTGAAGACTCAGTTTCCATAGACTCAAGCCCCCAGACGAGCTCAACAGCAGAGTGTACAGCTTTGCTTGTTCTCCACCCACGCAGAGTGACAGGTGATCTATAGTGTAGATAGAGAGCGCACTGGAATAGACTATTCACTTCAGCATGATGCTCACATGGTGTGTGTGTGTGTGTGTGTGTGTGTGTGTGTGTGTGTGTGTGTGTGTGTGTGTGTGTGTGTGTGTGTGTGTGTGTGTGTGTGTGTGTGTGTGTGTGTGTGTGTGTGTGTGTGTGTAGACACAACACACAGATATTGAATAAACTAATCAGTCAATGATGCTAGAGCAAGTGCCCCACAATACTCAACAGTGCATGTGTATTCATAAAACTCACAATACAATCCCTCATAGCACAAGGTAATGCTCTATTTGAGAGGATCAACCAAAGCATCACTGAGGGCCATTCACAAAGATAATGTTCTGTCAAATGGACCCAAATCACTGTCTCTCTCTTCTCATCTATTAAGGGTGAGTGACATTCAGTGTTTGTATGCAGCTCAGCTCAATAATACCATGTTTGTGCACATGAGTTATTAATAACAGCTTGCTATTGATGCTCCCGCTCTCAGCTCTGAAAAGCAGCGGTACAAAATCTTTTTGCCTGAGCAGCGTTGTCCAAATTGAAAGCACGGCAATGCCTGAGGTTTATGAGTTCCGTCGCAGTCGGGTTCGGGAAATCACGTCCAACACGCGGCTCAGATTAGATGTGTGATTCGGAAGGAAGTAGATGACATGCCCATTACTTCCTGAGTCATCAAGCTCCCACTCTTATACCTTCGGTCTGATCTTCATCTAATTTCTCCTTTCACTCTCACCGTGAGTTAAAAAATGTGAGCTTGATTAACTTGATTATTACCTCCTCAGCGTGGATGAAGTTTGGAAATCGAGAGACAGGATGCAGTGTGCAGAGCTGAGTGTATATCATCCTTCCCCAGATGAAAGGTCTGTATAGGTGAGCTTACGCATAAGCACATTCACATTTATGTACATACAGGAAGGATTCTGCTGCTGCCTTACTCATAGCTGCCGGGGTTCATGTGTAGGCGAACCCTCTGGGTAATTTCTGATCTCTCACACCACCAGAAACAGAAACAGAAGGTGAGGGAAAGGGAAGCAAGAGTGAGACATCGAGAAAGATGGTGTGGAGGTTTGTAAGAGAGAGGGAGGTTATGTAAGGCATGTGAAAAAAAGTCAGGAGTTGACATCTTGCATGATCTTTGGAAAAGCAGCAGAGTTGTAAAGTAGACTCGTTGCCTACAGAGCAGAATGACATTAATTGAACCGTGTAGAAGTCTATTTTTGAGTTTGAGATTCTGGAAGAGACGGGAGAGTCAAAATTTGAAGGTGCCAGAGAGCATGTCAGCAAACCAGGCATTATGTTTATTCATGAATTTATAACAGGATTACAGCCATTTAGGTGTGTGTCAAACAATATTAGAACCCAGAGGAGTGAAAACAGAAGGGTTTGACAATTGTTCAAAACATTTTTGGCATCACAATAATGGATTTAGGTTTAAGCTTTCCATTTCTGTTTGACATTTGGATTGACCTGATCTCTAATAGCATATGTCAGGTTGCTGATTCATCACACAAACGCTGCTCAGTGGTTGCTCCGTTTTGAAAGACTTTCTGAATGATGAGCACAGAATTCCCCCTTGTGAAGCCGTGCTGAACTCCTCAGAGGCTGATATTACAGGGAAGTAATCATGTGCAAGACGAGTTACACCAATAAGGACAACAATTACTCAAATATCTAAATCTGAGGAATAGAAAAACAAGAAGTATTCTAACAAGCAGTCCTCATACAGTCTGGAGATATTTAATGGCCAATTGCGTCTGGCTCTCTAGTGACAGGGTGCATCACTGCAGAAGCCCCGTCATTATATTAGAGCTGCTGGATTTACACAACCTCCGACTCTGATCAAAATCCAGATGATTCCTGCAAGAAGGCTTACCAATGCCTAGCAAGACACTTGTAAACAAGACAACTTTGGAGGGGATAAGTGATGCTCTAGTGCTCCGACCAAAGTTTAAAAGAGTAAACTCTCTTTAGTAACAACTGGCTTCAGTTCATGAAAATTGTGTTTATTTTTCAAGTAGGGAAATGGACACTTGGCTTTGTATGGTTGACATTAAGCTCTGTTCATTCCTGGTTTTCATTCAGGATTAAAATCAAGCATCGATTCTAGTTAAGAACTTGTCTGAACCAGAGGAACTGTACACCAATGATAACTTTATTTTATCAATGTTGAAAAATTATATAACAGGTTAGTATTTGACACTCTTTTAATTGAAAGTATCCTGTGTTATAATGACACCAGTGCTGCAAACAATTTTTTCGACACGGAGAATTGATCTGAAGAAACTAAGGATGTCAATAACAATGAGATCGATAAACAGAATTGGTTGTGTCATTCGTATCAATAAAGTTACATTCTCGTGTCTTTAGGCAGCCCAGGTTTAACTCCTAGTATGGGGATCGACATATACTGCACTCCTCGGTCTGTCTCTGAGCAACGACAATAAAGTTGTTTCTAATCTAGTGCTGCAATCTCCCTCCACTTTCAGCAGCTATATTACACTGTGGGCCCAAACAGTGCAGCAGTGTGACGTGCATTGTCTGCCAGGAGTAGCTCTAAGGCTTCATCGTGAAAATGCGCAGCATCATCTCTGTTAGCCGGAAATTATTTTAATTATGTAACCTCTGCTTTTATGGCTTTAATGACCTCTTGCTTCCACATTTCATTACAATATGCTCCTGTTCCCTTCATACTTGTGACAAATTTCCAATATCAAGTCTGAGTTTTACAAACGTATCATCTCTCTGTCTTCACATACTGCTTTATTGTGTGTGTGTATAGTGTGTGTACTCCATGTGCAGATCTTCACACCTTAACAAACGCTGCCTTGCCGTGATTTAATGTTAAAATACCTTTCATTTATCAGGAACAAATCTGAGACAGACATGAAAGCGTGTGATGAACCACGATCAGTGAACCATTACGCTTTGCTAAGCATGAGCTACTGCCACACACCATCACAGCTAATGTTTCTGTAGGCGCTCACACCTCAGGACTGATGATGTGTGTGATCAACCCGAGGCAGAGAAACAGCATACATCAAACCTACTAGCTTTGTCAGTAACAAGATATTGATTTGGATCCGTGCCCAATAGAATGATGATATGTGTCTGCTTGGTTTGGCTAGCTGACAACAACGATTTTTTTCCCCCTCTCTTGCTGCCCCTCTTTAGTCCCAACCATGCCAGATATCCCGCCTGTCCTCTCTCATCCATTTCAGAGTGTCTCTTCCTGTGTGAAGGGAGACCATAGAGAGTAACAGGGGCATCAGAGACGTGGCATGGAGATAAGGGTTACAGTGCTCAACAGACAGTGTCTGTCTCTAAACCCCTCGGCCAGATGGTCACTGTCTGCCAGGGAGATGGCCCATCCCCTTGGTCCACATGTACAAATTCACACACACATCACAAATAAAATAAATGTACCACTGCAATATATTTTAAATACTGTATTCTTTATTAATATAAATCAAGTCATTTTTGACTTATTTTAATTTAATTTGTATGGCTTTTAATCCAGGCAATTTTACTGGAATCATTGTTTATGTGTTATGGTTATTAAACTCTTTCTGTTTAATTATTGTAACTATTTTAATTTTTTTATTGATGTACAAATAAATGTATTATTGACTATTGTTTTATAATTAAAATATGTGAATCATGAAAGGTTAAGTAGTCATATTGAGGAAAATTACAAAATATACATCCTTTAAGGCTGAATATTGAGAGCTGGTATGTGAGTTGAGCTAAAGGTAAAGGCTGCGCTTCATCAGTAAAAATGCATAAAGAGCCATATGTGTTCTCTATCTGTGGCACATATGCAGTTACGTTGTCCATCCCAACGCTTGGCAAACACTGACTAGCATGGCAGCCACAAAGCACAAGGCCAGAAAACTGAGACTAAATCTGTGTTGGATGATATGTACCCAAAGCTCCCTACTTTTTCCAGAGGGAAAAGCCCCCAGATCCACTCACAGATGGAGACACTCATCTTTCCTCCTCCCCTTTTCTCTCTCTTTCTATTCTCCCAGGCGGAGCCATTCATCCTGCCCCCAGGAACATATGTGCCGCTTCAAGGGGGAAGTGCGAAATTTCATATATTGGCCAACTTTGAGAACTGGCAAATTTCCCGCTGGGGCTTTTTATTGTTCTGTTGGACCTTCTGTTTTGATGGGCAGGCTTGAATGCAATGAATGTAACGCAGGGCACACTGCGACCTCTTCTGTGGTGCCAAACTTCCAAGTTTATGTATTTGTCAGCATAGTCTTGCTCCCCATACTGGAGGAGGAGTGCAAGAGAATGGAGTTGAGGTGCTGTCTGTCAGCAGACGAGGCAACATTGTTCTACCGGGATGAGCGCAGTGCAAGTTGTTGGCCCCTTCGTATTGCACTTGAAAGCCAATTACCTCATCAAATATTCCTTTCACTTTTACAACCGCTGACGATGATTAAATGTAGTTTTTATCCAGGTAGTGGGCTATTAAGCAGCCCCACCTCTGCCACTCAGCAACCAGCTCTTCATTTAATTTTTCTAAAGAAGAATAATGAAGGATTGAACGTGTAAGAATATTATGTGGGACTTTCAATGGCAGTAATAAAGTTAACCTAGGAATGACTTTAAGGAATAATAGTGTGTGAGTCTTTTTGGGAAATCTCTTAAAATAAATGGTCTTGTGTCATAGATTGCTTTTAAACGCATATATAAACTATGATGGATTCTTTTTTTGTATTCATTCTAGCAGCAGCAGTTATATTACATTAAATCTACCGTTTTTGGGAACCAATTGAGTAAGTGCAGATCGTATTACCATAAAAGCTGGCAGAGGACCAAGAAAATCATGATGCCAGTGTTCAGTCGATTCAGTGTCCATCAATCACGAGACAAACATCTCAGAGACTTCAACGTCACCGATAAATGCTTCACATTTGTACATATTTGAACTACAATTCAGCAAGGTGAGTGGAAAATATCCATTCATCTTTTACTCAGCAATCACTCAAAACCATCCTGAAGTATGACACATTAAATGTGATCATTCATTGTCAGGTACAATCAGTCATGTTTTTCTGAATTTCAAGGCTAAACTCAGAAATACTCATATTGTGGAATTGAAGGAGGAACTACTTGATGAAGACCTTATCCAAACGGATTAATCATTTTTCTTGTAGCTTTATAATGCGAGGAATTCAGCAGTGAGAGTTCATTTACATTGGAAGAAAAATTTGATCAGGTTTTCACAAATACGACGTTGAAAAGCGTTTTATACAGAAACTCAAGCCACGCAAACGTCAAGCATTCAATTTAAGTGTTGTAGGTAAATAGGTTCATTGACATTAACGTATTTCAAAGGAACTTGGGAACTATTTTAATCGTACAACAGATTATAAAAGCAAGTATTAATATTAATGTACAAACCCTTGTGTACATTTTTACTGATAACTCTGGTGGTACTTTATTAAACAAATTAATCTAAAGAAGTAGCCAAATAATCTTATTTGTAATTAATATAATAGAGCCACAGGGATGACATATTTTTGGAGGCCGAACCGGAAGTAAGCTGCGCATGGGTTCCCTCGACAAAAAAAGTAATGCAATTTCTCCATAGGCTTTTGGAATATTGTAAAAAAAAAAAATAAGATCCATGGAAAACGAACCTGTTTGATAAATGCACGTTTTGTTCAGCCGGATAATCTCCACATGTCTACCCTACTTGCATCATTTTCGAATCATAAATCTAATCGCCAGACTCAAAATGCTAACGTCATGCTATAAATGAGGCGCACAGCAGGGTCGCAGGACTTCAACATCACGCCAACTTAAGATCCTTTCAACTGACTTCCGTGCCCTTGCATATTTTAAGAAAGCTTTTCCTTTTAGCGACACTGAATTTAACTAGAAGTATTTCGAGCAGAACAGGGGAAAACAAATTTAGCGGGAGTGTTTACGTGTTCGGCGTAATAACGTACAATGTCCACGACAACTTCTGTAGTCCTATTCAGCCACTTGTTAACAACCATCGCTTTTCTGACACGTAAACTCTTCAAAAATCACCAGTGGGGGCGGGTCACTGCTGATGTATTTAATGACGTAGAACAAAACGTGATCCGTCTCTTAAATTTCTGTCAACCACAGACCTTATTTCGAGCTATTTTCAAAAATCCTACTCTGACACGAGGGAACCGGAAGTTGTAAAATGCTAACTCACTTCCGGGTTTTAGTGCTCGTTTAACCAATAATTACAATAAAAAAGAAAAATGCAGTGAGGTGGAGCACAACATAAAGACATAATGTAATTGCTAATGCATATCTCATGTATTGTATATCTAAAATAGATCAATCGATCAATCAAAGTTTGTTTATATAGCCCTATATCACACATTTTACATTTGTCTCAGTGGACTTTTTGTATAGTTTGTATGAATACAGACACCCACTCTCCTTGGACCCTCACATCGGACAAGGAAAAACTTCCAAAGAAACCCCTCAGATAATGGAGGAAAATGAGAGAAATTATAACATATTTACAACATAGGTAGTCCGGTTGCAGGAAAAAGCATGTGCCTATAAATAAGACGACAACAACAACAAAAATCCTGTGGGTAGATGTGGAGTATATTTCTATAATATGTATATGCGTTTTGTTAAGACAAGACTAATCAATAAGATAACATAAGAAAGTCAGCAGTCATAGCAGTGACAGCACTAAGAGACAAAGGAAACACAGGATAGGATAGAACACAAAGACACTAAGAATAAACCAGGTTAAGTTAAATGTTTGGCAATGCTATAAAAAGCATGTTTTCAAATGTAATGTAATAAGCAGTCAAGCATTCGACTTCAGATCACTGCCTTGATAAATAATTAGCAGAAGGTAACAAAGGGTGATTCATTGGCTTTCCTTGGCTCCATGGTGCTGAGACAAAGTAAGTAGAGGATTGGTGGCTTGGTAACAACAGAAACAGCGAGTCTGAACCCGGGGCGGGAACAGATCATACAAGTCATCATGGTTCATGAATGAGTGAGATACTAAGAGGGAGCATGGAAAATTACCACACAGCAAATTAACTCGGCAGAGTGTGATTAAAAATAATTTTTGTGAAACTAATTTGCACTTACTGTAGCATAAAATTAAGGTTGCGTTGGAACAGTTGGTTTAATTTTCAGAGGACCATCAGGACTTTTGAAAATTTAATGAGGATCCAAATGGCCTCTTTCTCTCCCAATCACATGGTGTATTTGTGACAACCAAATGCTGTTAAAGACCACAAAGCCATACAGCAGAAACACATTACTACTCATACTCAAGAAAAGGTGGATAGAGTATACAGGAAACATGCTAAGTTTATGGTTGTTTGCTTCAATGCCCCATTTTCTGCCCGTTAAATCTGGTTATTATGTGACTGCAGAGGCAGAAAACGCAGAGTGCATTTGATGGAAATAATTGAAAAAAATAAAGTGATTAAAAAAACTACCCTGTTATTGACAAGGGAATAGCTCTTCGATAGAGGGCAGAGGTTAGAGGTCAGCAAAGGGTTAAATGGAAGACCTTTCAACTCTCGACTTCAGTTTAAACCACCCTGTACGAGGATCATTTTTATCCTACTAGCAGCTTGTTTAGAAATCAAACCACTACATCATCCATCCCACTCACTTAATCTCCAATGGCATTTGAGGCAGGAAGAGTAAAAAATCCATAATGTAAATGAATATGCATGCAGGAGGCCATGAAGGATGGCCCCTGGCAGTACAACTCTCAGCCGTCACAGTTCAAGTTTTTGGGGGTGAATCACTTTATAAGTTCACATTTGGTGATCCACCAGTGTGTGTGTGGGTGTGGGTGTGTGTGTGTGTGTGTGTGTGTGTGTGTGTGTGTGTGTGTGTGTGTGTGTGTGTGTGTGTGTGTGTGTGTGTGTGTGTGTGTGTGTGTGTGTGTGTGTATATGCTGTACTTCCCTCATGTGTCTGACACAGAGATTGGCCTACTTGAAGAGGGGGGGAGTGGATCTTTATGAGCTTCTCATGATAAGGCGGGGAGACATTAGGGTGACGGGTGCTCTAACCCGTCTTCCTCATGGTCATTGTGTGCAAGAGAAATGTTGGAAGATGACAGGAGAGAGAGCAAGCAGATTATAATCATCCTTTACCTCGGCGTGGCCTCCATCCAGAGCGGCAACTCTTTTCTCGTCCTCTGCAGACATCCGTGCGCTGTCTGAAATGACAGAACATGCAGCCATGACTGACTTTGATTTGTTAGAGGTGAGATGTCTGAGTACTGTCTCAGTAGATACATATACCGTACATACAAGTGCAGAGAGTTTGTGGTTCGTAACTGTAAAGAACACTTTTCACAACATTTGATGCTGAATGAATAAAGTGGATCAGTTGCTATTCAGACAGATCATGAGGTTAACGTCCATTAAGAAGCTAAATAAGCTAAACTACAATAAATAAAGTTGTTTTTTTATTCAATTTATGAATAAAAAAAGAAGGCTTTCAAGAATACTTTTACATTTCATCTTTATTCATCAGGTCTCGATGAGATTACCTCCTACAAGAGACCTCAGAATGAGAACAATAACAACACAGCCAATGAGAAACAACAACACTTACCAGGAAAAAACAACTTTGTACAACTTTAGATATTAAGCTTTAAAATCTCCCAGTAAAACTTGGATTTCTAGATTGATAACCTTCACAGCGGCTCTCTGGGTAAAAAACGACTTACAGTTCAATGTGAGAGCAGCAAAGTAAAAACAATATAAGAACTGATCTGAGTTCAGGTCTTTGTCAGGTCTTCTCATAGCTGAAAATCTTGCAGCAGGATCAGAAAAAGCTGATTCCAGATCTGCGGTTGCGGATAACCTTGTATCTACAGTGAGCGAGCCACAGGGGGGCTTGTTTCTGCCTCAGGCTGGACACCTGTAGTTGAAAGGGCTGTCTTAAAGCTACGGATATGAAAGGGCTCGAGCTTAGATGAGAAAGTGAAAGGTAACAGTCAGAGGGCGGGAAGGTGGCTTCTAAAAATCAATGGTGCAGGTACATCTGCACCAATGCTACACCATATTTTGAGGGTATTCGAGATCAAAATGTCAGTTATTGACATTTAGTAAAATGTCTAAGTTAAATAAAAACTATTTTTTAAATAGTGGTGCATGAACCTTTTTTGTCCCTATTTGTTTTTGTTTATCGCCCTATATTTTCATTTATATTCTAAAGTTGTATATGTGAATTGTCCAAAATGTGAAATGTACCTTTGTTTTTGACATTAGGACCAGTCCGCAATGAAAGCACTGTTAGGAGCATTATTGATGTTAGTCATTTAGGCATGTCAGAGAGGTCATACGCTTAAATTTTTCTAAATATATCAATCGTGGCAAAATTGCAGCCCACAAAACTACAACACATATCATACACGGTTGTACAACTGAGAATATGTTTGTTGATGACTCTTAAAAGGAACATAAACTATAAATGGTAGAAAGTAATATAATATAATGAATGGAAAGCCTTCAATATCAACCAATAGGAGGAAATTGCAGCTACCCTAAAAGCAACTAGCCAAACCATTAGGACCAGTTTGGGGATTGGAGTCTTGGTCAAGGACTTTTGGACATGGGGATTTGAAGAGTAATGGCCAATGGACTGCATTTATATAGTGCCTTTTTCCAGTCTTTATGACTCCTCAGAGCTCTTCTACATATACCATTTCCATGTCAGCATTTCCCACATTCATACACACACTAATGCCATCTGCTCAGGAGACTAATACTCCCACACATTCACACTGGGACTCAAACCATCGACTTTCCAATTGTTAGAAAAGCGCCACTCTACTGTACCTCCAGGATACAAAACAGTGTTCTTTCCAGCTCCAGAGTAGATATATATTGTTCATTAATTGGTTTTGAAAGCCACCGTCTTTTGTTCAGGGCATCTGCGGTCATGGCGGCCGCAGGGAATCCTGAGAGAGAGATGGCGAGCTTACGGTGTACCATGAACCCTCACTGCGGTCACTCCCCAGGCCTCAGAGCGACAGGCCTGGCTGATCTAAACTTGTGCTCCTTCTCTCCTCTGTGACTAAGTCTCTTCCACCCAAAGTTAATTTTTAATGACACACTTTGTTATGTGGGTCCACAGGGGGCCCTTAGTGGTTGTGCTTTAATAAAGAGAGTCTCACTGCTTGCTCCCTTCTGAGAAGGCTTCATTAAAACCTGTGACAGAAAAAAAAGAAAGCCCTTTGAAGTTCCAGATTTGAGATCTAAACTTTATATTTCTCTTTCCATCCGTGTGTCTGGTACTTCACGACTTTAGTTTAATAATACAATTTCAATGGTCTCAATAAAAAACGGATATATTGAAAGACAGATGATGTAGCCCCCTGAGGGCCACTTCAAGTCAGTGTTATGTGGGTCCATAAGGTTTTAAGGTGTTATTGGTCATATGCCCAGCATATACAACGTATATGTTGGCAATGAAAATCTTATATCCCATGCTCCTCCAACAACTCAACATACATGGTGCAAATAAGATAAATACAATAGTGCAAAAAGAGAGAAGAATATTTACAATAACAACAATAAAGATTTAAGGATGTGAAATATATACATATGTGGAATACATTGAGAGTATTTAAATAGACTGTACAGTAATTTAAATACTTTACACTGTTGAATGAGGAGGTATGGACAGATGCATATATTACGTATAAACAGATGTATATGGCAGATATGTATAATATATAGATATGTGTACTATAAACAGATATGTATGACAGATGTGTATAATATGTACATATATATGTGTACTATAAACAGATGTGAGTAGACATTCACAGAGCACAGGAGTTCAACAGTTCAACAGTCTTATAGCCTGTGGTATAAAACTGTCCCCATAAGGGAAGGGGTCGGGGTAGAGAGAGAGGGTACACTACATCGATCTTTATCAATAATCCTTCATCGTCACCTTATGATGTTGCTCTTCATAAGCACCCCCATCAATATCTCTCAGTGACAACACAAGGCACTGAACTCCTGTAGAAATGGTTTGGTTATAAACGCACTAAGTCTGTGTAGATATCAATTACAATTCCCCAATTTGGCTCAGGTATAACCATTTTAACTTCCATTGTGGTCAGACAACCCTTTGTCTATTATGAAAGACCTAATTTAGATTTGATTATGTTACACAGATTCAGATTATTGAAAGATAACAACATATGTGACCAATGAATGTTTCCTAATTAGGATTTTGTTTCTTGATTATGTTTGTTTTTGTCTAGAATTGACAGACAATCAGGATGTGTTTTAGTGTTTATTATCTGCATCTCTTTTATGATGTTGTAGCTCTTTCTCATATTTTATTTGTGTTTGTTTTGTTTCAATACCCTTTCAGATGGGTTAGTGTTTTGTTGAGCGTAGGCACAGTAAACTCCTGCTCCAAGTTTAGAGACTATTAGCATTTTATGTTATTTTTTATCAATTTTATTTTATTGAATCAGTTTCAAAACCTTATGGTGTATTTATTTTGTTGTGACCAGGATTTACCAGGGAAAGAAAAATAAGTACAACGCATAGTTGTTCGGTATTAATGAGTTAACTCCATGTTTATTACTTCTTATATCATGATGAAAAGACGAGATCATTTTATCCAGCATAGGATGGAAAATTGATTGCCGAGGGTAAATGAGTCAACTCTGAAAGATCTGACAACTCAATGATCTAAATAGCGGATTATTTGAAAGGTGAGTGATTTTATGTGCAGGCTGAGTGAAGCCTCTATAGGACCTACAGGAAGTTCATTGTGTGCTGCTATGGTAACAAGTTGACTTCAGTCTGCAGTAAGTGGGGGTGAGGCATACTTGTTGTTTTACATGAAGTGAATTGGAATAGTGCCAATTGAAAGACATACTATCCTCAGTCAGTCTGAAAGAGTGTATCTGCTATAGCTAGAGACATCAGTATAATCTACTACTATAACCACCTGTACTGAATGTAGCTGGAATGTAGACACATTAAAATGGCTCTTCATCGATGTAGCTCACAGTATTAGATACAGGTTGCAGTACCTGTTTTAATGATGTAGAGAGAACTTTGAAGTTGAGTGGAGCTGCTAGTAATTGTTCGCTAAGGCTGTGAAGACGTAAACTTCAATTCCCTGCCAGAACGAACACCTGGTTCCTGGCTTGTTGTTATAATAATCAAGGGGGAAAAAACACTGCAGCTGTGCTATAGTTGTATTCAGCCTGTATATTAATAAATATCTTCCACACGCTACAATTGCCTTTAGTTGCTGAAATTGATTAAATATTTTATCGGATGTGGCTTCTTCCTCTACTCCTCCATCTGTGAGAAGATGTCATTTCCTTTTCCCACGTTTCTCCATCGAGAAAATAATTACAGAACAGGGTGATGAGGAAACTAAATGAATGCTATCAGTAAGCTTGTGGCGAAATTGTCATTATTGGAGAATTGGACAAAGTACATGGGACTAGTTAGGGGTGGTAAGAAGGTGGCAATGGTTGCCTGATTCGTTGTCGAACTTCTATAATCTCATGGAAAACAGAGGTTATTTCAGTCAACAGTTACCGAGACACACCTTATTTCTACCAGGATTTAGAGGCTTGGATAGTGGATAACATTTCAAGGAAAGTTAAATAATGGGGATGCAAAAAACCCAATCTCTATCCCCTAATAAGATACCAAAAAATATAAGAAATCTACTAAAAAATAAATGATTACGTGGACAGACGGACAAAGGCTGGTGAATTATTTAAAGCTATTGTTCTTTATAAAGGAAATGGAGAAATTACAGATCTTTCTCAACATATTATATTGCAGAAGTTTAACAAAAAGGTCTTTACTTGACGCATCTTCTTGCCTGCTGATGACCAGTGGTGTAACGTAACTATGTGCACATACTCAAGTAGTGCTTTTAATTCTATTCTATTTGATACTTTTATCCCGTTATAGTTATGAGTCTAAAATATAACCATCAATAAATAGGATGTGTGGATTTTACGACCCAAAAGTAACTAAAGAATTTACAATAATCTCAACCAGCTATTTTGTTACAGTGCCTTTTACATGCTAATTCATCAATAATAATTGTCCAGTAATTTGAAATACACAGACAGAGACGATTCCTACAAATGATGCTACATTTTTTCTACAAATCCAGGACTTTTAATTTTTTACATGGTTTCTCTACTTTTACTTAAGTAAATGCTGTGCTCACCATTGCTTGACATCCACTATCAAGATTAATGCCTATAGTCCACTTCTGAGCCTCACTTAAAGAACCAGAGAACAGACCTCAAGAAAAATGTAATTTCCCCTCGATTCACCAGGTAGTTGCTCTTCCAAGGATGAAATCCAATTAGCCATCTTCTAAGAAGCTATTAAAAAATGGCAAAAACATGGAGGCATTTATGTCAATTTTGCTAAAGAATTTCAATTATGCTTCAGAAGACTTCCATCCTTATTTCTTGATCTTTTATGGTTGCCCTTCTGGTATTGCTCTTTGACCAGTATAAATTAGTATTTTATATAGATAAGATCAGTAGTAGTGAGGTATTTAACAGAGGCACACTGAATGGTGCTTGTAATGGCTGCATTCTGTGTACTCCCCTTTTATTTCATGTGATTTTGCACTCCCTCCTCGCAGGAAGGGAAGAGCTGATTGCAGTGTTCTCCCTGTCTTTCTCAATAAGCCTGCCACTATCGGCCCCTCTTTGACTCAAACTCGTGTGTGGAGTGACTGTCAACCCGCCAAGGCCCATTCACTCCAGCACACACTATATCCATACTCCCTGCGCTCTGTCTGCAACACAGCTCCTCCCAAGCTCAATCTCAGCACACAGTTACGTTCTGCGCCTTTGAACTTGAATTTAGCTCACCTCCAGTCTCTTCCCCCCTTTTCACTTTCCCATCCCCACTCTCCTCCCAATCGTACAACCCTCCCCCCTTCCTTCCCTCCAGCTCCACTTGGGGCTACATGATAACACACTTTGGAGGGAACTGCTTTCCCCCAGAGCAGCCCGAACTGGGAGCATATTCACTGCATCATAACAGCACTGTAGCAAAACTGCTGTCACGCCGAGTTTGCAATGGTAATGTGGCTCTGGGCGCCACTAGCCTGTCCTCAAAATACTGTGATGGAGGTGTATGAAGTGTTTTGTAGGTGATGGACAGACGTGGGGGGGTTGTTTTGAGAGGTTAAATAGCACAATGCAGGGCTTCTGGGCCGAGGCAGCGGATGGGTTGGAGAGAGGCTGTGCAGATAGCTCACATCAAGGGAGCGGTTCTTCTTATAGCTGAGAGCAATTCAATTCCCAGCAAGGTAAACACTACTCCATGCATGGCAATTATGAAAACACTCAAGCAAGCTCCGCCTATTCTCCCCCGTCTACCCTTTGAGAGGGGTGACGGAGGAGGCTTCAAAGGAACCGATTGACACCTGGCAACGCTTTGAACCATGTCCTTGGACTGTCATACCGAAAGACAGACACTCCCTTTAATCATCCACTTACACACATCATGTATAAAGACAGATGTACTACGATAGTGCCAAAATCTCGACAGTGCCTCATTCTTAGCCTGTCACACACCTCAAACACACACAGAATATTCCCTGCTGTCACATTGAGCAATACTTTTCCAATGGCAACATGATGCAATTGTGTGCAGAGTCATTGCGACACCAAGAAGGGCAACTAGTTAATTACCATTACCACATTTTTCCAGGTTACAGGCTCAGATTCATCTAAAAGGCACAAGTGGGACCCATGAAACTGTTCACTTAATGTTTCATAAGAATCAGCATTGGCTCTGTATTCATCAAATGGATGGTAGTCAATTTTTCTCTTAGTTCAGTTATAGAATAGTTTGACATATTCCGTTTGTTATCTTTGTGGTACATTTGAAGCTATAACCAGTAGCAGGTTATCTTAGGCTTAGCACAAAAAGTGAAAAAGGGAGGGAATTTGTCCAAAGCTAACAATATCTGCACACTAGCACCCAAGATCTTGTTTGTTTAACAAAATGAAACGTTAAAATGTCTAGTTGTGTTTTAACGGAAGGAGTTATAGCTCAGACTATATATGTTTCCTATAGTAACTTCCCAGAGTCTCATCTGGTTGCCGGGCAACTTACAATGAAGACAAGACTACAGCACGTTACTGCACCAACGGGAAAAAAGATAGTCTTGCCCATAATCAGCTTTAAAGTCATAACCTGTCCTTTTTACACTTTGGTTTTTGTAAGGGATTAAACTGTCCTGTCATCTTGTTTCCTGGAGTGGTATCGATATTCTCTCCTTTAATCCGGATGAATGAATTGCTTTTATGATATCTCAAACGGGGCGAAAAGGATTCTTCAGGTACTGCTTGTGTGCAAAGTTAACATTAACCATCTTAAGTTCAACCATTTCTTTCAGAACTTCCACAAATCCTATAATTTTACCACAGTTTTTATCTAGTCCATTTATTACACTTCCCTTTTCCAAATTCGACTATCTTTCTAAAGCCGCCCCCAATAGTTTTTACCCTGACATGCAATTCTCTCTCCTTCCTCGACTATTGTTAATATCAAGTTAATTTCCTTATCCCTCTGAAGGAGTCAAAACAGCATCAATTATGAGGATAGTCAACCCATGAGCCAGACAGGACTATCCCAGAATGAAATCTGGACATGGTGGTGGTGAATTTCATTAGTTATGTTCAAACCAGGAGATGCACTGCATAAAATGTGGCCATGAAATGACATCTAAAAACTGCAGGAAAAAGAGCAGTTTGAAAGCAACAAGAGTGAATCGCAAGTGTTGTGGCTCAGCTTCATAGGCCTCAATCTTTCTTTAATTTATTCTGCATCCACATAGGTACTGAAACTTTTGAGCCAGTGCTATTGGTAATACCAGAAGTCCTTTTATGCAATTATAACATTTTTTGACTCCATGTTGACTTGGAAATGAAGTATTAGTATTTCACGTTTGCAGTCTTGACCTGGCTGTGAATTTCGAGGCCTGTTGGTAACTCCTTCCTGTATCTGCATGTTGACATGTTGATGTTCCCAGTCATTATGTGCCATCTGTGTGTTTGCGTGACATACAAGTGAAACCAGAAGCAGGTCAGGAGTGAAGTCAACCATCAGGTTGTTGGTGTGATGGAAAATAGAGGATTGGTAATTCATGTCGCTGATGAATAAGTGATTGACTCCAGCGTTGGGGGCCAGGCTTAAAGGCACGGGGCATATGGGGAGCGAGGAGGGGCACAGATGCTCCTCGGGGCCAGAGGGCTGATAGGCAAACGTAAAGAGGGACACAGAGAGGGGAGAGGAGACACCGTGGCGAGCATTAGAGAGGGATGGAGTAAGAGGCAGCGCAAAAAGGGAGCCTACTCTGGTCCAACTGTGCAGAACTAACCCCCTAACTCAGCCCCCGAACCCAGCCTCTGAAGAGCCAGTTCACCGCAGGCGCCGGAAGAGACGCTCCCTTAAGAAGTCTGCCTCTGAGCATTTGGTCCTGTCCTACTCTGACCTCCAACAGAAATAAACAGCTCAAATAGGAAAACTTCTGCACCCGGGGAAGTAACAAAAGTGACCTTTTGGGAATAAACCTCTACAAAATCATTCAGACAAAACATCTACTGATAGTAACATTTCAATCTACCTTAAAAATAGCTTCAAATGATATCAATGATGATTATCACATGCGTGCTGCAGCCGTTAAACACACACACTCATGTAGACATGCTGCAGAGCCCTGGAGCATTGGGAGGATCTCAGCTCCATCTACTGGTGACACCGTGAATAAGCTGCTCCACTGTGGCCGAGGGGAAATAAACACAAACTCAGTCCCCTCAAATCATTTTCTCCACCGTCTTTGCCAAGCTTCCCTCATTCCATTTACACCTCCTTCAAGCCAAGAAACTAATCTGACGGGATTAGTCACACTTTGCCAGTGCAAAACTACAGTATCTCTTATCGTCCATTAAGACCATCTTTTATATCAAAGGAAGAGGACAAAAGTTTGAAATTACATTTGATATCAATTTCATTTCAGGCAGTGTACATGATGATGCCTATGAAAGATAATTGAACAAAACAAAATGCCCCCCCCAACCTAAAAAAGTAATCATTTTTCTTAATCAAGTGTGGTAAACTTAAACCTGCAATAGTGTACTTTGTTGGCCACTTGGGGGGAGAAGAAACAAGTTGAGGGGACGACACTAACATATCATGACCTTTTATGGAAGTTGTTAGCAAAAAGTTGCCTATTTACATCCAGCATTTAGAGTTGTGTGTCTGGCCACCTGGCAAATGTAGGTTCAATGTTCACTCTCTTCATTTTTAGTCTCCATCTGACTCGTGAGAGAAATATCTGGCTTTTTAGCTGTTAAATTATCGGCTATGTTCACCAGCTAGTCGCTAGTTTGGTGCTGGGCATTATACTCTGTGATTAGCCAATGGTGGTCGTTCTTCCGAGTGATGTGTACATAAGCTTAAAGCCGAAATTTGGAGACGAATAGACACTAAAAAGAAATCAATACGTTGAAAGCTGTTTCTGAATGATTGTTCTGACTTAACAGGTTCAAGAAGTAGTAAACACATTTGACAGATTATTCAAACAAACAAATGAATGCATCAAAAATGCCCCATCCCGAAATGTTAGCAGAGTGAAACATAGGTAGTGTATCAGCTGAAAGATTGGGATCCACTCCAAATGTTTATGTTCTTCCTTAGCTGTGCTTCACCTTTCAAGTTTCATGACCAACATGACAAATGTACTTCTTGGTGGCGGCACTATCTTTATTTAAAGACTCCTTCAATTATGTCTGAGGCATCTGAGGTCATACAGTATAAAGTAAGTTATAGTTGATTATAGGAGAATATGTGTTGTAAATACGCACCGGATAAAACAATGCTAAAGAGCTGCAGTCACTAGGGGAGGCTTGAAGCTGGTATTTCAATTATTTTAGCAACAATACTGAAGATGTAGCACTATTTTCTAGTTGGATTCTGCTGGCAGTGTGCTTTTGCTATTCTTATCACCGCCGGCAGCAGAATAATACAATCTATTGTGTAACTACTTGTAAAATGCTCCTCCCAACAGCAAGAGCTTGTGGGACATTTCCTGAGATTAAGTTTTTAGTTAACGTAGAAAAATATTACATGACACAGAATGTTTCAATGCAGGAGTTTCTGATAACATTCCCAGAATATTTACACAGGTAAGGGGGGACTAGATAACTGTCTCTCTGGATCAGCATATAGCAGTTATGAGTCTGTGTATGTCTGCATGTGTAAGGTCCTCCCATCATCCTACAATTACAGACAAGTACATCAATTTGTTATCAATGGAAACAGCTGCCCCAAGAACTGATTGCAAAATGGTAATAAGCTGCAAAGTCCTGCGGAGAACAGTGACAAGACAAATCCTCCTCTTAGGAACATCTCTTTAGAAACCATAGCGCGGTCCCTTCACAGTCACTATCTAAACCCTGATCTGAAAATGAATTGCTGCTGTATGTAGTACAGTAAGGAGTCCCACCGTTCTCCAACACTACTCTCACAAAATACTGCTCTTCTTTATTCTGCAGAGCATTAACACAAATAAGCTCCCTAATAATATTGTTCAAGCCAGTGTTATGTATTTGCCAAAGAAGTGAGAGTAATTTGTGTGCATATGAGAGTGAGTATTTCCTTTTCCTGATGAAGAGAACATGATGTACTGCGGGAGCACAGATTTCCTTGATAACATCACACTCTGACATCACACACACACATGCACAGCTACAGAAGGGGGTAGTGAAGGCCTAATAGCTTCTCTAAGGATGAGATCCAACATAATTTGCACCATGCATAATCCCCATGGTGACTGTACCTACAAGATAACCAAAGCATCTGCGGTCTTATGGAAAAATGTACAGTATATGCATGTTACTGTGAGGGACGGACAGATAGAGAGAGAGAGAAAAATATTAAAAAAACAACAACAAAAAAGAGAAAAATAAAAAAAGGGAGACAGACGTAATTCAATATCTCCAATCTCTTTGATATCAACACTGCTACGTTCTGTACCAGGCTGAGAAACACCCAAATGATTCTTTTCGTCTTTTATTCATGACATGTGGGACATCCTGATTTACCCTCTTACTGCTTTGCTCCTATAGTCAAACTCGACCTCCCTCCCTCCCTCCCGTCTCCCTCCCTCTACGCTTCTCCTCATTCTTTCATTTACCGTCTTATCATCCCCATGTGTGATATGTTACTAAGCTCATGCCTTCATCGAGTGACTACTAATGTACATAAAGTATATAGTGCAGGATTGATGGGGTAAAGCGCAAGCCCTAAGAGCATTAGCATGTATGTTGATACCAGTAATTATGAATTTATGGAAGTAATGTTTATTTGAGTTATTACCTATTTTTATTTTTTCATTTCATCACTAGTAAAGGCGTTAGTGGCTTTCCATTAAATAACAACACTTTAAAATACATTGCACTGGCTAAAACACATTATTTCCAAGAGTTACTTATGAAAAAATATGTGTTTTATTCTGTGCAAACTTAGTTTGAGTAAGCCTGAGTTAATGTTTTTTTTCTTTTAAATCATGTTGCAGAATTGTCCTTTCTGTAGTGTTTTCTACAGCGGCCGAAAACATTTCCATTAGAAGAAACGTTTCCAAACGATGCAAATAAAAGTTTCTGAAACAATGCAAACAGTTATCGAACGTGCCAAAACAGATGCAAAAGAAACATCTTCACCAACATAGGGTTTACTGAAAGCGGTGCATAAAAAACACGCTGCAAATACAAAAACCTGCAAATGAAAAATGATACAAAAAGCTCAAAACAACCTGTTTCCGGGGGGGAAAGTAAAAAGTGATGCACACAGCTGGGACGGGAGCACTTGATGACGTTGGGGGAATATAAAGTTGGCCAACTGTCACTGTTGGCACAGTTAGCCTGTTTCATAATGATGTGTTTGGTCAGTCAGTTTGAAATGTCGGCCACCGTAGTTTTCAATGGGATATTAGGATTTAATGAGCTGGTTATATCTTTCTTTATTTCAGGTAGGAAAAAAGTGTCTGATTTTGTTTACCAATCATAATCTTGCACTACTGAAAGTTTAATGACATGATGCTGTTTTGGGTCCAGACTTTGAGAAAGAAGACTTCTGGGAAAATAAATCACTTTGAACCACAACAGCTTTAGCACTGCACACCATGCTCTAGATGATTTATCTCCTGGCTAAGTTCCCATTGACTCGAGTTGTCAAGTGAAAATGTTCTGCATCTTTTCGCACAGTGACAGCAGTGTGAATACTGCATGCTATTTTTGCTTGCCTCAAGGTCTAGCAGTCCAGCCATCCACCATTTGATCAATATTGCAAAACAGTACACAGAAATTCAGATGCATGAACATTTCTTCAAATGTAATTTCAGAAAGGTTTATTGGAGTCAATTATGTTCATTTGTTTTAGTATGTATGTAAATTTGGAATAGTTATTGAAAAATTATACTTTATTGATGCTGTTTAGAAACAACATCACTCAATCATACATATAATATTAATGATCACAACAACAATCAGATCCCTCCTCAAATGGTCTGACAGGAAATTAAAGTTATTCTCTGCTTTTTTCAAGCCCTGAGCTTATTGATTGAATAGCTTAGGTTTATGTTTAGGTTCATTTTCATGTCGGTTTAAGACAGACTTCTCACTGAAAGGCTTGACTGTTTTGAGCCTCTACGATGAAACACTCATCAGAAGCTCATCTGTATGAACAAGGTTATTACTTAAGAGACAAATGTGACATTGGAATAAGCCCTCTATATCCTTTTACAATTCATGGGTGAGTAGTTTCACAGAGGGGAACATGAATTCATGAGCTCTCAAACAATGGAGTGAATCAGATTTGTTTAAATGTCAGCTCTCTACTGTTGACTAACAATCGATGGAGGTAGACATTTGGACTTTTCAAGGGCTAAATCTAACTCAATAATATTCACACCGAGTTCCTGAGCAATTGCTATTGATGGCTACTGATAGGCTCACAATGAGCTTTGCAGACTGTTCTGTACATTTGCTTCAGACGGACATCTACTGCCTGGCGTTGTTTTGTATAGACTGTGTTAGATTTGAAAGTGGAGGGGATAATATATATAATATTCAGGTTTCCTTTATACAGTAAAGTTTACCCACATCTACCTTCACAACATGCCCAATTGATTTGAAGGTTTATTGCGGTGTATTGAGCCAATGCTCACAAGATATGAATAACTCCCAGCCTGAACAAAGGCCATGACATTGTTTGATATTTGATACGTTTCTTCCAGGAACAGAGATTAATAATAAAGGTTACACATGTATCATAGTCAACGCTTTTATTTGACATTGTGGATGTTATTTCACTGCAACCGTCATCATCAGAAACTGTGTCGTTTTTAGATTTGAGAATGAGAGTATGCATTTTGCAACAACCTTTTTTGCCGATACAGAAAGAAGCCAATTCATAAGCAACCTGTATGCTAGAAGTCACATCTCATTCAGCCAACCACACAGGTTTTTGTTTATTTTCCAACTGTCCTGGCCTTCTTCTGTCGGGTCACATAGCAGCACACAGGCAGCAAGGTCCTATGTGACAGGGGCATTACCCAGAAATCTCCTCTCACCTTGTTCTGTGCCTCTGTTCCCCTTTGGTGATGTACGCATTGAGGCAAAAATATGTATGTGTCGCTAAGCTCCAAGCTGTGAAGGTTGCCCTCCGCCCTTTAACGCTGTCACCTCTCCAGCTAACAACAATCACTTTCATCACTTACCATAATTAGAGAGGGGACAGGATGTCATGTCACTGCCAACACTGTGGAGTCTCTGCGGCATCAGCAAGCTGTGTCCATACATTCAGAGGTCTCACACATGGGGACTTCTATTCTCTTCCATCTGCGGGAAACAAAAGGTATGAATAAGATGGCACATTTGGCATTCAAATGTATGATCTCTTGAGAACGTAGGTCAAACTGTTGAAAGTCCATTATTTGTCATTTGAAAAGCTTTGGATCGGATGAATTAATAGCCAGTATTTGCTATTTTAATTTGGCCCTTTGCTTTCACATATCAACTCGACTCTCACACTTAATACATACATGACAGAGCAGAGACATTAAGATCATAACTCGGGAAGATTACACTCACAGAAAATAATAACTGAACAGAACAATTATTGAATACATGTAAAAATATGTAATTTATCTGAAAAGCTTAAGAAAAAACTAAGTGCGGAGTTATTTTGTTTACATTGAATCATGCGTAATCTACGTATTTAGCATTGTACCTAAATTAAAAAAAGATTACAAATCAATGCAGCATTACCATAAATATCTATTCTATACATTTAAACAATTACATCAACGATTGAGGTTCATTATGCTAGCTGTGGCTAACGTAGCAATGAACCGCCATCCTCAAACAGAGATGAGTGGAGTGAGTAAACTCTTTTCTAACTTCACAGAACAGATTTGATACATTTTCAAACTCAGGCCTATGCCTACTGAAGTGACATCTCTTCAGGCAGATAAACCTGACCCCTGAGTTTTCACAGCCATAGCTAAAGCCCTGTTTGCACTCGTCCACATCATCAACTTCACAGCCACAGAAAAATGTGACAATATTGCATCAAGGGGTAACAAAACTGACCCTTTGATGGCACAAATCTTGAAGACTCAACCAGACAACGTGTGATGATGTAACCTCTGAGCTGTCGTTTCTACTCAAGCACATTTAGCAACATGTGGCCCTAACACTTCCATCCGGAGCAGTGTGACCCATGTGGTCAGACAGTTGGTGAGGTTGACAGTTACTGGGACCTTCGCCACAATAATGCCTGCTCCGAAATACATGCTGTCTTACCTCTTAGCCCCCCAACACCTGACACAGCTACAGGAAGGCTGTGAATATCATCTGAGGCCACATACTTTCTGCCTGTAAGGTGCACACATGACAACAAACTGATGCCTACTGAAGGTTTACTATCATAAACGACTGATATTGAACCATTTTGTTATATCAATTGCAGTTTAGAAATTGCAAAGTGTATAATGTACCATATGTTCCAATTAATTTATCATATTAAATTTCCACGTTTGAAACACTGTTGGAATTTAACATAGTATATTTACTTAAATACTGTACCAAAAGTTAAAAGGTGCCTGTACTTTACTATAATATTCTTCCATATGCGACTTTATACTCAAATACATTGTGTGGCAGTAGTTGAACTTTATACTCCGCCATTTAACAGCTTTAGTTTTAAACCACTTTGCAGATTTATATCACCAGTATAAAATAAATGATGGTATATTATTATAGATTAAACTACCAAGGAGAAATCATCAATATTAATAATACAATAGTTTAAAACATATGATTGACCAAACATGAGGTGACCAAAATACATAAGAGTGCACCTGCTTTGGAACATTAAGTACATTTTGATGCCAATACTTTTTTTAATAATTTTGAATTTTTTAGTATTATTCCAATTCAGTATTGCTTGTTTTAGTAACCTAAGTAATAGATCCAAGTACTTCTTCCACATTTTTTTAATATTTAAATATAATTAAGTCTTGACATTAAGCTTCTGCAACAACTACATTTTTGCTCTGTGTTTATAATGCAGCATATCTCCATGCGGGTCAGGCTCAGCCAGATGCTCATGAATACAGTTGTAACTTGGAGACCTGCAAGTTTACGTGTGCTGAAGTTTACGAAAGCTCAAGGTCACTTCCTGTTTATTTGCACTTGGTCACCGAATTGCTGTCAAGCTGTTGACTACTTGCTGACCCTTGGTTTTACCTGCAGCATATGAACATGACAGTTACTGTATTTCATTTTATATTCATTTGAATCATCATTTTTGTTTTTCAAACCTCATTAAAATGTATTTTTTTATGCATAACTTTATTCTCCTTGGATTGTTGCCTGATAACTAGACAAGGTTATACTGCAACAAAATTATTTAATGTCATTTATTGTATCATTTAACTGACATAGACCACAAAAAAATGTGCATTGCCTGATCAGCCCTTAAACAAGGTTTTTCAAAAAGTGAAACAAAGGATAGTATGCAAAATAATGACTGTACTAATCTTAGATACGGAAGAGATGCTCTAATTTTATCTCGGTGTAAATACATGGTCTGAGAACAGGTAGGAAATAGATGCCTTTAATGATGCGTTATAATCAGCACTGAACTTCTTCAAAGCCATAATTACTCCGAGTCCATTCTCACTTTCCTGAACCTCCCTCTCTTTCTTCACGTTCAGCAGCAGCAACAAATACTCAAATACTGTAAAAAGAACAGAAAGGAAACCAAAAACAAGTCCTTGTGATCATTAAAGAGAGAACGTGGAAGAACAGCTGCTTGCATGAAAAAAAAAATGGGATAACACCAATGCTCCACAGTGTGCAATCACAGAGGCCAAAGGAGACAGCTGTCCGCCTTTAATTACAATGAAGCTCATCATCGCTTTCACTATTTTTTAGCATGCTCGAAAACTTTTCAGACTTCTATGTTTTAATTTGGATCTCTTTGCATCTTAATTAATTTGTCCTGTGTTGCTACAGTTTTATTATAAAAAGTGTAATATTTCACCCATATAGATGTGAAGATCAGCATAGAAACAGCTTGGCTCTGTACCTATCCAAATAATAAAATCCTCCTACAGCATCTTGAAAAATGCACACGTCTAATTTGTTACTTTTATATGTACAAAAACTCCACCTGTAGAAGAATCGAGTCGATGTTTTTCCAGGGAAATATTAATCCTCTTATCTTCATTTTGTGTTTTCCTCAAGTCTATTTCCCAAAAATGTCAGACTTAATTTGAAAACACATGTACAAATAATCACAATCTTCTATTACAGCCTCTTCGTCAACAATAGATCTCACTAAGAATAAACAAAATGTTATCTCAACTTATAAAATCCCAAAGAATGAGGGTGATGTCAATGTTCTCTTTGTGTTAAAAGAAAAAATGTTTATCTGACATTTTATGATCATTTTAAGAGTGAACCCTCCTGTGGAGTTTACCCTTTTTATAAAACGCACTTTCTTTTTTACATATTTCACATCCAGGGTGTCTGATTAACGCAGGAAAAGCTGATTTTAAAATTTCACGAGTTTCCCTGGGGTCCGGAGAAAAATAACTGTGCTTTTGTACCGCATATTGTTCCTAGTGAATATGCAGCCAAACGATGAACAGAGAGAATGACAAATGAGGTGGATGCGTGGGTTTTACAGGAATGATGCTTAATTACATACAAAGCTGCCATTTAGAGTCCATTGTCCTCCCTGAATGTTGGCAGACCTCCGCACAATGTGTTGACTGTGTCCTTCCTTCTCTTTCTTGATTTGTTTTCTTCCCCCATTTTGAGGGTTATACAGCATAACCATTCCAAACCCCTTATAATTTCTCCAGTAATCAGTCTGTTCTTTTTCGGTGGCAAAGCTCTAATCAAACATCTCATAGCCTCTACCAGCCAGAAATGTGTTATTCCGACAGAAAAACAAAAAAGCATGCAATTACTCCCGGAGGACCAGTCCCTCCCTTCGCTACAGCTGCAGAAAAGAGGGCACTATACCAGACACGTCCTCCTCCTCTGCTCTTTTCCCTTTCCTTTCTTCTGTGTGACTGAAAATAAGACCATATATACACAAACCATAATGACAAAAGATTTCAAAAGTGTTGCGGAATTTACAATGTATAGAAATACCCAGTAAATTATTTCTCTCCTCATCTATAGAAACGTCACCTTATGAAAAATAATGAATGTCTTTTATAATTGCTCCTTTCAATATGCACATTTTCATTATGCAGTTTTATATCATTATTATTTATTGCAGTTTTTAAGTATTTTGAAAAGAGATCTATACATAAAATGTATTATCAATATTAGTATTATTATTATTATTATTATTATTATTATTATTATTTGAGGTTTATAATCTTATAGAGATCCTTTATGTGGTATCTAATTGAGTTTCAGAGAACAAAGGTAACTGAAGCAAAAGGATGCCTTAATTATTCATTAATTTCCAGAACAGGCAATGCACTAATATGTGGCATGTGATGGAGAGGGGACATTGTAAAAGTACACATTTAATATCATTACCTCAACAGTCATGTTTTTCCTAAGACAACTGATTCAATATATAACTGCTAAGACCTAAAGTAACTTTAACACAACATCTAGTAAATAATTTCAAGGTATTTATTTGGCAAAAAGACAAATCAATGAACACTTTTTAAAATTGTATCACACTTCATCAATAGGGCCTCAAAAATGGCCATCTCCTAAAACGTGTCTTCCGAAATCAAATGTAGTGAAGCATCCATCCTGACCCAGGTAGTAAAAAGAACACATTTGTAAAAAATGTAAACCCTTTTATCTTAAGTCAAGTCAATTGTATTTGTTCAGCCCACTGTCACAAATATGCCTCACTATTACTATTTTTACTTTCTCCCAATCATGTGGCTCATTTAGCAATAATAGTTCCTTTTAGCATATCGAAAAAGACTGTTGCTCAGGCATTCAGCTTTCTATTCTTTATCAAAATAAGACAACTACTCATTACTGAGATAATGGGACTTGCAGCATCGTAGTGTACACCATACTGTTTATAAAGATGTGTATTCATCTCGACATTTTTAATGAAAGCAGGCCAAGCAAAAGTCTCTCGTACATAGTAAACGTTAAAGCCCCCTATGGCCATAGTCCCATAACCTCGGAACAGTTACTTACCACAATAGGAAGGTACACTCTTATATGGTCTTCTTGTGTAAGGTGAAACCAATCATCATAACTATAAATTAAATAGTGTTCAAATGGTACTGTGGGGGGGAAATCTCCCGTTTTATTTGTTATGGTGTCCAGTTGACGTTTTAAGCCACATGTAGCCTATTTAGAGGGCCTTGATTTCGGAACACTTACTTATCACAATAGGAAGGTACTTATAAAGTCTTCTCGTGTATGGCAAAAACAACCCTATATCTATATTAAATAGTGTTTCAATTTTACTGTGGGGGAAAACAAAGTCACCCGTTTTAGCTTTCATGGAGCCCAGTTGACGGTTTTTAGCCACGTGTTTCAAACGTTGTGCTTGTGAACACACCCCTCGCATAGTCTCAGCGGCAGATTCGGATTGGACAGACTGCTAGCTTGTTTCAGGAAAATGGGAGACGACCTGGGTGACGAGTGGTGGGCACACGAGAATAAATCAGGTATATGGCTTGTCTTAAGCGTATCTATGTGTTGTGTGTTTCTCAACCGTGTGGTCCGGGAGGTTTTTGTATATGATTAAAATCGATTAGCTTGTAGCTTTGCGAGAAATATCGGTTGCTAACTGTAAGCTAACGTTAGCTAGTGAGTTGCTGTTAACTTTAGCTAACAGTAAGCGTTCATTCTGTAGACGTTGACGTCAGTAACCATAGTGACACGTTTAATACGCAACACCTGCGAGTTTCTGTACAACTTACCTGTGATTTGGACGGACAGAGGGAGTTAGCGTTGGTAGCAAGAGTTGGTACCAGGTGATGTGTGGAAACACGTGTGTTAGTTGTGTGTGCGTGGGTCATGACATGTTATGTTGTTCTTAAAGTTGTTTGTCATGCTCTGTAACGTCCATTTAACTTCCCAGTTAGCTGTTCTCCTCTGTCTTTGCATTTGTTCTACTGTGTCCATCTTCTTCTTAATACATCAACACTGATAGTTCCCTGCGGCTATTCTTTCATAGCTTCATGCACTCTGCATACCAATAGAGGGCACTCCTGTTCCTTAAGGATCATTGGCCTGATTACTTTGGACAGCGGTGTTGCTGAGTTTATGCTGTAGTGTATTTTCAAGGTAATACAAATCCAACGTTGTAATCAGTCGACAAAACAGACATATGCTCTCTGTCTCTTACTGGCATACAAACAAACCAGGGGTGAGTCAAGTGCTTTACTTATTGCAACGTACCTTTTTTAAATACAAGTTTTCCATTTAGTGTTATAGCTCTCCATAACGTTTCATAGGTGCTTGACATATTTAAGTATATTATATTTGATAGCATAAATGACTTTGTACATCAAAAAGCTACTCAGAAAAAATGAGATTCTCAAATGATATATTAGGGGTTGAACTACAAAATAATAATGTATTTTAGGCATAATCATATCATAGTAATAAACAGATAATATAGCAAATGATATAAATAAAGCATTATATTGTATCTTCTGCCTTATGAGTACTGTTATTTGGGGTAGTATTTGACTTTTTTTTCTATTGCTTTTAGTGAAATCACATTGAATAACATCCTTTTGGTGTACGGTACATATTCCATCTTGTTAATGGCTCCATTGCATTGGTTGAATGTTCCTCAAAAACAGGTTAAAATTCAACTCTCCTTTGAATTTGATCCATGGCACACAGTAGGGTATACAATAGCCTTTATTTCACATGGCAATTATGTATTTAAAATGACAAATGCCTTCATCATGCATGCATGCACACCTGAATGACTGTATATTGCACTAATTTGTGGTGGGAGCGGCGGTTCTCTGTCAATGTGCTGGCCTAATTAGACAAAAACAAGAAAGTGATACACCATCAATCGTGACGGGAAAGAAGGAATGAATCCTCTTGATCCTAGCCTTCCAATCACAATTCTTTAATCTACCTTTTTATTATGAAAGGTATTAATCTGAATCATTGGGCTGAAGTGTTTAAACATGTTGTAATCCCATGTCTGTTGGACATTCACAGCGGGGGTATTTTTCATGTATGCACTGAGATTTCCCATGTATCTGTCATGTATTGAAAGCTTGGCAGTTTGTTTAATTAGTTAATCCTTTGGTCCTGGGACTCCTTGTTGGACCAGGCGTCTTTACAGACCCTGGAGGATTGTGATTAGAAAAAGAGGATTAACTATCTGTTGTTTACCTAATGTTCGCCCGTGCAGACTGTCGCTTTATTGTGATAAGATGTCATAGTGTTAGACCTTTTTTAAAGCATCTATAAAAGCATCAATAGCATAATCACATAAACCAATGTACTTTTATTATTGATAGATGTGTATAGCTCTTATTTTTCTAGGTTAGTGCCTTTTCCCTGTCTGGCATCTCATCCCTGCTTGCATTATTTAAGCTGTTTGACAGAAAAGGCTGTGAGGCTGACTGAAAATTGACAAGACGGAAAAGCGAGTTGAAGTGTGTTAGATAGAGCATGGGACTGACTTTGAAGTCTTGAGAATGAAGAGGAGGTTCCTGAGAAGCAGTATGACTGTTGTGGCGATGTGTCTTGTGGCTAAATGCTCACACTGATGACAAAGACTCTCATGAGGCCTCTGTCATGCTCATGTCTGCCCAAAACTGTCATCAAATGCCTCATCCTGTTTCCTACTTGCCAACCGGTGATGTCAGTGTGGCTGATGTTCTCCAGGTTTGTCATCATGTACCTGATATCTTCCACCCTCTGCTACCCAAGTCTCAGGTTGTCCCCCAATACTGTGGGCTAGTTTCTTTTTTAGATGACACAGCTCATCACAATTCATATCAAAAGCTATTTAACGGGCAATTTATTCCAGCCACTGTAACCATGTATTTAGTGGTGTTGACCCTTTTAAAAGTTAGTCTCTTGTTGACTTAAATCCATGAATGCTGTCATTAAGGTTTTAGGGTTGATGCTAGTCTCTCATTTATTTAAAGACATTGGCTGATCTCAATACATATAATTGTCAAGTTGGCGTATTTATAGAGAACATTTAAAAGCAAATGTTGACCAAAGAGCTTTTAAGAGAGATAATGTTATGGATGATTAAAATGAAAAAAATCAAGACGATCATTTTGTCTAGAAGCCTACAACTTGTGAAACTCCTCGCCCTTACCTCATATGTGGGTTTGTTTAGTTAGTTGGATACACTGTGAAACAATATTTTACAACATAAATGATGTATACTGCTCCTTTATTAGCGTGCTACATCATTTCATTATTGTTGGCACCCACATTCATCTTTCCTCTCAATGTTCTAGATGGATATCCTTTTTTCTGCATGCCTTACAGAGCCATTTCAACTCCAGCAAAAAAAGTTGTTAGAAGTGGTTTAGTTTAAGTGTGTAAACATCGGATTAACAATTAAGTGAAACCTAGACCACTGACTAGTTTGATTCTTGGACTTTTGTGTTTCACATTCACAGTGAATGGTTATAAAGTAAGCAAATTGTCAAAACCATGACAGAAATGGTATCATTTTACTGTGTTGGGAGGTTTAGCTGGCAACAGGAGATGTGCAGATTGCTTTGCCTGCTGTGGTAACATAAGTGGCCACATAAGTGTTTCTTTGACAGTAAATTGAGGAAAGGCTGAGAAAATGTGTTAATGGATATATGCTAAAGTTGAAAATGGATTTGTTTTGTATGTCAGCTTTCAATTTTAAACATGTTAAGACTCTGATAATTACAACTTAACTTTCATAAGTTACGCTCAGGGAAGAATGTGCTTTAAATAGTCAATCCACCATAAAGCCTGAACAGACCACCACTAGGTATTCCAAGTTTAATTGTCAGAAAAACATGAGCTGAGTTTTCCAGTACATACTTTTGGGAGGTGTCACACACACACACACACAAACACACACATGGAAAGACACACACACACACACACAGTAATGAAGTATTTGCTGTGGTTGAGATACTGGCTGATTCACCCTTTTGAATGAAGTTTAGCACATAACCCTTTTCAATGGCAGGAGTTCTTGGTTTTCTCCCTTTTTATTGCATGTTTAAAATGTGTTAAATTAAGTCCTTGATGTGTGGTACTTTTAAAGTGTTGAGTTGGCCCTGGAGGGAGAAAACATCAAACCAGGTTTTTTTTTTTTTGTCTTTTCTGATTCCAACTATTTTCCACACCGGCCGGATAAATTATCAGCTATATTGATGCCAAGCTGCTCTCAAAAATAATCAGGGTAAATAAATAAAATCAACACAAACACTTTTAATGAGCAGGAAAAAAACCACATTAACGAAACTTGTAAAAAGCACATCACATATTTGGCTGCATTGAGGTCTCACATAACTCGCATACAGGCACTAAACACATGTCTTGAAGACACACTAACTACACAAAGTAGGCTTTACAACGGCTCTTATAAAACCCACCACAAAGCAATTATTTCATGATTGTTACAAAATACAACAAACTAGATTCTCGTTAAGCAAAGTGAATTGTTTTAGTTGTGTGATACAGAAATGGGACTGAGAGAATATATACATTCTCACCTAATCACAAAGGCCACTTACTGTTATATTTGAGGAATGTGCGGCTGTAGAGGTAGCAGGGGATATAGTGATGCTACTTGTAATTTTACCAACACCTTTGACATGACAGCCACTGGCGAGCACTTGAGTCCTTTGCTCATGCCGGAGATAGTATGGCCCAACAGGCTGCGGGATGCTGTGGGTAATCCCTGTCAGGGACTGGATGTACGGACTCCCCAGATGAATATGGATCTTGCTATCCTCTGTGGCGGTGATGCCCGGACTTGTATCGGTGCTGTTGGACCTCTGGTGTTGCCAGCTGTTTTGCCGCTCCGGCGTCTTGCAGTAAGCTTGACTTGCGGCCTCCATCGGCTCTGGAGAACAGGTCCGGACTGTAACGATCTGAATCGGAGAGTTGCTTTGGTCCGGTGTCGCAGACCGTGATGAATTTGGACTCAACACCCGTGAGATGGGTGTACCGTCAAGTGGAGAGATGGTGCGGTCGGGGCTTGAAGGTGGGGTTTTACAACTGACTGCAGACAGAGCTGAGTTCTGTATGATGGTTATCCTCTGTTTAGGCGAGGCTCCGCTTGTTGGAATGAGCGCCGTGCTGGTGTAAGACGTAGCTGCGTCTCCAGTGGGGCTGCTTATCTCCAGTGTGGCTGTGTTGAGGATATGATGCGGGGTTACTTTGATGTGCAGGGGCTGCCCTGGTGTGTGCGTTAACATCATCACCTCTCCGTTTGGGGGCATATCGACGCCGTCGGGCGATGGGCTGCTGTATGGGCTTATGTTATTATTTGCACTGTTCAAGCTGTTCAGGCTGTTGAAGAGGGACCTTCTTCTGTTCATGACTTCAGTGTTGTGGTCCTCATTCTCGCTTTCTTCATCCTGTTTCTCGCTGTAGTCAGGCGTCAGGCTATCTGCTGGCTCAGTCTGCACCTCTTTGGTGTTCTGGCACAGCTCGGTAAAAGTGTTGTCTGTTTGCACCAGGTGTAAGATTCTTGATTTGTCTATGGCGGTCGATCTCACTGCTCAGTTCCTTCATCTCTCTGGCCAGCTCTCTGTTGCTGGCCTCCTGCTGGGTCAGTTTCCTCTGCAGGGTGGAGTGATCTGTCTGAACCCTGCAGATGGACTCGTCTGTTCCCGTCAGCTTCTGGAGTTTCTCCTTCAGGGTATCCACCTCTCTGCCCAAGAGTCTTGACTTAACCTGCTCCTTCTGAAGCCGACAGAGGAGAAGGTGCTCCTGGTTGACCTCCTGCTTCTCTGCCTGCTCGTACCTGGAGAGCTCTCTCTTTGCCACCTCTAGCTCTTCAGTCAGAGCCTGAGACCTCTTCTGTTCTTCCTTGAACCTCTTTTTCAGGGATGCAAAGTCCTCCTCCACCTTTATTAGCTCTTCTTCCATCATCTCCTTGTCTTGTAGTCTCTTTTGCAGCATTTCTAGCTCCCGGGTCAATTCTTTGACTTTGTTGTCCTCTGTTTGGCAGTGGTGGTTAGCGTTGTTTGGAATTGAGCTGTGCGTATACTTCTCCTCTTTTTCTTTTCTGTTTTCCAAGAGCTGTAACTTTCTCTTCATTATGATTATTTTGTTTTGTAACTCTATGTTCCTCTCCTCCTCTGTTTTGAGTCTGTCTTGGAGCTCGTGTTTTTCCTCCGCCATACCCTTAATCCTTTCCTCTAACTCTGCCTTGGACCTCAGTGCCTGCTGCTTTTCCTCTCTCAGTCTCTCTGTCATTGATGTCAAATTGCTTTGCTCATTCTTATTCCCCTCCTTCCTGTTGAGTTTTTCCTCAGCCTGCCTGAGCTTCTCGGCCATGGTCTTCCTGTCCTCCACCAGAACTACGGTCAGTGTCCTGAGCTTGGCCAGGTCCTGTCGAATCACCGCCTCGCTCTTTCCCAGCTGGCCTTCAACTCCCTCTAGCTCTCTCACTCTAACTTTCAGTGTGTCCAGCTCACCAGACAGCATCTTTCTATCCTCTCTCTCTCGCTCCAGGCTTCCCTTCAGAATACTGCAGTCCTGTCTGCTCTTGCCCAGCGCCTCCTCTACCCTGTCCAGTTCAGTGATTCTGCCATTGAGTTTATCCACCTCAACTTTCAAACTGCGGCAGTGGCTGGCCTCCCTCGCGAGTCTGCGGTCCAGCTCTCGACACTGGTCCCACATACGAATCAGCTCCTCGTCCTTTCCCTCCATTTCTACGACCCTTCTCCTCAGTAGCTCGACCTCTGACAGCAGGCTCGGGGCTGTCATGGTGTTCTGGCTTTGGTTTAGGATGGAAACTTGATTTTGGTGCTTGTCCTTCTTCGCTCTGGGGTGAGCGGCACTAAACTCCTGCTGGATGTGATCAGTGATGGCGGTCAGTTCTTTGATCCGATGTCTCTGCTCCTCCAGCAGCTCGCTCAGACACTGTTGCTCGCTCACAACCAGCAGTGCAAAAGCCTTCAGTGAGGTCAGCTCGCCCTTTAGAGTAGACACTTCTCTTTCACTTTTCGTGTCCTTTATCTCCTGGTATTCTCTCTCCTTCACAATCAGGAGCTTGAGCCTGTGGAGAAAAAAAAAGGTGTTAAACTGAATGGAGTGGCCTGGATGAAATGTGTAATTGATTCTCATTTCAGCCTCCAAGGACACATCGTAGTATTTAAACTTAGCCTCTTGGCCACCCCTTTTAAACACAAATCATTTCCTAAGTGGTGCATTTCCAGCATATTTCAAAGAGAATTGAAATCACAATTACTCAAACATCTACAGAAGCTAGTCATATTTTCCTTTCTCTCTTGTACATCTGGTCTGTGTTTGTGCCCACCTGTAAAACCTAACTATCTCCCTGTAACTCTGTTATTTTGCACCTCTCTCCAGGCAGCGTAATGTTCCGTACATTGTTTAGACGATCACAGCAGATGGTCCCTTGGCAGGGATTGTTGGTTAATTAAGAAGTTCATCTCCCCCTGAGTACCCTCGACGATGCATCCAATCACCCTCCTTCTGTGCACCTCCAATGCTACCCACATTTCCCGCAAGGAAAGGCCGGAATTCCCCCTTGTTTCATAAGTAATTACATACTGGCTACATTCACTAAGTGCTGTCACTCCTCACATTTCCCCAGATGCGTACCAGTACTGTAGAAATTCATTTCATACATTCATGTGTTATTGCAATAGGGGCACACTTCAAAGACTTCTCATTCGAGGAGCGAGTGACTTTCTGGGAGTAATCTCACACAAATATGCCGACTGTTTGCTGATGGTGTGTGGACAAACAATACAGTGTTACATTTATGTATGTTCAAATTGACCTACTCTGACACATTTTTTCCTTTGCCAATTGTTGAAAACATTCCCACAAACTTTATAACTTTTTAAAAACATTTGATAAGTAGGAGGAGAGTTTTGTAGAAAGATATTGATTCAAGTTTTTAGGGCAGATTATATTCAGTAAAACATGAGACTGCATATTGTTTCTAAGTGAACAGCATTTTTTTATGTAATATTTAGAAACGGTATTGTTGCCATTAAGATACACATCACCTAATGCTTTAATGTGTATGTGGGAGTTAAATTGACAAAGGTCTTGAACTATATGGTTTATTTCTGGTATTTAGATAGAAAGCTACACAAACTGGAGTAAAGTCTTGTCAAAAAGACTTTTAATTATCAAGAAATTGTAAACAGTGATACATTTCAATTAGGTTACTATGTAGAGTTTCAGTCAGACTTACATAGTTTTTTGAAATAGGCAACATATTCTTAAAGTTAACTTTAGTTTTGTTTTATAGAAACCGGCGTTGTAAGAGGTTCTATCTAACAGATCTGAGCAGAACAGGACAGTTCTCACAAACCGCTCATCTTGCAGTTTAAAAGTTTGCCAATGACAACGTTTCTAAATACACTTTATATCTTTTCAGCTGTTAACAAGTCTTTTCACTGTTCCTACCTGTGCTTTGCCGTCAGTCTCTGTCCTTTTAAAATCCTTAGAGAATAAATTGTCTCTACTCTTTCACCTCTCCCTTTCCCGGAGATCCGAGTGATGTGGACATTCCATCCGGAAAACCAAACATTATGAGAAGTGCTCTGCACACTGAGACTCACTCGCAGTCAGTGGCGCCCATTACATCATCAGCAAGTCCTTATATGGGACTGAACAGGCACTTGTGTGTGTGTGTGTGTGTGTGTGTGTGTGTTTTTACTGGAGTTAAGCCCATTCCAGATGAGGTCATTGTGTAGCCATGCCAAAGAAGCTAATGGGAAGGACAGAATGTGTTTGTGTATGTGTGAGTGTGCGGAGAAAAGTAAAGCTTCAATCACAATTCAAACTTGAGAGACCAACACTCTCAGTTTGCACGATAAGCCTCCCAAAGATGTTAATGCGTCCTGTGTTCTGCGAAGTGTGTGAGTGTGAGTGTGAGTGTGAGTGTGAGTGTGAGTGTGAGTGTGGTGTTCCCATGTGTTTTAAGAAGAGAGACATGTTTTGTGAGTTGTAGCTGCTTTGCCTGGGGCCTGATAACCTGACTGAGAGATGACATCATCAGTTCATAGGCCCTCAATTACATCCATATGTCTCTCTTTCTTTCTCTCTCCTCACCACACTATCTCTCTATCCTTCTTGATGTCATTTTCTTCCTAACTTTACCTTATTGCTAGAAGTTATGAATTGCAATTTAGTTTGGGTAGTTTGCTATTTATACTACTTCCTTGCTATCATCAATTTCTTCTGCGTTCTCTTATGCTATTACTCAAATCAAATGTATGAGCTCAGTGGAGCAGGGAGGGATGACAGATTATACTCTCATTATTCTCACTGCTTGTCTCTTCCATCACAACAAGAGTGACAAAACTCATAATGGGAAAATAAATGATATTATACCGCGCTACTTGATGGTACTACCAGCGCTGCAGGAGAAAAATAAACATATAGGTCTGTGTGTGACGCACTTTCCCCTCCGGGAGCACTATGGCTCCTAGTTCCAGCTTTCACTGGGAAATATACCTCTGATGGAAAAAAAAATCTGTCGAGCAAAACCATCTAGTCCCCCAATTAAAGGAGAGCTATTTCCCCTGTGTCACGTCGTCATCACAAAAAAATGTACCAAACGGCCAAGGAGACACACTTAAACTTCATTTAGACATTTATGTTCTCAAGCATTTTTACACCAGGCATGGAAATCTAGAGATTGCTCGTATATGTTCAAAGAAAGCAAAGAGAGGTTGTGCAACAGTGCCTAACCTCTGTGGAGAAGAAAATCGGACCATAGTTTACAAATGTGCAAACAATGTCGCCATGGTTATTGAAAGTTTCTGTCAACAGCAGATTCAGCAGCCCTGTACTAACAAAACACATGTTCTAGAAGAAGAAAAGTTTCTAAGCCTTTAAAACGTTAAGATACTCTGTCATCTCTTATCACATGGCGTGATCAGCTTTCACTTTGACACCTTTGTTTCTATTGCAACACACTTAATCAGTTTGTTAGGACAACAAAGAAGTGAAAGGTAGAGCGTGGGTCTACAGCGTAATATCCAAATCTACTGTGTTTAGTCTCCACTCCTGGGCCTGGAGTTACTGACCACAGCAGTTCCTTGTGTTCATGCTGAAAGGCCTGTACGGTTCTACTTGTTGGCATCCCCTTAAACCCTTTTATCGATTCATTACAAATGTGACTGCCGGGTTTGAAAGCACCAGAAGTTCTAGAGGAGACGGTACGGTTAATACATCGACCTGCTTGATAACTTTGACGCTAATGACTTTATTATTTGTAAGAAAAAGGTTTCAGTAAGATGAGATAGTCCTCTGGCTGTGGAATGTGAAGGAGAAATCCTCATTCCTTGCCATTCCTTTCCACAGACAAACTCCCAAGCCAGAGTTCATGAGGTCCTGCTTTGCTTCGAGGAGGGGTTGGCATCCGCGTCTCTTGTCCTCAATTACAAGCACGATCGGATCCCTCAAAGGCTTTTCCAAGAAAACCCTAAAGACATTGCCTCTTATATTGAAGGAGCACTTTGGCTGCTGTTGTGTTAGCTCCTTTTTCATCCAGCAAAGTCATTTCGGGATATTGAGTTTTTTCTGTTGGTGCTTTCAACATATCCTCCAGTTGTACTTAACATAATGCTGTATAGGGTCATAGAGAAGGCATAGGGAAAGAGAAGCAGCTGCTCAGGCTCTTTTTCCTGGCTTTTGTCTCCTAATTTATCAGTATGTTTAATACAATTGAAGGAATGGCTAAACTGACCTCATCTCATTGGTACAACTAATAACAGCTTGTGTTCAGAACAGCGGTTCTGCTCTGAAGTGATGCACTGCCAAACTCCTTTGGTAATTTATACACTTATTCTTCCGACACATTATTGGCTGAGGCTGCAGATGGTGGATGTGTGCTGAGTGAGAGGGATGGACAGAACAGCTGTCAGTTTCCGCTCCGGCACAGTCAAGTTTACTTTGTCCTTTTCCTTTGAGCGCAATTTATTAAAAGTTTCCTCCACCACGGCCTACCAAGCCAGATTGTTTTTTCATCGACCGCTTGTTAGCCATGCTCGTGAGGCTCGAGTCCACATCGCACAGGACAGGAACCTCACATCGCAGGATGTGTGATGTCAAGTTAGGCACGTTATGCAACAAATCTGTACCTACCTGATACAAAAGAAAACTTTTTCCGTGACTAATTTACGCAACAAGGATGTCTGATATAGCTATAAGCTACTTGATATATGGACCCTTGAACACATGAAGTAAAATAAAACTCCAGGTTTGAGCTCATCCAAAAAAAGATTCACATTGCAATAACACATGAGAACAACATTTCAATGGCATTTTTGTTAGTGCAAAAACTAGGAAGAGGAGTCTGTCCCATGACAATAGGTGTTCCACCACAACAGTCAGTCCCCTTTTTTGAGATTGTATTTTTGTTGCTAATTTTTGTTGCTAACCAGAGCCCCTTCATTCTCAGACGTTGAAGTAGTTACGCACCAACATTAAACTGCCCAGATAAATGACTGCTGACTTCCTACAGCCTCACAGAGCCGCTAGCATGGCTGTAGACTTTGTACGTCTTTGTAGAAATGTTTTTGTAGATCGTCCTTTCTTTCCCTTCATTTTTACACACTTATTGATGATGTATTGGTGAGAAGGCCACATCAGTCTGGGAGTGAAACCTAATCTGGTTTAAAAGTGGTTTGTGGGCGTAGGGTAAAGCATGTGAAGAGTTTGTGATTCAGAGCTGCAGTGAACAGATGAGAGCAGGGATGTCTTTGGTGTGTCGAACATGTGTGTGTGGTTAATGTTGAGATGCTGTCAGCCCAGTGACAGACTATAGGAAACACACACACAGACTGAGAGCATGCTCTGATAGCTGAGGTTGGAACAACCAGATTGCTGCATTGTGATGTGCAGATGTAATCATCCTTTGACACGACACCCGGGATCATACTATGGCAAAAAAAGTGATTACATGCCGTGACTGGAACTTACCATATAGCTCACTGCTGAAACGGTTCATCTGCTGTGCACATGGCACCTTGTGGAGCTACTTTTGTAGGGAAATGAAAAAGAGAGGGTTGCTGGTTTTAAGCCAGGCAGAGTGGCTCAGAGCGTACGCTTTGAAAATAAATGGGGAGGGAGATTGCAATATAGTTGAAGAGGATTTGAAGTAGAAGTGGAAACTCTTTCAGTTAAATATTTAGGCTACTGCAGCACAGGATGGAGAGGCAGATGAAAGGGACAGGCTGTATCACCATGTGCCTTGTGTTGTTTACCCTGTAGATATATGCGAGCGTTGACTCGGCTCAAACGTTTTCGTGCCAAGCTCAGAGAAGCTGAAGCGCAATTGGGAACACAAAGAAAGGGAATATAAACTCTTTTTCAAGAGTCCCCTACAACACAGATAAATATACACAGGCACTGGAGCGTTGCTGTGTGGAATGATTGTGCAATGAGCACTCGGTTATTTATTGTATGTTAAGTACAGACACAAACTAAAACCTGTTGACGCAAGCCACCGACCAACCAATTAAAAATTATGTGACAAATTCAATTGTGGGTTTTTTTAAAACGCATGTTCTTAAAAGGAATTCATAAAGGAGGGCAAACCTGAGGTTAAAATCCTCTGTGTTCCAACAGCCAGGAATGTGTGAGCCACACAGGGTTCACACTGCACCACAGACATGCTGTCTACTCATATATTAATCATCATTAGGCCAAGATGAACCTCAAAGCTTTTATGTGTGCATGTTTAGGGCTTCCACATTACATTTGAATAGACAGAATTTCTAATAAACTTAATCACTCGACTGGCATGGCTATTTTTAGTCTTTAATTGTGTGTGTGTGCCTGTGGTGGATCAGTAAACGTTTTCGCTTTGGCGCATACATGCAGACAACTAGTCTCCTCCCAAGGCTGCGAGCCCAGAGCGGGTCCGGTCTCTACTTGGTTAGATTACAGAGTGGACTCTGACGGTACATGAGCTGAGGCAAC